>NC_057403.1:20300652-20600652 GCF_019320065.1 Cervus canadensis | reverse complement strand
GATTGGGACAGAGACTCAGAGAGAGAAGGAAAGACTTACAAAAGACAGAGGGGTGGAGGGGACAGAGACCCAGGAGAGGTGAAGACAAGGATGGGCAAATGGGGAGACGCAGTGTTCAGCTGGGACGCTGAGGCATGCAGTCCCACCGGCTTTGCCCAGACATGCTGGCCTCACATTGCTGATCTTGCGGCCGGCGCCCAGGAAGTCCAGGTCCCCGAAGGCATCTGTGGGCTTCTCCGTGGTGTGCAAGTCACTGTCCCATACGGTCACCACGGCTGCCCCGAATGCATCCTCCACAGCCACAGAGGGGTGGGCGCCCCGGGGATGCCCACACTGGCACAAAGTCCCCCTGGGTGGGGGGAGGAGGAAAGAAGAGGATGAACCCCAGGAGTGTCCGACCAACCCCAAGCAGCCTGCAGAAATGTCCCTACTTCTGTGTGTCCCCCCCAGAGGCGCTCACAGTCCATGCTGACCCTGGCACTGCCCCTCCTTGGTTCTGACCAGTCTGAGGGAGAGATTGGGGCAGAACAGCCGCAGTCACCTTGCCCACCAGCAGGAAGCCACGGTGGCTAAGCAAGCCTGGGCAGGGAGGTCTGTGTACAGGGCCCCATCCTCACTGTTGCCTTCAGGGCCTGAAGTGAGAAAGTAAAGTGCAGGGGGGCCGGTCATGGCGGGGGGGGGGCTTGCTGCCCCCAGTCCAGAAAGATGATATTCACATGAAAAGGGAAACCAAGAGAGTGATTCAGAGAGCATGCGCGTTCTAGAGGCCAAGGCAGCCGTGTGACTTTGACCAAGTAGCTTCACCTCTCAGCCTCAATTTCCCCCTCAAATGAAAAGACAATAATAGCACAGCCTACTTCAGAGAGCTGTGAGGAGCCAGTGGAATAACAACATTTCCTCCAGTGGGGGCTGCATACCAGATCCAGTCTCTGTGAACTCCACACAGAGCTTTAAATAACCTTAAATAGCACAGTGAGAAAGTCATTCCTTTTTGAGCTCTCCTGATTACTGTCAAGAAGAGAGGCTCAGCTGAGTGCTAGAATACTTGTCATGCCTAACTCTGTATTACTTTTTTTATAACAGAGAAAAGTTGGCCTCGGGCTTAGAAAAAGGCTGGCAACAGCGTCCATTTAGAAGGTAAATACTTCAGCTTAGTTTTTATTGTAATTGTCTTTTATGGCTTGTTTCTTTCTCTTTGTGGCAAGTGGAATGGATTTTCCATTTATGGTGATCATATATAAGTCATTTTCCCCCTAAATAAATATACAATTATCCATAGTGACTTAATGGGATTGGCACCCGAGTTTTAAAAGAGCAAACACCGAGGGTTGAGAGATGAGGGATTTGTTTTGGACCAAAACTTCTTTGGTCCCTAATGCCAGAAGGGATTCAGATATCAGGGGAGACTGGCATTTATGTAAACAGTGAGTGAGTGATAGTCGCTCAGTCGTGTCCGACTCTTTGCTACCCCAGGGACTGTAGCCTGCCAGGCTTTTCTGTCTACGGAATTCTCCAGGCAGGAATACTGGAGTATAAACAGAGTAAGCTACAACTTAGACTAATTTTCTAAAAGGAATAGCACAAGTGGTCCATGGATTTAGCAAAAGTTGTAAAGACAATAGGGGCTTCCCAGGTGGTGCTAGTGGTAAAGAACTTGCTAGCCAAGGGAGGAGACAAAAATTGAGACTAGGGTTCAATCCCTGGGTCGGGAAGATCCCCTGAAGGAGAGCATGGCAACCTGTTCCAGTATACTTGCCTGGAGAATCCCATGGACAGAGGAACCTAGCGGGCTACAGTCCACAGGGCTGCAAAGAGTCAGATACGCTTGAAGCAACTTAGCACACGCGCACACACGCAAAGACAATAAAAAGAATCAAGCAACCACACTGAATACACCAGCTCCTGGCAGAGTGAGAACTATAGGACATATCCCTCCTCCTTTCTGAGTCAACGTTCAAGGTCTTGGCATGCCTCAGTTTACCCACCTGACCCTTTCACCCATCTCAACCCTGTCCCTGGGCCCCCCATCACTCGTTCCTGTCCATCTACTTCCCGTGAGCCCTTCCTGGCAAAATTTCGTCAAGGAACGTTCCAGAACCTGAACTATCCAGTACAATAGCCTCTAATCAGTGCTCCTTGTAGTCAAATAAAATTAAATACAATTAAAAATTCAGTTCCACAGTTGCTCTGGTCACATTTCAAGTAATCAGGAGCCACACATGTATGGCCAGTGGGTGCCATATTGGATGTGACTATAGAACATTTTCATCATTGCAGAAAACTCTGGTGGACCAGGACACCCCGTCTGCCTGTCTCATCTCCTACCCACCCCTTTCTCTGCGTGGCCACCGAAACCGAAATTGTCCGCGATAAAATCAGCCGTTACCTGCACGTCCCCAAATACAATGGTTTCTATTCAGGTCTCATCTGACTGACGAAACAGCACCAGTCATGGCTAAAAGGCTCTGATTTTAGAAAACCTTTTCCTTGGCAGAGCACACCCGTTCCCCTGACTGCCCCGTCCGGCCTCATCTGCGGCCTTCCCTTCCTCTGTGCCTCCCCTGAGTCTAGGTGTTCCCCAGAGCCAGGGCCACGTGCCTTCCCAACATGGGCCTGAAGCTCCGTGTCCCCGAGGGCCAGGCAGGGAAGAGAAAGAAGCATCAGGTGGAAGATTATAAGTGGGTGTGCCAAATACTGTCCTGACTTGAGGTAGCATGTCTGTCTTGAAGCTTTCAGAGACAAGTTTTTAAGAAACTCTCTTCCATGGCAGTGGGTGGGAGGTGGAGGGGTGGAGAGATGGGCCGCAGAATTAACCATTCGCAACATCCTCCAATTTTACGCTTTCTTCCCACCCCCATCCTACTTCCACAGTGTCCATTACCATCTACAGCTGCTGCTGCTAAGTCGCTTCAGTCGTGTCCGACTCTGTGCGACCCCATAGACAGAAGCCCACCAGGTTCCCCCGTCCCTGGGATCCTCCAGGCAAGAACACTGGAGTGGGTCGCCATTTCCTTCTCCAATGCATGAAAGTGAAAAGTGAAAGGGAAGTCGCTCAGTCGTGTCCGACTCTTAGAGACCCCATGGACTGCAGCCTACCAGGCTCCTCCGTCCATGGGATTTTCCAGGCAAGAGTACTGGAGTGGGGTGCCATTGCCTTCCCCGACCATCTACAGCTAGGACTTCTCAAATCTAGGATGGGAGTCGCAGACCTGTCCTGAGTCCCTGACCCAGGTCTGCCATGCCTTTGGTTCCCCCAGGTCCCTTCCACTCGTGAAGCCCCATTCTGAGCTTGATGCCTTTTCCCAAACCTACTCTTGCTCCTGGGTTCCCATGTCCGGGGCTCCCAAGCCCCAGACCAGACATCTGGGCCCATCCTCCCCTTGCCCCTCATTCCACAAATCCATCAGCCCCCAGGCTCCTGCCCCGTGAATCTTTGCCCTGACCCCTCCTCTCTGCGTCCCACAGCCCCGGCCCGCCTCAGGCCTCTTCTCCTCCCACTTGACCCTTGCCCGACATGGGTCTCAAGCTCAGTGTTCCCGAGGGCCAGGCAGGGAAGAGAAAGAAGCATCAGGTGGAAGATTATAAGTGGGTGTGCTGGACACTGTCCTGACTTGAGGTAGCGTGTCTATCTTGAAGCTTTCAGAGACAAGTTTTTAAGGAACCCTCTTCCATGGCAGTGGGTGGGAGGTGGAGGGGTGGGCCACAGAATTACCCATTTGCAACAGCCTCTGATTTTATGCTTTCTTCCCACCCCCATCCTACTTCCACAGTGCCATTACCATCTACAGCTAGGACTTCTCAAACCCTTCTCAAATCTAAGATGGAAGTCGCAGAGCTGTCCTGAGTCCCTGACCCAGGTCTGCCATGCCTTTGGTTCCCCCAGGTCCCTTCCACTCATGAAGCCCCACTCTGAGTTTGGTATCTTTTCCCAAACCTACTCCTGCTCCTGGGTTCCCATCTCTGGGGTTCCTAAGCCCCAGACCAGATGTCTGGACCCATCCTCCCCTTGCCCCTCATTCCACAAATCCATCGGCCCCCAAGCTCCTGCTCCGTGAATCTTTGCCCTGACCCCTCCTCTCCTTCTCACAGCCCTGGCCCGCCTCAGGCCTCTTCTCCTCCCACTTGACCCTTGCCCAGCCTTTTCGCCAGCTTCCCAAACTCCCAGTCATCCTCACGTGGCCCCCAGGGAGTTCCACACCCAGAGCTGACCCGCCCCTCCCAGGGCTCCCTGGAACACCCAGACCCGGCCCCCAGCCCCTCAGGGTGGCATTTGAGGCCCAGTGACTTCTGGTCCCACCCTCTTCCTTGGTCTCCTCTCTCCGATGGCCCTGGCATCCTGAACTCTGCCCTCTCTTCAATGCACAATGTCAACAGGGGGTGATTCATACTTGCTGCTCCCACTCCTGGAATCCAGCCCACCTTCAGCTGTCAAACTCCATCACCTTCAAATGCCCCCTCACTGGTCCCTCTTCCTGTGTCCCCTCCCAGCCTTAACCAGATGCTCCCCCGGGGACCAGCGGTGTGTCCTCTGCAACTCTCACTTCCTTGCCTTAGAATCATCTTCTTCCCACCAGACCAAAGGTTTCTAAACCTCCTTGACCACCCTTCCCGTCAGTAAAAGTTTCTGAGCACTCACCCCCAAATAGTATTTATATTTACACATCATTCAAGCCATCCTGCACTGATATAATATATTCATAACAGAACACACACTAAATTAGGAACACTGACATTTCCCATACCCCAAGGATGGTCTTACGGACACCAGAAAGCCAGAGCCCCCTTGAGAGACCATCACTGAAGACCGGGAGCTCCTAAGAGCGGCCACTCTGCACCCCAGGTCACCCTGCGCAAGCACAGGGTCTACGCACACTAGTTAATAACTGCGACCTTCCGGTAGGAGTCAGACATACTTGCCAGGGCTTATTAAGCGCTGGGTGCTGTTTCAAAATACCGCAAGCATTAACTTGTTTAACTCTCACAATAGCTTCAGGAAATAGAGCCTGTTTTTATGCCCAGAGAATAGATGAGTACAATGCCCAGAAAAGTAAAATGATTTGCCAGAAGCCACCTAGCGCCTCAGTTAAAATTTGTGTCTCAGTTGAAATGTGAACCCTGGCCGGGGCCTGTACTCTTGAACACAATGCTCCCCCTTGGAAGTGCTGAGTGAGAGTTTCTTGTAGGAATGAAGGAAGGGATGAATGAATGAGACAGGGACAGCCAAGAAAGAAAGACAAGAGAAAGTGACACCAGGAGGCAGACACCCAGAAGGGATACCAGGAAGGAAAGAAACAGAAGCCTGCCCTGGGGCTTTAACACTGCAAGTGTTTGTAGACTGACCCAAGGCCTCCCCAAGATACAGAGCCACCGGGGAACGCCCTTGGGAGTGTCCGCAGTGACAGGACCCGGGACTGAAAGGACCCGAAGGGCGGGGTCTGCGGTGTGCGGGGGTCAGCGGGCCCCGGACGCTCGAGGGTCTGTCCCCTGGGCGAGCTCCTCACCCCGAATCTGTGGGGTCAGCGACGAAAGTCGTGCACGTCTTCTTCTTGAAGATCTTGGGAATCCAGCTCTGGGGGGCAGGAACAAGGGGTTAGGGGATCCAGCTCAGTCCTGCGGACACGGAGTGCCCCGCCCGCGCCCTAGCGGGAGATCCGGGTCCGAGACCCCAGCGTCATCGTCTCCCGGACTCCGGAGACTCGACCCCACCCCAGCCTCCCCCCTTCTATCCGTCCCCAGGGACCCAGGAGTCCCGGCCTCCAGCAACCCCCCTCCTTTGTCTGACCCGAGAATCTAGGTCTCAAGCGCCCTCCTCCCTGCGAGCAAGGAGGCCCGGCCCAGGCTCCCTGTTTCCTCAGACCCGGGTCCGGCGCTGTACCTGCTCCTTCTCCGCACCCACCATGCTGCCGCGGCCACAGCGACCTATCTGACATCAAGCACCCCCTCCACCAACCCGGAGCTCCAGAAGTGCCCGGGACACACCGGATCCGCCGCCTCCCCGCCCAGCCCGGGGCGGGACCAGGTCTGTGGGGCGGGGAGCAAAGGAGATGCGTAGAGCGAGAGGCGGGGCGGAGGATGGAACAGAACTCGGGAAAAGGGGTCAGGGACCAGAGAGAGGGGGACGGGGACCCAGAGAAGGGGACGGGGACCCAGAGAGAGGGGGACGGGGACCCGAGAGAGGGGGACAGAGACCCAGGGAGAGGGGGACAGGGACCCAGAGAGAGGGGGACAGGGACCCAGAGAGAAGGGGACGGAGATCCAGGGAGAGGGGGACGGGGACCCAGGGAGAGGGGGACAGAGACCCAGGGAGAGGGGGACAGGGACCCAGAGAGAGGGGGACGGAGACCCAGAGAGAAGGGGACGGAGACCCAGGGAGAGGGGGACAGAGACCCAGGGAGAGGGGGACGGGGACCCAGGGAGAGGGGGACGGGGACCCAGAGAAGGGGACGGGGACCAGGGAGAGGGGGACGGGGACCAGAGAGTGAGAGACAGAGTCCAGAGAGAGGGAGGATGAAGACCCAGAGAGGAAATGGCAGCGATGAGGCAGAGGGTCCGCTGACAACACTGACAAAGTGTTGGGGGGACACAAAGACTTAGGTGGGGGCAGAGAATTGGATGGGTGGCGGGCTACATGACCCACAGAGACAGTGAGAAAGGCTTGGATAGGGTGGGGGCACGCAGACACACTCAAGAGTGAGCAGAAGGGGACAGAACCCTCAGGATGGGGGACAGGGATCCTGAGAGAGCAGGTGAAGAAACAACGGTGGAGAGAGGGAGACCCGTGAAGAAGGATGGGACCCCAAAGAGCTGGAGCGGCAGTGCTGGGATGAGCAGTGGGAGATGTGGGTAGGCGGACGGGCAGGGCCACGTGTCCCCTGCCAGCTCTCTGACAGGGACAGCTGTGGCTGCCTGGGTAACCTGAGCCCCCCGCCCCCCCGCACCACATTTATAGCCCTGGCCTGGCCCCATCCCCTGCCCCCAGATCTGAGTCCCAGGGACGGGAGGTCACGGGTATGCGTGCTGCAGCAGGATTCCTCTCACCCCTCGCCAGGGCCTCCATACTGGCATCCACCATCTCAGCAGAGTAGCCCATTCTGGCCAGAAACTCCTGGGAATCTAACCCCCCAGTCCTTCCTCAGCAGGGGTCTCTCCCTTCCCATACATCCCTCCTGCTCCCCTCCCCCAGGGTCCAGGCTCCCCCACACTGGCCCACTAAAAATCTAGCTATTGTCTTGGCTGCTGCCAAACATGAACGCATTGGCAGCCCAAAGTCAGAAACCCTTGACTCCTTTCTCCTGGCCAAAGAGAGACCCCTTCATCCACCCCCTTCCCAGCTGAGAGGAGGAGGCGCAGGAGGGGAGGGGCAGGAGGGGACTGACCCAGAATAACTCAGGGCCTAGAGTAAATTTAGCCACAGAGAGGGGAGGGGAGAGACCCTATTGGCTGGGAAGTGGGAGGGAGGACCAGTGAGGGGGGTCAGAGGACTCTGAAGACAGCCTCAGAGGGGTGTCCAGAGGCTGACTGTGAGGACCAGAGGGCAGAGACGGGGAGGGACACAGCAAAGGAACGACACAGGGAGCCAGAAAGGGAAGGAGCCCCAAAGGGACAAGGAGCCCAACATCCATCCTCGCAGCCACAGCCGCAGCGGGAGCCAGCCCTGGGAGCAGCTCTGCGGCCTGTCTGTCCCCATGGGCCTCTGCGGGCCATGGCTGCACACTTCTGTCCTCTGGGCTGCAGTGGCCAGCCTGCTCCTCCCCCCTGCCGTGACCCAGCAGCTGAGAGGGGCTGGGCCCGGCCCCAGCAACTGGGACGACCATGCAGGAGTTCCGGGGCCCTCAGAGGACATGTCGGGCAAGTCTGACCACCCAATGCACAGCCACGGAGGCCATGGAGATGAGAACAGGGATGTTTCCGCAGAGAGTGGGCATCATCTCTGGGGCCACGGAGACCACGGAGAAGAGGACGAAGATGTCTTCAGAGAGTCCCAAGGCCATAGGTACCAAGGCCACGAGGTGGGAGATGAGAACGTCTCTGACGAGGAGGAATACCCCAAGCATGCTCAGCAGGCCCGCGGACACAGACACCACGGAAATGAAGACGCGGATGATTCAGCTGAGCGCGGGGACCACTTCCCCAGCCATGGGAGCCAGAGCCAAAAAGACGAGGAGGAGGAGGAGGAGGAAGTTGTGTCCAGTGAGCATCACCATCATCACATCGTCAGGCATGTCCACCGAGGCCACAGAGAAGAGGAAGATGAAGACGAGGGAGAGGAGAATGTCTCCACTGAGTATGGACACCAGGTCCACAGACACCAGGACCATGGGAAGGAGGAGGATGAAGACGTCTCAGAGGAACATGACCATGACCATGGCCCCAGCCACAGACACAGGGGCCACAAAGAAGATGATGATGACGGCGATGATGTTGTCTCCGCCGAGCGCAGACATCAAGTCCACAGGCACCAAGATCATGGGGAGGAGGAGGAGGAGGAGGCTGTCTCAGAGGAACATCCCCACCATCACAGCCCCAGCCACAGACACCAGGGCCACGAAGAAGAAGATGATGATGAAGAAGATGACGATGATATTGTCTCCACTGAGCACAGACATCAAGTCCACAGGCACCGAGATCATGGGGAGGAGGAGGATGAAGATGACTCAGAGGAACATCACCACCATGGCCCCAGCCACAGATACGGGGGCTACGAAGAAGAAGATGATGACGAAGATGACGATGATATTGTCTCCACTGAGCACAGACATCAAGTCCACAGGCACCGAGATCACGGGAAGGAGGAGGATGAAGCTGTCTCAGAGGAACATCACCACCATCACGGTGGTGACAAGGAAGACGAGGGTGAGGATGTGTCCACTGAACACTGGCACCAGGCTCCCAGACATACCCACCATGGCCTTGGAGACGAGGAGGAGGAGGAGGAGGAGATCACAGTCAAGTTCAGCCACCCTGTTGCAAGCCACCAACCCCAAGGCCACAAGAGCGCTAAGGGGGAGGACTTCCCAGATTATAAAAAAGCAGCCCCTGGCCATGACCATCATGGAGTCCCCAAAGAGGAAGATGAGGACATTTCTGCCAGGCTTGGCCACCAGGCTCCCAGCCACAGGCAGCAAGACCACAGAGATGAGGGGACTGGCCACAGAGGGTCCATCAAGGAAGAGATTAGCCACTGGTCCCCAGAACACATGGGGGTGAAGGATAGAAGCCATTTAAGGGAGAGCGAGTCTGAGGAGGATGAGGAAGAGAAGGAAGAGGATCACAGCTCCCATGAAGAAGCTGATGAAGGTTCAGAGGAGGGAGGAGAAGGCACCCCACATGGCAGCCTGGATGACCAGGAGGATGAGGAAGATGAGGAGGAAGGGCATGGCCTCAGCCTGAGCCAGGAGGAGGGGGAAGAGGAGGAGGAGGAAGAGAAGGAGGAAAAGAGAGAAGAGAGAGCTGAGGTTTGGGTCCCACTGAACCAAGACCACCAGGAGGAAGATGAGGAGGAGGCGGGGCTAGGAGAAGATGAACTCCCCTTCACCATCATCCCCAACCCGCTGACCAGGAAGGAGGTGTCTGGAGGGGCCTCCAGTGAGGAGGAGAGTGGCGAGGACATGGGTAAGTGATCTGACTGATTGGGGTGGGGAGGAGCGGAGTCAGCCTGGGTCATTGCTGCCCTCTTGTCCCCACAGGTCAACAGGATGCCCAGGAGTATGGGAACTACCAGCCAGGGTCCCTGTGTGGCTACTGCTCCTTCTGCAATGTATGTCCGAAAGCCAGATCCACCCACCAAGCTGTTCCTAGACTTTGTTCCAGGGCTCTGGTGTGCCTTGGGAGGGTCATGAGCAAAGGAGAATCGGGGACAGTTCTGAGTGAACAAAGACACTTCTGGGGCCACCTGAGGGGCAGACTGGAGGCCAGGAGGCTGGGGAGGAGGCTCGGACAGTGGTCCAAGAGTGGGAGCGTGAGGCCTGAGCTGCACTTGCAGACCCGGGGACAGGGAGGAGGGTGCAAGGCAGAGCCTGGGGGTGAGGTGGGACAGGACTGGAGACTGACCGCCTGTGGGGGGAGCAGGGAGGAAGCAGGTGAAGAGACTACCCGAACGTCCAGCCCATGGTAACGAGGTGATGTTGCAGCACCTTGCAATAGGGCAACCAGAGGGTGGCAAGCCGGTTGGGGGAAGATGACTGAGCTCAGTGTTGGAGGTGAGGAGGCCGAGACGTTGGGGAAACGTCCGGCGGGCTGGGTGGAGCACTGGTGGACGGCTCCCAAACATTTCCGTCTCACCTGGCTCCTCTGGCCCCCAGCGATGCACTGAATGTGAAAACTGTCACTGTGACGAGGAGAACATGGGAGAGCATTGCGACCAGTGCCAGGTGAGCGTTCTCCCAGACTCACGGATGCCCCAGGTTCAGGATGGCCCGGGACCAGCTGAGCACCCCCGGCCCCAAATCCCGGCCTCTGCCCTCAACCTGACCTAACCCCTTACTCTTGATGTAGCCTTGACTCCAAACCCGATCCCACCTCTGACCTTAACCTCCACCTAGCTAGTCTCCTCCGCCCCTGACCACCTCCTACCTCTCTCTCCCTATCCTCGCCCCCAGCACTGTCAGTTCTGCTACCTCTGCCCGCTGGTCTGCGAAACTCTCTGCTCTCCCGGTGAGCATGGGCGGGGCCCAGGAGGAAACCGGGTGAAGGGGCGGGGCCTGGTGGGGGCGGGGCCAACCTGAGGAGGGGACCGGAAGGCCGTGGGCGTGGTTATGCGGGGGAGGCGTGGTCGAGGCGGGGCATCTTTGACGGGAATGGGAGGGGCACCGAGGGGTGGGGCCCGCATAGAAGGAAGGTTGGGGATAGATGCCAAAACTAAAGGGGTTAGGATTGCCTAGAGGACTGAGGGGCGAGCCTAGAGCCGAGAGGGTGGGGCCAAAGCAAGAACGGGGCTCCTGAAACACCCAGAGCCGAGGGAAGGAGTGGGCCCTTCAAAGGTGTCCCAGAAGAAGGAATTCATTTGGGAGAAGGAACCCAGAAAGGCGGGCGGAGCTAGTCCTGATCCTGGACTGAGGGAAAAGTGACCCCCAAATTCACCCGTGGTGTACCCCTCAAGCCTCTTCTCTCCCACAGGAAGCTACGTCGACTATTTCTCCTCGTCCCTGTACCAGTAAGTATATGGAAGGGAAAGTTTGAGGGCTCCTTTAGAAAGGTGCTGTCCCGCTATGAATTACTGGACAACCCTGGGATTCTGTTTCCCCCTTGGTGAAACGGGCAAGTTAAGGACCTCTAAGCGCCCTGGGGTGAGCTAAGGACACTTCGACTGTCCAATCTCTGCGTCCTTCTCTCCAGAGCCCTGGCCGACATGCTGGAAACTCCGGAACCCTGACCCAGCCTCGCGGCTGTGGCGCAGACATACCTCCCTGGCCCTCCAACCCCTTTCCACGAGCCATATTTATTTCTCTGAATAAGCGTGCTCCCGGAGACCTCACTGTCAGGCGTGGGGTCGTGGGTTTGAGGGAGAAGGGGCCTGAACTCCTCGAGGTGTTTGGTTTGCTAGGTCCTGATAAATAAATCAGTCAACACGGGAGCTTTTTGAAACAGTTCTCTTTACCCGTGATCACTGAGTGACGCCTGGGGCAGGGAGGCCGACCAAGAGTCGGGGGCGAGGGCTCCCCCACCGTCCTTCCTCCCCCCACGCCACGTCGCCCAGTGGCATCGTGGAAAGAGGGTTCTCCCATGCAAACCCCGGAGCCGGAGCGGAACGGGGAGCGCAGTTCTGCACCCCGTACCACCGGGGCACGGACACGGCCACAGCACGGGGGGCGGAGGGGCCTCGGGGACACGAGACACTGGGGAGAGAGAGGGAACCCCGCCCGCAGCTGACCCCAGGCACCGGCGACGGGACGCGGCGGGGCGGGGCTGAGTGGCACAAGGGGCGAGGCTTTTAGCAGCGAGTCCTCCCTCCCCTCCTTTCGGACGAAGAAGGAGGACTTGGGCCCCGCAACTGAGAAGAAAGAGGAGGGGTCAGCCTCTCCCCGCATGCGGCCCGGGAGGGAAGCCCCGCCCCCTTCCCGCGGGGGAAGGGCACCCATCTCCCATCGGAAACTGATCAATAAATTACAAAGTAGAGGAAAGCGAGGCGGAAGTTTGGGGCGGGATTTCTTCCTGCCCTCTTCTTCCCCCCTCTCAGTCCAGTGCATGTGGTTTGGTCCAGGCCCAGTCCATTTGTGAGGCGGGGACCAGCATCCCCCGTTCGTCTGTACAGATGGTCCAGTCCGCGGCGCGAGCTCCCCAGTAAACTCTCCCCGGCGAGACCATACTGTGGGCAGGAGGGGAAACAGCCCGGCCTCTGAAGGGTTCTTCCGTCCGAGTGAGGTCACCTGCATTGACGCCAGGCGTGAAGATCCACTGTGCCGCCCCGATCCCCAAGATCGCCCAGTACGGTCCTCACCTGGAAGCCTACACTAGCAGGAATAGGTCCGGACAGAAACGCCATCTGCCCGGGAACTCCCAGAAGTCTGGCCTGGAGGGAGAATGAGCATTGGTTCAGCAAAGCGCAAAAGCCCGCGCGCGCGCGCACACACACACACATCCGCCCAGTGACCACTGGTTCAGTAAAGCGCACACACACCCGCCTAGTGAGCATTGGTTCAGTAAAGCGGGCGCGCACACACACACACCCGCCCAGTTCCTCCTCCACCCAAGCGTCCTCCCTTGGATTCCCCCTCCCGAGAAGCCAACGACCGCCTGACTCCCTCCAGGCCAGTTTCCAATCCTTTCTCAAAGCCTCAGATTCCTTCAAAATGCCCCAGGTGACACTGGACGAGTTCATTTCCCACCCTGGAAAACGGGGTATGGGGATTAATCCATTCCACACCCTGAGGAGGGAGTTGGCTTGTTGGAGCGGTCCATTTGTCGTGAGTGGGGAAAAAGGGACTAGACCATCTCAGAACCCGGGGAGGCTGCTGGAATGTGGAGATGGTCCCTCCCCCGACATCTAAGAAGGGGAGGGGAGCAGAGGCTGTCCCATTTGGGATCCGCCCACCTTCCGGCTGCAGCTTGCGGAGAGGGAGCCCCGGCGAGCCTAGAGCCCCTGCTGCGGCCGAACGAAAGTTGGGGGGCAACATCTCAGCTGAGTCGGGGGTTACGCCTCGGAGGTCCTTCTCTCGGAACATCTTCCGCCAAGATGGGGAGCGGCTGAAGGACTTGGCACTGTCCTAGGTATAGGGGTGCAGCCAGCTAGTGAGGGACTAGGGCCGCGTTCCGACTTCGCTCCTCCTTTTGACCCCACCCCTCTCCCGCTCCCTTCGCTCCTTTAGCCCCGCCCCTTCCCTGGCACCGCCTCCAACCGCGACTCCTTGGCCAAGTCAAGCCCCACCCCTTCAGCTGCGAGCCTAGAGGGGCCGCTGGGAGTGTGGAGTACCCTATGCTTGCTGCTGCTGCGCCCACCTCATCCAGCCGCCTGTCTGTGCCCAAGGAAATGAGGTTGCTGAATTCCTTCTCCAAGAGCTGCCGGGCCTGCAGGGAAGAGGTGGGAGAGAGGCTGCAGCATGCAGTCTGCAAGATGGGGATGCCCAGTGTGCCCCGGGCCCGGCGGCAGCTCACCTGCGCATTCTGCGTGGGGATCTGCAGAAGCAAGGCCAGGTCGGAGTAGTCGAAGGTCTCGTCCAGGGCGAGCAGTGCCCCGTGCACCCCGCTCTCCGTGAGGTTCGTGGCGAATTCCTTCAGGCCCAGCCCGGACACCCAACCCATGACCCGCTCATTGGACCACACCATCACATCTGGGGATGGAAGGGACCCTCAGTTGCACCCTTCCTGGGGCCTGGCCCTTCTCATTTATCCCATATCTCCAACCCCATTTCCTCTTCCTATCTCCACCCCGGCTCTCCTGGCCTCCCTTCCCTTCCCTGTTTATGCCTCCTCCAACCCTGTCCCAAACCCCTCCACATGGCTCCCAGGTGGACTCATACTTTTCTACTCACCTCGGATCTGGGTCTGACTCTCTTCCCGCCTCCGCTCCAAGTCCTTCCGGTCATAGTTGAGCCGTTTCAGGCACATGATCCCATAATGCAGACTCACCCTGAGTAGCAGAGAGCGGAGTCACAGAAGAGCCCCCACAACCCCAGTGACTGTTTTCCCTGTTGCTTGTGGTTTTCTGGGAGAGGCTGGGGAATTGCTCCACTGGATCTGTTCTATTGATTGCTGACCTTCCCAGGAGCCGGGATATTTTTAAAAAAGCAGTTCCTGTTAGCCAACCTGTAAGGGGTATGGGGTCAACTAGCCAAGCTGTCTCAGGACTTGGACAATTCCTAGTGGGCCATCTTAATGAGTGGAAGGGGCACAGGAGTCTGGATTTCCTAACAATCCAGGCTAAAGGACCAAAGATAGTCCAAGATGAATTCCACATAACTGGTCCTATTTGCCAAAGACTCTCTAGAAGTGGGGGCCTCCCCCACTTGGACTGTTGCCACTAGCCAGGCAACCTCACCTGTGAAAGCTGTCCACCATCTTGAGCTGGCCCCGGAGCTCCTTCTTGTTAAGATGATCTAACATTCGGGCATCCACCAACGACTCCATGAAGTAGCTGCGGTATTGGGGCAGCCCCAGGCTGGGCAGCCAGTCGTTCCCCACCCATTCGTGGTTCATGTCGCCATATGCCAGGATCTGGGGCCATGGGCAGGTGGGGGAGCAGTCAGGCCTTCTGACCCCTTCCCATGTGTGTATGAAAGGGTACAGTCCAACCCCTCTCTCCCAAATCCAAGGTTGTTCTTTCTCTATCCCATAGCAGGACAATGGCCAGTCTCTGCTCAGGACAACGGGCAATCCAAAACTGTTTCCCTCTCCTTCATAATGACCTCACAGACCCTTGTCTACTCAAAGCACCATTATCACTTGAGAACTTGCTGAAATTGCGGAATCTCAGACCCTAGGCTACTGAATGGAAATCCTCATTCTCACAAGAGCCTCAGGTGATCTGAACAGTACATTTAAGAAGTACTAGTCCAAAAAAAAAAAAAAGTACTAGTCTAGCATCGTCCCAACTCAGAACAATGGATCAGTCCAATATCACTACTCCTCCAATTCCGCACAACAGATTCTTCCAGCATAGCTACCTCCCCAACAAAGGACAACGGTTTCATCTACCACTCTTGCGCTGTCCCAAAACTACTAGCCCGATGCCACATCTGGCCCAGGACAATATTCTGGATCCACCCCAAGTCCTTCACTCCTCCCAGCATGAGGAAACAATCCATACCTTGGGCTCTTGGAAACAAAGACCCAACATAGCTCCTCTACCTCAGGTGAGTTCATACCTCTTGCTCTCTTGAGAATAAAATGTACCTCCTTCTACCCAACTTCTCAGCCTGATGTACCCTGCCCAGCCCCCCACCCCGCCCCAAATGCTCTCCCTTTTGCCCCAGTACAGTGGAACAGCCCCACTTCCCTCTGCCGTAGGGCAAAGAGCCGCTCAGCGTTTCCCTCTAGTTACAGCAATGAAACAGCCTCTGGAGCCCGCGCAACCAACCATAATGGGATGACCCGTGCACCACTGACAATGGAACAGTCGGGCTTCTACACCGACCCCACCAAGCCACAGTGACAGCCCAGAGCAGCGCTCCGCGCAGCGCCCCCCCGCGGTGAGGATGGAATGCTCCGGCGAGGGGCGGGGCGGGGCTCGGAGAAGGAGGGGCGTCCATGCAGCGTGCACAGCCTGTTCATGCGCCCACGACCCGCCCCGCGCCCCCTACCTGCTCCCAGCTGATCTCCTTGGTCTCCTGACCAGTTAGTGGGAAGAGGGGAGAGAAGGGGTGGGTTAAGGGGCAGGCGGAGGAGGGCGGGAGGGACAAACGGACGGACAGCCAGCCACAGACTCACCCGCCACCCGGCCCCTGCCCAGGGAAAGTTAGTGCCACCCCCAAGGCCACCGGCAGGGGGCACTCACAGGCTTGGTCGTCGCGGTCAGGGACTCCATCTCCTCGTGTGTCATCCACACGTTTCCTGTGGACTGAGGGGCGAGAGGTGTTACGGAGGTTGGGAGAAAGCTTCTGGACAGGGGAGTGGAAGACAGTCGTGCTCCTGGAGGAGCCGAATTAGCCATGGGAACACATAATTTTATGTATGGAACAAAATGATAAAATGTTAGAAGGCAGTAAATGCCATGGGGTGAAAAAAAATATAGGTGTTCGTGTATGATAGAACCGGTGACTAGTTAGCTGTTGAGTTAGGGAGGCCTCTTGGAGGTGGTGACATTTGAGCTGAGACCTCAGGGATGAGTTGGAGCCAGCCTTGGAGGTAAAAAAGAAGGACGGGTGCTCCAAGAAAAGGGAGCAGCAAGTGTCAAGGAGCAGAGTAGAAAAGGAGCTGGGGAAGGGGCCCCTCATCTTGGGACTTGTAGAGAACCATATGAATTTGGGTTTTTCTCCGGGATAGGATCCTTCTGCTGCGGAGTGTAAGACAGACTGAGGGTTGGAAGTAGAGGGGAGGCAGGGAGACCTGAAGGGTGTCCCACCCTCAGAGATAATCCAGGTGAGAGACTGTGCAGAGCAGGGTGTATCTGACAAGACAGAGCTAGAATGAGCGGACTCAGGATTGGCTACTCTGAGGACGGTAGACGGGGCCTACAGCAGGGGCTGGCATTGGCCCTGGACACTCACGGTGCGAGAGGAGGCAGGAGCAGAGGGTGAGGTGAGTGAAACCATCTCCTGGATGGCAAGGCGCAGCTTGAGCCGGTGTAGTGGGTTGCTGATGCCGATCTCACGCTGGATCTCCGTGTCTGACAAGTTGGCCATGATGGCACCACTCTTGACATTGGCCCGGCAGGCGGCCACATACCACGCAGGCATGCCTACCCATAGCTGGACCAGAGGGAGAAAGTGGGGGGGGGGTGGTATGAGACAGAGAAGCGGAGATATATCACAGGAGAAATGGGAGAAGGACAGAAAGAAAGGGGGAGAGGGAGACAGAGAGGTGGGGAAAGGCAAGTGGGGAGAAATAGAAAGACAGGAGTGAAGCAAAGAGATCAAGAGTCAGAGGGAGACACAAAGAGATGAAGGAGGACAGTCAGGCGGGTGAGCCCAGAGTCAGAGGGGAAAGAGAGAGATGGGGAGAGACAGAGATGAGAGGCAGAGAGGCAGAGAGAAAGAAGCAAAACACATTGGGAGAGAACATGGGAAGAAATCCGGGGAATGACAAAAACACAGAGATGAGGAGAGAGGTAGAAAAATAGAGAAAGAATCCCAGAGACAGAGGCATGGGAAGACACAAAGAAAGAGACAGTAGGACCAAGATGGGCGTGGTGAGGGGTGAGGGGAGAAGGAAAAAAAAAAGCAACAGGAAGGTCCACAAGAAACCTGACCCCTCCCAGGGCCTCACTCCCCCAACTCCCTTCCCCGGACACCTCTGGGCAAGGAGGATGGCACAGGGTCAGCCAGCCCTGGCCATGGGGTTCTCAGAGGGATTGGGGATGAAGAGTCAGGACATTTCTGGACCCCAGTACCTCTAGCCAGGAGACCACAGTGGGCCCATCCCAAGCAGCAAAAGGCAGGCCCTGACGGCAGGCCTCTTCCAGAAGTTCATGCCTGAAGAGAGAGGGCCATGGCAGGAAGTCTCAGGGGTAGAGACACCTAGCCCTCTCAGATGGCTCCCTTCACCAACTGCTCCCCCCGCCTCCACAAAAACAACTTTTATGAATGTAGAATACATGGCAGAAGGTTAAAAACAGAAACACGTGACTCTTTGTAATCCCCCTCCCCTAACACACATGTACACACACACAAATGAAAAGAGGAGGGGGAAAACAAAAACAACCCTCTAGGAGTTCCCAAATTTCCAAACAAGTTCAGGATCTTGAACACCCCTTCCCAGAATTTTCTTACTTATGACCAACCCTCCCCTGCACACACATCACACACCCACACTCACTTCCTCTTGTTCCTTCGGTCCTTCTCTCCTGGGCCCGTCAGCTTGGCTAGCCCCAGAGGGTCAGTGGCCAGTGTCTCGTCTGAGGGTGTTCCAGCTGGAGGCAGGGAGGGGCCAAAATTTGGAGAACCTCAGAGGGGAGGCAGAATCTTTGATGCTGGGGGGTTGAGAAGGATGCCAGGAAAGCAGAGGCCCAGAGGGATTAGTAAATGAGGCCACACAGAGGGAGTGATAAAACCACACAGGAACCAATGTCACCTCCTATGCAAAGAATTGGAGAAATCCCCCACATAGAGCTGATTCACTGGACTGGCCTTGGTAAGGTGGCAGGGGTATGCTGCTAAATACTTAACAACTGGCTTCCTGGGGAAGAAGAGGTATTTCCTGATTGGTAGCATTTGCCAATTTCCATGGTGTAAATAATTCCACCAATTTCAGGCCACAAAATGTGATGTCAAAGCAGCTCATAAAATTTCTGAAAATTTGACTAACTTGGATTTCACAAGTCAGACAAGCAAGCTCCACTCTATTTTAAAAAAAACCAAGTAAATGAAATAAAGAATTCATTTGTCCAACAGTCACTCAGGCAGGCCTCAGAGTGCCCTTCTTGCCCCTTCTCCTCCCCTCAACTTCTGCCAAGGTTCCAGTGCTCAAAATGCATTACCAAATGATTGGGGACAGGGTTGTATGTCAAGTGAATATGTAAAGAAGGAGGAAGGAAGGAATAAAGAAAGGGAGAGGAAACCGGGACTCACCCAGAGAAGAGCTGTCCCGACCTGGTGGTCCCATTCTCCCCTTCTCCTTCTTGCCAAAGAGACGGCCTATGGATGACTTGATGCTCTTCTTCTTGGGAGCTTTGTGCAGGGAATCTGGGGTGCCCTCACTGGGTGAGCAGGACAGAGTGAAGGTAGATCCCATCTCTAATCTTTGTTCAGTCCCATCTCCTCCTCCCAAGCAAGTCCCTCCCTGTCTCGTCCCTTATTCTTACTGACCTTCCCCGTGATGGCCCTCCGTCCTCCAGGGATCCTGCCTGCAGTGCCAAGGCTTGCGTCATTCTCTCAAGGCGGGCAGAGCGAGGAGTGGGAGGTGGGGTGTCTCCTGGGATTGCCGGCCCCTCCCCTCGGGGAGCCACAGCTTCCTCCTTAGGGACATGGTTCTGTAAGAGAGGCAGAGTTGCTACACTGAGTTGGAGGGATCATATTGGGGGCTCCTCATTAATTGGGAGGTATACCAGGTGTCTAGGATACCCCTGATTTGGACTATCACTTCTAAAGATAGGATAGATTAAGTGGGAGTGAACTGCAGAAATATAAAGGCAATAACTGCAGTCCCTCTGGAGCTTGATGAGCCCATATTTCTACTATCTTAGCTTCTGGTGTCAGGAGTGGGATCTGCTCAGTCTCAAGGAAATCTAATGAGTTACAAGTTCTGAAAATAGGAAAGCTGAGTTTAAGGCAATAAAACAGGGTTATAGCTCTTGTGTCTGCCTCTAAGGTCAATTCTAGGCTATCATGGTATTTCTCAAATGTATATTTAGTCACAGAATATATATATATATTCTGTGGTCAGTGGTTAAGTGGTTAAGACTTGGTGCTCTCATTACTGGAGCCCAGGGTCTGGTTGGAGAACTAAAATCCAGCAAGCTGCATGACATGGCCAAAAAATAAATAAAAATCCTATGCAGAAATTTCATGCCTAAAGTAGGTAAAAGTAGAACAGATCTGACTAAAGTACAAGTTAGGGTTCAGGAATCCAGTGACTCAGCCTCCCCTTTGCCCCCCTTTTTTACATTTTAAAAATTATTTATTTTTAGCTGCACTGGGTCTCCATTGCTGTGCCTATGCTTTCTCTAATTGCAGAGAGCACAGGCTACTCTTTAGTTGCCGTGCATGAGCTTCTCATTGCAGTGGTTTCTCTTGTTGTGGCGCATGGGCTCTAGAGCACAGGCTCAATAGTTGTGGTGCACAGGCTTAGCCTCCCCCCAGCATGTGAAATCTTCCTGGAGAAGGGATCGAATCCATGTCCCCTGCACTGGCAGGCGAATTCCCAACCACTGGACGACCAGGGAAGTCCTCCTTTGCCCTTTGAGTTGAGCTTTTAGCGGAAGCTAAGATTGCTATCATTGGTGTGATGATTATTGTTGCTGTTTGTTAGGGAGCCCTGTTTATGACCTCCCACCACCACCACCACCACCACCAAGCTGAGGAGACTTAAGAATACTCACAGCTTTGTCGGTGCCCTCACGGGCAGGGCTAGGGGGTGCCAGACGAGGTGTTGAGTGGCCAGAGCTGGGAGGGGAGGGGCTGGCGAGGGTAGAGGTGGTGAGGGAGGGGGGCAGTGAGCAGCTACTGCGGTAGCGGCCCAATGAGTCCAGGCCAGAGCCTGACACCCGGCTCTCCAGCTCTTCTGCCCTTTGTTCTGTTGTCTCCTTCTCCTCTTGGATTAACCTGAGGAGGCAAATGGGGAGATGGGATGAGAGGACGGAGGCAGGCAATAGGAGAGGGAGCCTGGGGGGACTTCCCTGGTGATCCAGAAGTTAAGACTCCATTCTTCCAATGCAGAGGATGCAGGTTCAATCCCTGGTTGGGGAACTAAGATCCCACGTGCTGCATTGCACGTCCTAAAGGGGGAGTCTGGGGATCCCAATGGACCAGGAAGGCTTGGTGGAGCAAAAGTAATTCTGGGGAAGGCACAATGAGATCTTGGTGGATCCCTGATGGCTTCACAGGTTCAAAGGGAGTCAAGGGACCATGCTAGGCTCGGGAGGTCGTGGAAAGATTAGGGATGACAGGATGACCAGAGTGTGCTTCAGGATGACCCTGATGATGACCAGGCAGCTCTGGAAAATCATAAATGGATGACCCTGGGCAAGAGGTCAAGTTCTAAGGAGGACAGAAAGTGCAAGCTTATAATAAGAGAAAGGTGAGATCAGGGACTCTGAAGTCAATCTGGGATCTGGGAAGGTCATAGAGACATTTGGTGAAAGTCAATATCTCCAGTCAGAACAAGTTGGAATGGAAGATGGTGGTCAGGTTGATGTGTTTGCTGGGGCCCATGCAAAGTGTGTTATCAGAGAATTGCTAAGAATTGCTGGGGAATCCAAGTAGACTTTATGTGATGGGGGAGTCTTAATAAACTGAGGATTTTTGTTTTATCAGGTAGAAATTCTTGCTATCTAGAGTCGAGGTTCTTAAGGTGTTTAGGATTGGGGACCTCATGTTGAGATGCTTAGGGTACCAGGAGTCTCTGGGTAATGGTTGCTTGAAGTCATGAAAGCCGTGATATAATGGACTCTCGATGGATTGGATTGGATTTTGATTTTTGGTATCTGAGGATGCAGTCTTGGGTATTTGGGGAAATTGTGAGTACTGTTTGGGGGGGGGGGTATATAATGTATAAATAGCACATAGGAGACTTCCGGGTATTTCCTCAGGGATTCCTGAATAGTGTTGGGCTGGGAGAACTCCTTGAGGATGGTTAGGAGAGGAGTTGGGCTTAGGTATTCAGATCAGTCTCAAGAGCTAGAGGGGCTGTGGACTTAGCTCAGGTAGGACGAGAGAGAACTGGGCCAGTGCTCACTTGATCTCTTTGTTGATGGCCTCCAGCTGCTCCTGAAGCATGATGGCCAGTGTCTGAACATCAGCCTGCCCGCTGGGGGACAGCAACTCAGCTCCAAACATCCCCTCGGCCTCCTCTTCATCTGAGCCATCCAGCTCGCCAGGGAATGGAGGTGGCATTGACCCTGCAGGGGCAGACCTCTCCCACTCCTGCCTCTGTGTGGAGACAGAAGGATGACAGGTGGACAGGGGCCAAAGGTAGATGCTGGGTCTTCCCTCACTGCTTCTGACCTTTCCCACCCTGCCCACATCCACTGATACTAACTGCCCTCACCCTATGATCCAGTCCCCACAGTTTCCCAAGCCCACCTTTCTTTCTTGGTGGGTCCCATTTTTTGATCACCCCTGACACCCCCCACAACCTTCCCTGAGTCCACTGTTTCCTTTGACCCAGCCCACTTCTTTTCTTCACTTAGTCCCATCCATTCTAGGATTCTACACCTTGCATGTCATCTCCCCAAAAACCCTCTTCCCAGCCCATCATTCCTTTAAAGTTCTCACCAGGCAGCAGGACATCCACATGAGGAGACATCAAGGCAAGTGGGGATGATGGAAGAAGAGAAGACAGTGTGGGTCCAGGAAACCTTACTTCTCAACTAGTCCCCGCCCAGAGCCCTGCATACTGGGCACCACCTCCTACTACTGCCCTCCCAGGCCCTGCTCAGCCCAGGCCCCAGAAGTGGCTGCTGACCTTAGAGGGCTCATCCTTGACCCCTGACCAGCGGCCCCTCTTGCTTGCTCGGCCACTGCCAGCCCCATAGGGGTCCAGGTGGGCGCCAGAAGGTAAGGTGGGTGCCTGAGAGTAACGGAGCTCCAGGGCACTGCCAGGGAGAGATCTGTGGGCACGGAGAGGGTGGAGACCAAGGGGTCAGGAAGAGGAAATAGAGGTTAGTGGTCATGTGGAAGGGCTTGGGGTCAGAGGACTGGAAGAAGGATCTTGTGTGAAAAGTCAGGAAAAAAGGGTCTGGGGCCAGAGATCATGAAGTCAGCGGTCAAAAATAAGAGGGGCCGGTGGAAGTCTCAGGCGGACAGGGAGGGGGATGGAGAGACTTGGGAAGCAGAAGGGATGTGCTTGGCCAAGGGGGCCCCATGGGCACAGGAAAGTTACTGTCACCTGGAGTAGGACGACGGTGGCCTCCCCCGAAGCTGGTCAATCTCCATCTGCATCCGCTCCATCTCAGCCAGGAGCTGCTCCTAGGGGAGGAGGTTGGAGAGGCCAGGTCAGAATCTGCCCCCTTCTGAGATCAGCCCCTCCCAGCCAGGCTGATTCCAACCCCAGCAACGCCTGCTCTGTTTCTCTGGCCCTCACCCCCCAGGCTCCTCCCTACCTTGTTGAGCAGCAGCTCATCCTGAAGCTTCTTCATGTTGGCAATCTCCTCGCTTAGTGAGTTCTGTAGGGGAACAGGGGTGCAGTGAGGGGCCTGACCCTGGAAGCAGTCTCCAGTGCAGTCTCCAGGCCTGAGGGAACCCCCAAGGGTAATGGGTGAGCTGGAATGGTGAGCTGGAGGGGAAGAGGGTTGTGGAGTGAAGATGCTGCTGAGGAGGGGGGAGTCCCTGGGAGCCCAGAATTCAGCATCCTGTGTAATTTCAGTGGATTCAGAGTTTGAGGGTCCATAGGGTTACAGGCTTGGGGAAACGCCAAGAATTCGGGGTATAGGTGCCCCAGAATTCAGCCCTAGGGTGCTTGGGTGAAATAGTGCTGGTCCTAGCAATACAGCAGTCTGTCAGATTCGAATTCGGGATGCCTAGATTTGGGGAGATCTAATATAATGGTTTGGGGAAAGGCCTGGGGCCCCACGATTCCAGTTTATGGGAGTCCTAGATTGGGGCACACCTTCTCCTCCAGTGCCCCCATGCGCTCCTTGAGGTGAAGCTGCAGTCGTTCGTTGGACTCGCTCAGCAACTTGTCCACTGTCTCAGACAGCCGCTTGTTGTGGTCATCATTCATCTTCTCCCGCTGCCGGGCCTGCCCAGAGGAGAGCAGGGCACAGGTGCTGAGCCCTGAGCACTGCCCCTGCTCCCAGCTCCCATCCCCTTCAGCCCACCCCCTCATCTAAGGCTCATCCCCCAAGCCTCAAAGCCCCCTCACCCGCTGCAGCTCCTGGTTCTTCTCCTCCAACTGGGCCTCCAGCTGCCGAAGCCGCTCCTCAAAATTCCCATGACGTTCCTCAGCCTAGAAGTTGGAACCCATGGCATCTGACTGTCCCACTAGGACCCAGTCAAGCCCCAGGCCCCACCTCCTCTATGGCTGGCTTCCAGGCCCCGCCCCTGGAGCTCCAGGCTCCTCCCCCACAAAACTCCAAACCTTGCACTTGAGTCTCAAGACCTGCCCTCTTCTATAAGCTCTGCCCCCTTCTCAGTTCAGGTCCCACCCATCCTTTTAGTCCAAACTAGAAAACACCCCTGAGTCGGTTAGATCCTCCGGAGGAGGAAATGGCAATCCACTCCAGTATTCTTGCCTGGAGAATCCCTTGGACAGAGGAACCTGGCGGGCGCTACAGTCCATAGTGTTGCTGAGTCGGACACAACTGAAGCGACTTAGCAGAGACCACCTCCCACCAAACCTCTAGGCCCTTCCCCCATTCTAAGTCACATCCCTTTCTAGATCCCAGGCCCTGCCCTTTCCATCTGAATTCAGGCTGTTGGTCTTCACCCCTTCCAGACTCCAGGCCCCGCCTTCTCTAAGCTCCTCCCCTTCGCCCCAGAGACTCAAGGCCCCACCCCAGGCCGCCCTCACTTTATTGAGAGCCGCCACGCGCTGGGCCAGCTGGGCCTCAATTTCTGGCAAGGTCTCTGCCTTCTGCAGCGTCTGCTGCAGCTTCTGCTTGGCATCGTCCAGCCACTCGGCCAGCTGACGGCTCTTCTCTTCACTCTGGGGGACACAGACAAAGGGAAAGGAGGAGCTTGGTCATATGGGCCACAGCCTCGCCCCTATCGCCCCTCCCCGGCTGTGCCCCCACCTGTCGGTACAGTGACTCCTTGCTGGCCAACTCGTTTTCCAACTTGTCGTTGGCGTCGTGCAGAGAGGTGGCCTCACGCTGGGCACTCAAATAGCGCTTCTCTAGCGTTGTGATCCGTTCCTCCATATCCTCCCGCTGTGCCAGCGCCTGCAGAGGTGACAAAGGACCGCGTGGACTACAGCTCCCAGAAGGTCCTGTGGGTTGCCTAGGCTTAGAACCTCAATTCAGGCACCCCAGGGTACACTGGGAAATGAAGTCCCTTGCCATCTGGGCATCAGAAAGATGGAACCACACCTGCCAAGAGCTCCTGAGAATAGCCAACGTTACATTGCCTGCCCTCTGCCACCTGACAGATAAAATGGCGGTACAGCACCTCCCATAAACTTTTGGGACAGTATTGGCTTATCATATGGATGACCTAAGGCCCAGGGGATGGAAAGTCTCCACTCTTCTTGGCCCACTCAAAAACCCAAGTTTTACATTTTTCAGCAACTTCTGACACAACTCGGATTTAGAATCACAGAGCAAATGCCCTAGGGTCTCACAGAGAACAAAAGTCCCTTCCATCTGGGAGGCAACATCCCCCAAGACCTCCCAAGGTAGCACAGGTTTATAAAACCAGAGAAGGTGTTCCAGGGTCTCATGGGGAATGGGCTCCTGCCTAGAAGCCGGTGTGGTGGGACCACACTTCCTAATAAGCCCTCGGGCCATCCACACTTCAAATCCGAGGTAAAAGCCCCAGTGGATGATGAAAACAAAAGTGCTCTCTCTTCTTTCTCATTCAGGGCTTTAAAGAATCCATGCCCTACATTTCTCAGCAGTCCCTGGAGCGTGGGAGTTAAGATCAAGGAGCCTCAGCCAGGATGGGGTGAAATACAGCCAATGGAGTTCAACTAAGAGGTGGGAGAGAATTTCCCAATGGTAACATAAAAACTACAACCAGATACTGGGTGACTACCATTTATGTGCCATGTACCAACTCTCTGACAAGGGCCATAAATCCCATTTTACAGGTGAGGAAACAGGCTCAGAGAGGAGAAGAAACTGCACTCATTGTGGACTGAATCCAGGTTCATGAGTTCTGTGACTATGGGCACAGGGGAATAGGGAGGGTTTCGGGGGGAGGGACAGAGGGCAGCCCAGCAGGGGCTCCGGCCTCACCTCCTTGAGGTCGCGCTGGAGCTTGGCGTTAGCTTCCTCGGCCTTACCCAGCTCGCGGTGGGCGGTGCCCAGCTCCTCCTCCAGCTGACTCATCTGGCGGCACAACACCGCCAAGCGCTCCCGCAGCTGGCACACCTCTGCCCGCTGCCGCTCCAGGGCCTCCTCCAGCTCCGCCGTGCGCCGGTTCGAATCCCCACCAGGACCCAGGCCATTGGCAAGAGTCTGGAATGGGGACAGTGAGGGAGGAAGGCACAGAACTCAAATTGGGTAACACAGAGATAGAATGCAAAGAGAAAGCTGACGGGGGTGAGAGGGAATCAAAGATCAGTTAAGGGCCATGGGGATCACAAATTTAGCTAGCTGACCTGAATCAGAGGTCAAAGGTCAGCTAGAGTCTGAGGGATTCAGATGGCCTAGGGTCTGTGAGAATCATACCAAACATTAAAGGGACCACCACAAAGTCACGTGGCTGAGTAGGACCACAGGGATGGGGGCCAATGAGGAGCAAGGAGAGGGAAAAACGTCCACCTCTTACCTGCCCATCCCCATCCTTGCCGGGCTCCTCTAGCCCCGACCGGCGCCTAGACAGCTGCTCTCGAAGGTTCAGAGTCTGGCAACAGGAAAGAGAGATCAGGGTGAAGGGGGTCCTACAACCCCCGTTTTACTTCCCACTGGCTCTGGTCCTGCTGGGGCCACACTTATCTCATAGTCTACCCTTAGGCCCCGTGTCCTCGTATCTCTCCTTAGCCACCCACCAGAGAGGAAGCCACCCTTAATCTTAACCCTAAGGTTAAGTCCTTGTGCCCAGACTTACCCCACCCAACCATTTCCTACGAAGTCGGTTCTTTCCCTTAGTCGCCCCCAGCCCTGCTTCTCACCCTAGGCTCACTGTCACAGAGCGGTCCTCCACTCCCCTTAGTCCTGCCCAGTGAATTTCACCTTAGGAACCCGGTTCTCCACAGCCAAATCCTACTGGTCCGGTGCCCTAGTCCTGTCCCCAGTAGATTCTAGGACCCACCCAATCGACTCCACCCCATTGGTAGTTCACTAGTCCCGCCTCCTTCTTGGCCACACCCCCACCTCCTGATTGCTCAGCTCCAGCTCTTCCTCTAGGACTGCCACCCGCTCCAGCGCCATTCGCAGCCGCTCTCGGACCTGAGGATGGGGGCAAGACCGAGTGAGATGGAGATCAGACCCGATCGAGGATAGCTGATGCAGAACACCTTGGGATGGACCTGACAGGACAACATTATCATTCCTCTATTTATAATAGGTGTGCAGCCCCAACCAGCTAGTAAGGCAGCTTCACCCACTGGTATACCCTATCCCATTACTTTTTTCCATTATCAGGTCTCTGTCTGCAATAGTCTGTTTCAATTTCAAGACAGTCAACATTCTTCCCACTTGGGCTATCTCCAACCAATCACAGCCAGAATTTCTGCCATTCAAGACAGCCCCAGCCGACCACAGGTTTCTGTTCTACATGCAGTCTCTTCTGATTCTCATACCTTCTCATCCAGGGCCTTGTGGTGCTCGAAGAGGGATTTTAGAGCCTTGAGTACCTCCACCTCGGAAGAGACCCCGCCCGGAGACTGGGCCTGGCGCTTTACCACGGTCATGCGCAGTGACCTCTCGTGCCTGGACACCAGGCATTCCAGGTGTTCTAGGAGAAGCTACAGGGATAGAGCACCGGGCCAAGGAAAAGTGTCAAGGGAAGAGAGGCAGAGTGCAGGAAGAGGATTCAGACAGATGGGGCAGACACAGGGAAGAAGTGGAGCCAAGTAAAGAGGTGTGAAGAGAGACAGATCCGGAGAAGAGAGGGATAACGGGTCGGGGGTGGGGCGGTCAGGAAGAAGTGGTACAGAAAATGAGAACAGTTTTGGAGATAGGGGAGGGGACATGAAGGAAGGAGGGGACCAGAGGAGACCCGTCCAAGTTGTGGAAGCAGGAAGAAGAAAGGAAGGCAAGGCAGGGTATAAAAAGATGGGTCAGGCTTTAACACCCAAGGCTCCGCCCACCCTGCTTAAGTCCCGCCCCCAAGACGCCTCACCCGTGTATTGTTCCTCTCCGCCTTCAGCTCCGCAATTTCTTCCTCCCGTTCCAGTAACTGTTCCCGACACAAGTTCAGCTCCTTCGTCAGAGCCGCAAACTCCTGACCAGTGATGAGCAGAATTGTACAATCAGATCAATCCTTTCCCCATCTCCCTCATCCCAAAGGACTGGGAGGTTAGTAAGTCCCTCCCCTCTCGGCCAAGTCCCGCCCCTTCAAGAGACCTAGGCCCCGCCCACCACAGGCAAGCCCCTCCTTCTTTCAAGAGTCAGGTCCCGCCCCTTCCTGCCGCCCTCCTCCTTGCCCTCTCAAGCCGAGGCCCCGCCTCCCTCAGGCCCCGCCCTGGCCCCGCCCAGACCTGGGGCAGCGCGATGCTGAGCTGGCGCTGCAAAGAGTCCTTCTCGTGGCCCAGCTCGCGCAGCCGCAACTGCGCCGTAGCAAGCCCATCCTGCGCTTCGCGCAGCGTCTCCAGCAGGCGCTCGCGCTCGGTGAGCATCGTGACCATGAGGCGCTCCAGCTCGCCGCCAGCCTCGTCCGGGCCCAGCGCCGAGCCCCGCCGGCCATCCTCGCTGATGGTGGGCATCACCTCGCACATCATGGCGGCGGTGCTGGCCTGCGTGTACCGGGAGGGGGCAGGGAACCGAGAGAGGCTTCGTCAAAGCGCAGGCAACAAAACTGAGGCACGGTCACTGGGATACTACATAGTGAGAACTGAGGCTAGACAACCCAAGCAACTGCACAGCAGAAACAGAAGCCCATCCATTCCGATCATGGTGCAAGATAAACAGAAACCCAATGCTCTCAGGAAAGCAGACCTAGGTGAGAGCACTTGGAGAAACTGAGGTCAGACTTCATCTGACAACGGGCAGCAAATCTAGACTCAGCCTATTAAGAGAAACAAAGGCCGAATGACCCACTCCCTGAGAGAAAGTGGAAAGCTTGGAAGCCCGTCCCCTCCCACCCAAGGGCTTCCCAGGTGGCTCAGTGGTAAAGAATCCACCTGCCAATGCAGGAGAAACAGGTTCGATCCCTGGGTGGAGAAGATCCCCTGAAGAAGGGAATGGCAACCCACTCCAGTATTCTTGCCTGGGAAATCCATTGGGTCCCACAGAGTCGGACATGACTGAGTGCACAGGCACTCCCCTCCAGTCCATATCCCACCCCTGCAAGGGGCTCAGGCCCCGCCCATCACTGGCACTGTGGGAAAATCAGTCTACCTGTTCTGGCCCTGCTGAGAATTCCCTTCAACCTCACTGTATGAATGAGAAAACTCAGGCCCAGGAGAAGGAGACTATGTCTTCAGGAGGTCACAAAACCAGGGGTCACAGGATGAGGTCACTGGTCATTTACAGGGGTCACCTGTATAATGTTACAGGGATGGTCCTCAACTGCTCTTCAGCCCAATTCCTGCCTCCTTCAACTGCCCAGGTATCTAGATATCTAGTTACAGGAGAATCAAAGACTCACTGCAGGCAGAAGGAAAAAAAGATGGCATGGACCATGCTAGCCACTTCACACTACACAGGAATCCTAGATCCAGCTACTTCTTCCCTCAGGTCACAGGAATCTAGGTTCTCCTGTCCCTTCTGTCCCCCAGAGAGAGGAGTCTGAGCCTCCATCCTTCTCCTCCCCAGACCCAGAAGTCAGAGACCAGATCTTTCTCCTTCCAGGGCACAAGAGTCTGGGCTTTCAGTCTCCAACTGTATACCCAGAAATCTCAGCCTTCAGATTTCTCTTCCCTCGGAATCCAGGCCCCCAGGACCCAGGAGTCTGGGTGCATGAGCCGTGGGCGGGGATGAAGGAAGCTCTCCTGAGACACTCCCCCTGCTCACATCAGGTCAGACGGGTCTGGCTGGCCCAGCCGAAAGCAGGAGGGACTTTCACTCTGTTTTCTCCTTTCTTTCTCTCCCTTCAGACAGAGGAATAACCGGTTCTCAGAGTGGATAATTCCCAGCCCCACCCAATATTTGGACTATATCTACAGCCTGGGACTGGAACCTTGGACTCCAGGGAGGAGAGGTAGAGACTGAGAGCCCCAGGACCTGGGAGAGGAGGCAACTAGGTGCCTATACCCTTGGGTCTTTGAAGAGGTGTATCTAGGAATCTAGACATCTGAGTCCCAACAGAGAGGTCAGATTCAAGAAAATGTTTGTAAGAGAGCAAGCCAGCCTTAAGTAAAAAATCAGCATGGTATCTAAAACTCAGAACCTGCTAATGAGATGCAGCTAGGGATGTTTTCAGGAGGCTGCTCTCGAACTTCAGATTCCCTGAGAAGGAAACAAAACTCAGCAAGGTTAACTGTAGAATCTAGAAAGACACAGTACAGCATGCAGAAAGGATATATGCTTTCACATTTACAATGTGCTTGTGGTAAGAGCCTCACATGGGACCAAATAGAGGGGCATATTCTGGAACCCAGGTCTAGAACCTTGAACCAGCCAAGAGCAATCCAATAACTTACAAGAGTGTCTGGTTCACCATAGAACCCCAAACATAGAGGGGAGGGTGATGATATCTAAGGACAGACCTAATGCAGTGCTTAACAAACCTAAGTCAGAAGACATAAACAAGAACTCAGAACCTACCAGGGACGAAAGTATAACACAGACTATAGCAGAGGTCACATTCTTGGTTTCTTCATGTGTCTAGATAATGTTAGAACTCAGAGGGCAGAATATTTGCTCTAGAATTCAGAACATGCCCTGGAGCAAAGAAAAAAACCTAGAAAATAACAAGAAGTTTGCCTGGAACTTAGAACTGCCTGGGGGAGAATGCTGAAGGAGGCATTCTGGCAATTGAGAATTTACTGGCATAAGGACTGAGCTGGCAAAGGAGGTGGGGGTGGGGGTGGTGTGTTCTAGAAATGAGGACATTTCTAGGCTGAAGACTCCAGAACAAGAGAGAGCCTAGAGCATGTTTAGAATGCTGAAGTGGCAGATGGAAGAAGCCCACAATCCACCAGGGGACAAGTTCTGAGCCAAGGTCACACTAGGGGAAAAGATAGAGAAGGTGGGGATGGATGGGCTTAGAATACAGAACCTGAAGAATGAACGTGCAGTGTAATCCTGGGGACTTAAGACTGTAGAACTGGATGGCATATAAAATAGGGAGGTGCAGGGACTTCTCTGGTGGTCCAGTGGTCAAGACTCTGCCCTTTCACTGCAGGGGGTGTAGGTTCGATCCCTGGTTGGGGAACTAAGATCCCGCATACCTCACAGCACAGCCCAAAAATAAATGAAATATGGAAGCATATTCTAGAACTGATATTGCAGTTTGGAGAAAAGCTAGAGACCATAAATGGAACACACACATACACATTCTAGCACTGAGAATGCCCCTGGGAAAAGAACAGAATCTAGAACAATGCCAAGGATGTGGCTAGAACCTAGAACACACCCAAAATGAAATTTTAAAAGAAAATAAGCAAAGACTGGCTTCTTAAAAATTGGAATATGTCAGGAATTACTTGGCGGTACAGTGGTTAGGACTAGGCACTTTCACTGCTGGGGCCTGGGTTGGATCCCTGGTCAGGGAACTAAGATCTGTGGGGGAGGAAGTGAAGTGGGGGAGGAAGGAACATGTCTAAGGGGAGGAAAGTGGGATCAGAATTTGGCTTGGGAGCACTGGCTAGAAATTTGAATTTACCTGGGGAACATCATGACTCGAATTTAGCATCTAACCTAGAATTTAGAACATACCTTGGGTGAAAAAGGAACAGAGATGTTCACTGGGAGTATTCTAGGATTTAGAAAGAATTCCACGAAGCACTGCCAGGGTGCCTGTTTAGTTGGAAATATGGAAGACAATTCTAGATCACAAAGTGAACCTAGGTCACAGAGCACATCTGGAGGAAGGGATGTATGCTCGGCTTATCAGTCTGAGAATGTACTTGAAAGATGGGGCATCACGATATGAAAAAATCATGATGGGGTGCTGGAAGCATCTCAAGAACCTGGGTCTCAGGCAAAATATTGGAAACCCCAGGAAGCCCAAAATCTGAGATGATATGGGGATAAGGCAGGGGGTTTTCAAGGCCATCAGAGTTGATGGGCAATGGTGAGGCTGTAGGAACTTGGGTTCCTAAGTGTAACAGCTGAACAGCTAGATACTTTGGAGGTCACAGTTGGGGGACTGGACTCCTGAATCTTTGTGGAGGCAAAAGACAGGAGATGGAAGTTTGGAGCCTGAGTCCTTGTTGGAAGGAAGGGCAGGGGTAGATGACTTTGATGGGCAGTACAGGAGATGGGTTCTGAACTCCTGGGTCGCTGAGGGGAGGCAGGATCAAGAACAAGGCATCTAGGTCTTCAAGGGGGAGGACAGGCAGAAGCCAGAGAATTGCATTAAGAATTGCATTCTGAGCCCCTGAAAGGGAGGAATCATGGCGCCTGAATCCCTAAGGAGGCAGATGCTGGGGTGCCAGGAGGCTGAGTATACTTATTGGAGGGGAACAGAGCTTTGAACTGGGTCTCTCAAGGGGGCAAAGGCTGGGAAACTGGATTCTTTCCTGGAGGGGGTGAAGGCTACCAGCTGGGGCCTCTAACCAGAGGAAGTGAGGGCTGACAAGGCACCCAGAGCCGGGTAGGATCTGGATCCCTGGATGCCAAGATCCCTAAGGTGGACCAGGCAAGAACATTCAGGCTCCGACTCCTCAAGTAGTAGCTGGGGTCACCGCAACTGGGGTGCTAAGGATGGGGCCGAGAGCCTGGCCAGCGGAATCCTGAGGCCCAGGCGCCCAGGTCGGGGAGGGCCTGGGTATTCCCAGGTCAAAGGCGCAGCGAGGGGGATCCCCGCGCCGCCGGCGCCCCCTCCCCGGCGGCGGCAGCAGGAGATGGGGTAGGCAAGGCTGCCGAGAATGGTGACCATGGACAGCTCCAGAGCGGGCCTGTGTCCAGGGCGGCCGCTGAGCCGGCCTGGACTGAGGGACTCGGCCGGCTGTACAAGCCGAAGGACCGGAGATGGGCTGACTGGGTCCCCGAATGGGGGACTATGCGGACGCGACCGGGGGAGGGGGGGGCCGGCGGCTCTAGCTGGGGGAGTCTGACACAGCCTTGGTCGGTGTCGATCTCCCAGGACTGGGCCCAGGAGGAGGATCTTGGTCCAGAGGGGATTCCCGGGGCTGACCTGGGAAATTAAGGCTCCTGGGCCCTGGAGGAGGCGCAAGGCAGCAGTACGCCTGGGATCCTAGGGTTCGGTTGGGGACTCTGAGAGCCGGGAGGGACACGCCTGAGTCTCTGGGGTCGGGCTGTGAAATCTGGGCTGTAAGGTCCTCGGGGAAGGAGAAGAGAATCCAGGTTCTCGGGGAGGCGGGGGAAGCTCGGCGAGGGGTCCCCGGGGTGGGCGCTGCCAGGCGGGCCGGGCTGGGCTCTTACCTACCTGGTCCGCGGCGGCTGCGGGCGGAGCTGGGCTGCAGGAGGGACGTGGGGGGTGGGGTGGGGGGACCGGGCGGGGCCCCTGGCGGCGGCCGGGGCCCGGATCTGTAGCTCTGGAGCCCTGTCTCCGCGGCTCGCGCGGGCTCCGCGTCTCTTGCTCCGGCTTGGGCGCTGGGGACCCCCTCCCCTTCACCGTCTAACAGCCCTTTACCCCCTAAAATAGCCCCCTGCCCCTGTCACCGTTCAGCCTCCCCCCGCGAGGCCGCAGCCGCCAGATCTAGGGGTGCTCACCAGCGCCCCCCAAATCCCACCTTCCCCCGCCAAAAAATTCCTCCTCCCTCCTCCCCCCAGCAACCAGCGCTGGGGCGGTCGTGGCCCCTTTAACAGGAGACTGACAGACGGCGCCGAGTGGCCAATGGGAGGTGGTGTCGGCGCCGGCTGGCGGTTAAGCCCCGCCCCCGCGCTGCCTGGGAGGGGTCGCGCGGGCGGAGAGCGGGAGGCGGGGCTAAGGCGGGTCGGCCAATAGGCATGCGGGGTGAGGCGGCTGGGGCGGGAGGCGGAGCCCGGCATGGGGATGATGTCACCTGGAGCGAGTGGCGCGCGGCGTGGAACGCCAGTCGCGACCCCGGATTCCGGCGGTGGCGCGCGCCTGCCCTCGCGCCGCACGGGACAGGAGGGTTGGGCGGGCGGCGAGGTGGGAGTAAAAGATGGCTTTTAAGATGGGGGCGGCTCCCGGAGACACGCGCTCGGGTTATAAGGTGGGGTGAATGCCTGGTCGGCGAGTGCACCTTACTCTGCACCCCCTGAGCCCGCCTCGGGAACTGCACGTGGCACCCCCACCTCTCGCGCAGACTATTGCGCGGCCGGCAGGGCTCCCCCGGCGGACTAAGCTAATGGTTCGCTCCGCCCCGCCCACAAAGAGGCCGCCCACTGACTGGCGCGTTTTAGGACTCCTCTGTCAGACCAGCTACACAGAAAGGGGGCTTGGCTTCCACCCTCAGAATCTCGGAAGGGTTGGGGGGAGTTGTCTTCAGCTCTGATCCCGCGCTCAGACCCAGACCGGGTCCCAGCCTCCATCCTGGACCTATCGCCAGGAAGCCGGCCAGCCTCTGTCTTCGGACCTGGCAAAAACTCTCAAGTTCCGCTCTCAGACCCTGAAAAGGGTCTGGTCTCGACCTCAGCTTCTCTCCCTCTCCCACATCTCCAGACACTCCAACCCCTGGATGCAGGACAGACACAGACACTCAATGAGGGTCAAAGATCTTTAAATAAGGAGTTGGTGACAATAAATACTGTACAGGGGAGGGGGTGAGGGTCCAGATCTGTGGTTTCAGCCTCGAGACTCCAAGGACCTAAAAGGAGGGTGAAGAGAGGGGAGCCAAGCTCAGCATGGGAGAGAGCCAGGATTGGGGTTCCAGAGCCAAGAGCCCAGGGAAGTGGGTTGAGGGATTCCGGAAAGAGCAGGTTCCCCATCTTGGGGTGGGAGTGAGCTAAGTAGGGGGCCCCAAGGTAGTCAGAATGGTTTGGGGTGAGAGTCAGGGTCAAGGGTCAGAATCCCAGGGAAAGGAGCCAGGGCTGGGGGTGGCAATCAGTGTCTCAGAAATTACCGGCCTGGTCTGGGAGTCTGGGGATGAGGGAGGCAGAGGAGCCCCAGGGGTGTGGTGGCAAAGGGCTCACGAGTAGCTCTGATGTTGCTGGCGCCGCCGGGCTGAGCGCATCTTCTCAAAGCGGGCTTCCATCTCCTCCAGCACCCGAGGTGTGTAGCGTACCACCAGCTTCACCGAGCCCTGGGCAGCCTTCAGAAGTTCCACTGCCTTCTCATGCTGCTCACCCTCAACGCTCTGCAGGGGCCGTTCAGACAGCTCATCTTTATCCCCTTCTTCCCTGGTGAAGCCTGATGACCCCCAGTCCATCCCTCCTGCCCTGTTTTTTGTCCCCACTACTTGGCCCCAGCTCAGACCTCATCCTCAGTGTTCCAGCCTCCAGTCTCTTATTCCCTAGAGCCCCAAGGGGGTCTTTCTACACCTCCAGACTGAGCCTATCCTTCCACTGCTCACAGTGCTCCCAGGCTGGCCCCAACCACCTATCTAGCTCTGCCTCCTTCTACTCTAACCATAGTGGTTTTAATTATCTGCATGTCCTAGTCCATCAGAATCAAGCCCTTTCTCTTCAGCTCACAGGAGTGCAGAGCCACAGTCCCTGCCTACAGTACCTTCAACCTAACACTCTTCTCCACCAACTCCTACTCATCCTTCAAAACCCAACTTGAGGGGGCTTCCCTGGTTGTCCAGTGGCTAAGACTCTGTGCTCCCAATGGAGGGAGCCCAGGTTCACTCCCTGGTCAGAGAACTAGATCCCACGTGCTGCAACCAAGATCTGGAGCAGCCAAAACAAGCAAACAAACTCAAATGTTCCTTAATCTCCAAAAACATCCCTCATCTACAGTGGTCTGGTGCCACATCTGGGCTCTCACAGTGCTCTGTGCTTCCTCATTATCTCCTTGGTTTAGGATTATTTCAACCAGAGTCTATCTCCCTCACCCGAGAGGGTGTCTTTGGAGGTAGCAGCAGAGGCCAGTTACTCTCAGCATGTGTGCATGCTAAGTTGCTTCAGTGTCCAACTCTTTGCAACCCTATGGACTGTAGCCTGCCAGGCTCCTCTGTCCATGGGATTCTTCAGGCAAGAATACTGGAGTATGTTTCCATTTCCTTCTCCAGGGGATCTTCCTGACCCAAGGATCAAACCCGGGTCTCCTACATTGGCAGGGGGATTCTTTACCACTGAGCCACCTGGGAAGCCCCCTAAGAACTCTCAGGGTCTGCAGCAAAGCCCAGAACAGGGTGAGACACAGAGGCAGTGGTCAGTGTGTTCAGTGAATATGAAAAACAGGGACTCTGCTCCCTTGGGCAGACTATGACCCCCAGCCCTGCCTCAGCCCCCAACTCACCACACCATTCACTGACAGCAGCTGGTCCCCACGCTTCAGGCCTCCGTGGCGATCAGCCACGCCCCCGGGGATGACACGGGAGATGTAGATAGGCGAATTCTGCTCCTTGCCCCCCATGATGTTGAAGCCCAGGCCCTCGTCCGTCTTCGGCAGTTCCACTACCCTGGGATGTGCGTGGCCCTCACTGGCTGTGAAGGCAGCCACCGTGGCCTGGGAATGAGAAAGCCTTGGGAGGTGAGGACCCCCCACAATGGGCATGCGCATTCAGGTGGAGGCTAGGACCCCGCCCGGGAGAGGGATTTCGGCCAGGGAGCTTTCCTCAAGAATGGGGCGCCTGCCACACAAGTCAACACAAGATCACTCTGTAGTGACAAGATGTCCATTTTAAGTCACTTTGGACACTTCAGACTGTCAAAGAGAAGTCTCCGTTTGGTGTGTGTGTGTCTTGAATCTCACTTTTTTGCCAATCTCACTTTTTTACAGAGAGAAACAAAGGCCTGGACAGAGTCTCAAGCCTCGACCAAGCAAACAGCATCTAACCTGGGTTAGTAAGATTTCAGTGTTTAACCCAAACTGTTTTCATCGTGTAAAGGTTTAAAGTTATCTTCTAGTCAGGCATTTCATACTAGTTTCTAATTGTATTGCTAATTGCTTGGAGAATTCCACGGACAGAGGAGCCCAGTGGGCTACAGTCTGTGGGGTCACAAAGAGTCCAACAGGACTCAGTGACTAAAACTTTCACTTTTCACTTTCAAAGATACCTTTATATGACACTGAAGCTACAAATGCGAGATTAATCAGAATACATTATAAATACTAGTAAAGGTGGTAGATAGATATGGCAAAAATCATGAAGGAGGAAACAGGAATGACTGACTTTAGGAAGACGCTGAGCTGGACCATGGGGTGGGGGAGCCTACCTTGGCCGTGGCGTGGGCCCGGATCTCAGCACTGCCGGTGATGTCCAGCGTGTCGTAGAGCTGCTCATACACCTGGTGAGGACGCAGCCCCGCCTCAGGGAGCCGCCAGGCCAGCTCCTCAACACAGGCGTCCAGGCCCGCAGACCCTCCCACCCAAAGGTCCGCCCCGGCCCCGCAACCCCGAAGCGGCGGAAACTACAACTCCCGAAGAACCCCTGAGCTGAAGCGCGGGCACCACCCCCGCCCCAGGAGGGCCGCCCCGGTAGCTGCTGGGAGGCGTAGTCCCTCGGCTTGGGGCGACCAGGAGGAGGACCACGGCCGCCCGCCCCGTGCCCCGGGGCAGCGGTGCTCTCACCTCCCGGATGGCAGAGCAGAAGCGGCTCTGCAGGACTCGCTGGAGGGCTTGCAGCTTCTGCGGGGGCAGCTCCCCGCTGCGCTGGAGCCGCTCGAGGAGCTCCACCGCCCGGGACACTTCTGCGGGGCGGGGGCGGGGCGCACAGATACACACAGTCAGAGACGCGAAGACGCAGAGAACACGGAGAAATTGCGGCCAGAGATCAAGTCAGGGCGAACGCAGACCCGGGGAAGAACAGCCGCGTCCTGGCCGGACACCCGCAGAGTCGCCGCGGGTGGCAGAGGAGAGACTGCGGCCAGCCGGGCGCCCTGCGTCCCCGGGATCCCCATAGACACACACGCAGAGGTGTGCGTGCAGCGGGCGCCCCCTCCCCGGCCCGCTCGCCCACAGACCCTCCCACACCCTCCGAAGGCCGGACTCTCGGCGCCCCGCCCCGCCCACCCCCGCCGGGCCCGCCCACCCGCCCGGGTCTTGCCCGGGGAGGGGCGGGAGATCGGGATGCAGACCCGGGGCCGGGTGGGCAGGGCCGCGGGGCGCGCTTACCCCGCTCCAGCCCCAGCGGCTCCACCAGCGCAGCCATGTCCGCGCCGCCGCTGCGAGGCACCCTCCTGCCGGTCGCCGGCGAGGAGGGCGGGGCTGCGCGAGGCCACGCCCCGGCGACGAGCGCCCCCTGCGGAAGCGGGGCCCGGCGTGCGCGCCTGCCCTCCCGCCTCGGGTCCTGTCTCGCTGCCCTGCCCTCAGACCCCATCCGGCTGTTGGGTTAGTGACCCCTCCTATTGCAGCTTCTGTCTGTCTGCACCACCTTCCATCTCATCTGTCTGTTCTGCCCGCCTCACCTGTCTGTCTCCTTTCTATCCGTTTTTTCCACATTCATTGTGGAAAGATTGAAAGCGGGAGAGGAAAGGGACGACAGAAGGTGAGATGGTTGGATGGCATCACCCACTCAATGGACATGAGTTTGAGTAAACTCCAGGAGTTGGTGATGGACAGGGAGACTTGGCGTGCTGCAGTCCATGGGGTCGCAAAGAATCGGACACGACCGAGCAACTGAACTGAACTGAGCTATGTCACACATTGGGCCCAAATCATGGATACGATGGTGAGCAGGGCAACTAAGCCCACTGCCTTCCTAGAGCTTATTCTATGACGCGGGTGGTGGTGGAGGCGGGTAGACAGATATGAGAGTAGGGAGGTGAGGATCTAGGAGGGACACTGGTGGAAAGTCCTTGGAGGTAAGATCTTCAAGAGGTGCGGCGTGGGTCACTTTCCAGGCAGAAAGAGCCCCCATGGCAGGATAGCAGAGTAAGGACTGGAGTGGTTTATGAGGAAGGCGGAAAGGTTGACAGGATATAACTGATGCCCCGCCTTGTGTGTTGGCTTATTCATGTTAAGGATTTGGGGCTTCATGGTAACTCCTACAAGTAAAAATGCGATAGTCACATGTGTATGTTAAGATCATCATGGACACTGCGTGGAGACTGGATTGGATGGGAGCAAAACTGGGATCGGGGGACAGATCAGGAGGTCATCCCTGTAATCCTATGATGGCAGAGGTGTGGAGGGTATGTGGACCAATTTGGAGATGTTTGGATGTGTCTTAATTGTATATGAGGCCTGAGAGGTGGAGGAGAAGGGGATATTAAGGTGCATGTGGGGCCTTTTGCTAAGATGGTCTATGCTGGTGACAGGACAGTAGATATTTTGACTCTGAGGAGCCTGTGCAGTAAACCAGGCCTGCAAGCAATTCTGAGAATTTAGGCAAAGCTGCTAAATAACACCAGAAGAGTGAACAAAAATGCTAGAGAGAAGAGAATCTAGAATGAAGAGGATTGAAGACAGAGTCTTCAAAACTCCTAATATATAAAAGTCAGGAAGAAGACAAAGAATAGCTGGAGAGGTAGGAGGAAAACTCAGGTGGGAGAAACCATGAGAAGAGAGTGTTTCTGAAAAAGGAAGTGAGCAGTGGTATCAGATTCTCTGGAGAGTCAGAGACATGTAGAGGCAGATGAGGCTGGAGAAGCCTGGCTATTCAGCCACCAGCGGATGCAGAAAGTGCATCCTCAGGTAACCTCACCAGTAGTGGGATGGAATCCAGAAAGGGGTTTTTGCGAAGTGAGAGGACTAGAGCAGATTTGTTTACCCTCTTGCCATCATAGTGTTTTTCTCCTTTCATTTTAACAACAACAACAGAAGAACATAGTTATGGACTTTAAAACAAAATGAAATAATACAGAAGGATAAATATATTTTGTCCATTTTAATTTTTTTCCAAACGTTTTCTTTTGTATTGGGGTAGAACTGATGAATAATGTCCTGGGAGCTTCAGGTGAACAGCGAAGGGACTCAGCCCTGCACATACATGTATCCATTCTCCCCCAACCCCCCTCCCCCAATCCAAGCTGGCACAGAACTTTGAGCTGAGTTCCATGCGCTGTATGGTAGGTCCTTGTTGGTTATCCATTTTAAATATAGCACTACATGACCTAGAAGGATGAATATCGAAAAGCACCAGCCCCATGGGACTTTCCTGGTGGTCCAGTGGTTAGGACTCTGCACTTCTAAAGCAAGGGGTGTGGGTTTGATCCTTGGTCAGGGAACCAAGATCCCACGTGCCATGTGTGGAGGCCAAGAAAATTAAAAAACAAAAACAAAACAACCCACACGCACACAGAAAACGGGAAGCACCGGCCTCTGTCCCCATCCTAATTCTCCTCACTGCAAGAGGCAATGAGGGGTAGATGTTTCACCTGCTAGTTGCTTCTGTAGCTAAGTAACATATCATTTCTCAATTTTTCAATTTTAGCTGTTAACAATATATTACATATTGATTTTCTGCTCTTACAACCTTTCCCCTCTCTTCCCATGGTAGTTTTATGGTACCAGTTTTTAGGTCAGTCAATAAAAGGCTCACATTATGTCTAAGTATTCAATACTTACTGTTGGTTGTATGAGCTCGGGTATTGTCCTGTGATTACATTTCCTTTCTTGAACAGCTTCCATTTTTTTCCCTGTAATGTCTATCTACTTTTGTTTCTTTCATCACATTCTTAATTTCTTTCAAACTCTGCATCACAACTTACTTGATTGAGTCTTTTTATCCTGAGGCTTCTTGTAAACTTCAGTCCTGACTCCAGTCTGAACCAAGAGACTGCCGTCCTGGAATGTCCCTCCACTGCCCTGCTGAACCGGATCATCTCTTTTTAACTCCCTCATTTCGGTAAAGTATATCCCCTATTATTAATAACTCCCTAAAAAGATCGTTGGGGGGAAACAAAGATTGTGAGATTTGTCCTTCAAGAAAGTTCCTCTAATTCTTTTTTCCCCTTGCACATCTAGTATCTAATCAACTACCAAATGTCTACTAATTAATTGCAGATGGTTTCCAGTTCTGAAATTTCCAATAGACTTTTTTAAATTCCTGTTAAACTTTACAATTTTAAAGATCTATTCAAATTCTCCATTTTTCCTTATTTTGGGAACATAATTATTTCAGCCTCTGATAATTCCAACGTGTTTTTATTGTCTTTTCCTCCTTGAATAGATGCTAAGTATTGGCACTAAGGGTTAGCCTCTGGTTGCTCAGACAGTAAAGATTCTGCCTGGAGTCAGGAGACCCTGGTTCGATCCCTGGGTTGGGAGATTCCCTGGAGACGGGAATAGCGACCCACTCCAGTATTCTTGCCTGGAGAATCCCATGGACAGAGAAGCCTGGCGACTTACAGTCCATGAGTTCGCAGAGTCGGACATGACTGAGCGACTAAGACACACACACATTTGTACTAAAAACCACGTAGGCTCTCCCTTCCTCCACAGAGAGTTCAGTTTTCTTCTGGCAGGGGAGAGGTCTGGTTTTAGGTTTTCTTAGGCCTGGTCTATTTCACATGTGACCCAACTCCAATGTTGTGTTACTCTGGGAGTCTCAGGCACAGCCATCTCTCCACTGCAGGCCTGGAACCCAGCCTGTCTCCCCCGGGGTTACATGGCTGCTCAGCAACTTAGCCTCCTTTAGTGCTTTCTGATGAGCCCCCTGGGGGTCTTGAAAGGACAGTGAGCCGCTTAGGAATCGGCAGATGCCTGCGGGGAAGACTGCATGTCCATTCTGAGACTCAGTGCCCCATCTGGGAGTTTCTCCCTCAAGTCCTGCTGTCTGGTCCAAATTCTGTCAGCTCAGCCGAGTTGAGGACCGCCACTTTCTGAGTCTTTTCTATCACTTTTTTGAGTCTGTCCTGCCACAATAATTGGCAAATATCCTCAAGGAAAAAGTGAAAGAAAGTGTTAGTCACTCAGTCATGTCTGACTCTTTGTGACCCCATAGACTGTAGCCCACCAGGCTCCTCTGTCCATGGGATTCTCCTGGTAAGAATACTGGAGTGGGTTGCCATGCCCTCCTCCAGGGGATCTTCCCGACCCAGGGATCGAACTCAGGTCTCCCGCATTGCAGGCGGGTTCTTTACTGTCTGAGCCCCCAAGAGTAAATATGAAGTTCACCTCTGTATGCTTTCCTTTCTTGGTATCAGACCCCCTCAAGTGTGGCCTACAACTGTTTGCTCCCCAAAGCCTTTCACAAGTTACTTTTATATGTTTTGTCCAGTCTTTTTTTTTCTAAGATTTATTTCTTTCTTTATGGCTGCGCTGGGTCTTTGATGCCGTGTGCGGGCCTTCTCCAGTTGCGGCAAACAGACTTCTCATTGCAGTGGCTTCTCTTGTTGCAGAGCACACACGTCAGGGAGCGTAGGCTCGGTAGATGCAGTTCCCGGGCTCCTCAGTACTTGTGGCGCACGGGCTTAGTTGCTCCAAGCTACGTAGGATCTTCCTGGACCAGGGATCAAATCCGTGTCTGCTGCATTGGCGGGCGGATTCTTTGCCACTGAGCTACCAGGGAAGCCCCTGTCCAGTCTTTATGTACCTGGTCTGTTGTTGGGCTGTGGTCCACACAGTCACAGAGAGTCGGATGTGACTGAGTGACTTAGCACGCACACTATACCAGGCAAGTCCAAAATGGACTGTTTTTCATAACCAACTCCAGAAGTATGGTTTCAACATCTGGAGTATCTATGAAAACACAGTCGTTAGAGGTATATTTTTTTTTAATTATTCCCTAAATTGTTTTCTCCGGGACCAGTTTCTCTATTTATCTTGTGGTCTCTTTTGGCACATTTTTTCCAAATGTCTGGGATCTTTGGTTATATGCTTGTAAAAACTGAGGCAGTTAAAAAAAACACACTAGAACCTGGTGTGTGCAGTTGGATTTCACTGACAGTTTGCCTCTAATTATCAGGCCAACTTTGCCTTCAGGCTGAGAAACTTGTATTTGCAAATGCCCAGCTCCTAGGCATTCTGATTATGGAAACAGTGTGATCGTTCTGCGTACAGATCCTATTCCAGTCTCCTACCCTTGTGATACCTGAAGTTGCAGTCCTGAGCCTCTGTACGTGTTCTGCAAGGTCTGCGGATGGCTCCCTTCTCCAGTGGCCACCAGACTGACGTGTCCTCGCCATTGTCCTATTTCGTCTTTAATCCAGAAATGAGCTGACATCTCTCGACTGCTGACAGAATCTTGCTTTGTTACTCCTCTGTTATTGTTAGGAAGTAAAAACACAGACAGTGAACCTGCCATCATGAACTGGAGGCCATTTTCTGTCCTGGCCCTGTGAGGACCCTCCGCTCTACCTGATTTTTATTTTATTTATTTGTTTATGCTATGCTGGGTCGTAGTTGTGACACAAGGGATCCTCCATCTTCCATCTTTCTGTGGCATGCGAAGTTTTAGTTGCTGTATGTGGGATCTAGTTCCCTGACCAGAGATCCATGAAATCCAGGCCGCGTGCATTGGGAGCTGAGAGTCTTAGCTGCAGGACCACCAGGGAAGTTCCTCTACCCAGTCTTTTTACATCTTTAAAAAATCTTTAAGTTTTTTTAAATTGAAGTACAGATCTACAGTGTTTCAGATGTACAGCAGTGATTCAGTTATACATATATTCTTTCTCAGATTCTTTTCCATTATAGGTTATTACAAGATCTACTGAGTGTAGTTCCCTGTGTTATACAGTAGGTCCTTGCTTTATATATAGTTGTGTGTATCTATTAATTCCCTAACTCCTAATTTATCCCTCTCCTCCCTCCCCCTTTGGATAACCATAAATTTGTTTTCTCTGTCTGTGAGTCTGTTTTGTAAATAAGTTCATTTGTATCAGGGCTTCCCAGGTGGCGCTAGTGGTAAAGAACCTGCCTGCCAATCCAGGAGGCATAAGAGACACAGATTTGATCGCTGGGTTGAGAAGATGCCCTGGAGGAGAGCATGGCAACCCACTCCAGTATTCTTGCCCAGAGAATCCCTATGGACAGAGGAGCCTGGTGGGCTCCAGTCCATGGGGTCACACAGTTACTTTAGCCACTTCAGTTACCTGAAGCGACTTAGCATGCACACAGCATGCATCATTTGTATCTTTTTAAGATTTCACATATAAACATATCATATTTGTCTTTCTCCTTTTGACTTCATTTGGTATGATAATCTCTAGGTCCATCCATGTTGCTACAAATGGCATTTCATTATTTTTATGGTTAATATTCCATGGTATATATCGTCCACATCTTCCTTATCCATTCCTGTCGATGGACATTTAGGTTCTTCCATGTCTTGGCTATTGTGCTTTTTTTTTGGCCACTCCATGTGGCATTCGGGATTCCCTGGTAGCTCAGTTGGTAAAGAATCCGCCTGCAATGCAAGAAACCCCGGTTTGATCCCTGGGTTGGGAAGATTCCCCCTGGAGAAGAGAATGGCTACCCACTCCAGTATTCTAGCCAGGAAAGTTCCATGGACTGTATCGACCATGGGGTCACAGAGTTGGACACAACTAAGCGACTTTCACTTCACTCACATGGCATGCAGGTCTCCTTGAACCTGTGCCTCCTGCAGTGGAAGTGTGGGGTCCTAACCACTGGACTGCCGGGGAACTCCCCTTGCTATTGTAAATAGTCCTATGTACATTGGGATGCATGTCTTTTCAGGTTATTTTCTCTAGACATATATGCCCAGGAGTGGGATGGTGAGTTCTTTTTAAAGGAAAAAGTATTTTTAAATGAACCGCAATACTGTTCTCCATAGTGGTTATACCAATTTACATTTCTACCAGCAGTGTGGGAGGGTTCCCTTTTATCCACACCCTCTCCAGCACTTATTTGTAGACTTTGGGTGATGGCCATTCAGTCTGCTGTGAGGTGATCCTGTGGTTTTGATTTGCATTTCCCTCATAATTAGCAGTGTTGTTGAACATCTTTTCACATGCCTGTTGGCCATCTGTACGCCATCTTTGGATAAAGGCCTGTTTACATCTGCCCATTTTTGCCTGGGTTGTTTGTATTTTATATATTGAGCAATATGAGCTGTTTGTATATTTTGGAAATTAATCCCGTCAGTTGCATCATTTGAAAGTATTTTCTCCTATTCTGTAGGTGTCTTTTCATCTTATTGATTCCTTTGCTGTCCTAATGCCTCTAACTAGGTCCCATTTATTTTTGCTTCTATTTCCATTACTCTAGGAGTCAGCTCCAAAAAAGTATTCCTGTGATTTATGTCAATGTGTTCTATGTTTTCCCCTAGTTTTATTTATAATACCTGGTCTTACACTTAAGTCAGCAATCCATTTTTTAAAAAACTTACTACCAGGGAAGCCCCAATCCATCTTATTTTTGTATATGGCATTAAGAGAATGTTTTCCTCTTTTACATGTAGCTAGCTGTCCAGTTGTCCCAATACCACTTATAGACAAGACGGTCTCTTCTCTTTACCATTTTATCTTGCTCTCATGCTTGCTTTGTGAAAACATGGCCCAGAGCCCCATCCCTGCACCAAGATAGGGGTATGAACGGCTCCACAAGAAATGTGTGGGAGAGCTGAAAACAAGGAAGGAAGATACAAAGGCATCAAGGACCCTTAAGGAGGGCTTCCTTACCCTCTTTTAAACAGCTGGGCTGTCCCGGGACTAGCCCTAGCCTTAGTTCATACAGCTCCAGTCCTGAACACCAACCAGAGTAGGGCCATCTAAAGTCAGAAGGTGACACCCTCCTGGGGAAGACAGGAAGAGCAGTGAAGAAACCAAGCGCCCCTTATCAACAAGAAATTTTATTTTTAAATCCAAGAGACCAAAACAAATAAAGAGACTCCTACCCTTGGCTGGCAGATTTAGGTGGTGACCAGGAAGGTGGGGGAGAGGATGACAGCAGGGAGAGTAGGAACACGTCCAAGCAGCCGGTGAGTGGCCTCTTCATTCCGGCGCGGCCTCCATCAAATACCCGTTCTCCGGAGCGAGATACCCGTCGCCTCCCTCGGACTCCATGTACATGTCTCGGCCGTCGTTGCCCAGACCCTCGAGCCCGTTGTCCTGGCCGCCGCCACCCCCACCGCGGGCCTCATCCCTGCCCCGATCGCCGCCCCGCTCCCCCCGCTTGTGCTCCCGGTCCCGGTCGCGATCGCGGTCCCGGCGCCGCTCCCGCTCGCTGCGGTGGCTTCGACGTCGGTCCCGGTCACGATCCCGGCCCTTCTCCTCTGGGCCGTCTGGGCCGTCTGGACCCAGCTCCCCGGGGGGCCCGTCATCCGGGGGCGCGTCGCCGGCCTCGGAGGGCTCGGCCATGTCGCCGCCGCCGCCGCGCAGCTCCTCCTTGCGCTCACGCTCCCGCCGTGCCCGCTCCCGGCTCCGACTGCTGCGCCGCTTGCGGTCCCGGTCCTTGTCCTTGCTCCGCTCCCTGGAGCGCCGCCGCTCCTCCTTGTCGCGACTCCGCGAGCGCCGCCGCCGGTCCCGAGAGCGGGAGCGTCGTCGTTCCCGCTCCTTGTCTCGCTCGCGGCTCCGCTCCCGGCGCTCCCGCTCGCGGTCCCGGTCCCGGTCCCTGTGGGGCAGCGGGGAGGGGCCGGGCCTGGATGAGGTGGGCAGAGGTTTGCGGCAGGGCTCCCCCACTCACCGCCCCGCTCCCAGGACACCGGGCCCGGCCTCACCTCTCATCATAGCGGGAGGTGTCGTCCCGGCCCGAGTGCCGGATGTTGACGTCCGCGCCGCCTCTCCGGGTGCCGCCCAGGCCGCCTCCTGGGGATGGGCAGACACAGGTGGTCAGGGCGGGCGGGGACCCCGAGCCCCGGCGTCTCTGAGGCCCTGGCGCTCCCGGCTCCCGACGGCAGGCAGTGCGGAGATCAGAAGGGCACAGCGCCAGCTGGACGCGCCCTCATCGGGCTCCGAGCTCACCTCCCCTGCCGGGGAGGCCCCAGCCCCTGACAGCCCCTCTCCCCCAGTTATCCCCAGCCCGAGGCACAGCCCTGATCCTTCTAACTGAAACCGAGACTCGCCTCAAAGCCCGCAGTGGCTCCCCACCGCCCAAGCCAAGGTCAGAGGCCGGCCTCCTCCCTGTCTTTCAGTGCAAGGGCCCCTGGCTCTAAAGGTTCCAGGCATTTTCCAACCTCATGGTCTCCATGTCCTTCCTGCCCAGTTTTGGGGATCATTCACAAGTTCCCCTGGAGTCTCATCTCCCTTTCTACTTAACTCCCACTGACCCTCCACACCTTAACCTACACCTCACTTCCTCACTCAGCCTGCCCTGACTACCGGTTGAGGCCCTTCTCCACCCACAGACCACACACTCTCCTCAGAACTTCAGGCAGGGTTTCCAATTTCGTGTGTGTGTGTTTGTACACGCATGTGCAAGAGAGAGCTGACTAACAGCTGCCTCTCCCTCCAGCCTGTACTGCACCTTCAATCAGGACGCTGGACCTGCTGCATACAGCAGCCAGGATATAAAGCTGGACGAGCAGCAAATGGCAAAGAGGACAACCGGAAGGAGCAGCAGCTAACCTCCTCCTTCACATGGCAAACAAACTCAGGCGGAAAAGCCACTTGCCCAGGGCGACTCGGCAAGGAAGGGCAGAGCAGAGATGTGATTCCCTGCTGACTCCAGAAGCTGCCCTCTCACTCACCCTTCTGCCCCCACTGCCTGGAAGGAAGCTTCGTGAAGCTATTTCATCTAAGGAAGAGGGTCAAAAGGGAAAAGAGGCAGCCTGGACGTGAAACATTCAAACAGGGGACAAGCCACCCAGCTGGTATGCAGAGAAACAGACCAGTGTTTTCAATGTTCAGGTCACAACCCAGCAATGGAGTCATAGCACTGAATTTGACAGGATGCAACCAACATGTTTTTTAAAAAGATAAACAGAATATAAAATACTAGTATATACTGCCTGTAGAAAAAATAAATTACTGTTTCATCAAACTTTTGTTCGGGTTAAATGTATTTTTTTTGCATGTACATTGGGTCAAAATGCACTGGCTATCACTATCAGAAAGTTGGAATGCCAATCAAACTAGAAGATTCTGAGATTCCAGGATTCTACAATGGACAACAGCAGACTCTGAAGGACTCACTCCAACCCAAAGAAACCAGAGAGGGAGATGAGAACCTATCTATTGAGTTGACACTCAGCTTGATACGTGTGTGATTTACTCAGTAAAGGCAAGTCAAGCATGAGACAGTAGGCTGGGGGCAGAAATAAGATCAGAGGGTACTGGACCCACCTAGGGTGTCTGCCTAGTGAAGACCATTTTCTCTGACAACTGGGTCACTCCCCCTCATTGGAGTTGGTCCTCAACAGCCTAGTCTGGATGGCACAACCTCAGCCCCAGGTCCAGGCCCAATGCTGAGCCACTTAGGTCCACCCACCCAGAAGCGCAGACTCATCCAAGACTGCGTTGTGGAATGGCACACAGGCTCAGTGCGGAGAGACCCAGAAGAGACCAGTTCACACAGACAGCAACCAAACAAGGTACAGAGATGCCAGAGGTGGCTCTGGATGCTTAAGGCTCAGCTTCCAGGTCCTCAAGGCCCACGGACATCCCATGTCTCTGGGCTCCGAGACACTGGCGTTTCTACACCAACAGGGTCCGGAGACACTGGGGTTCTATACCAACACACCCCTTTATGCTGTTTTCTGGTACCTGCCACCAATCTGACCTTGACTGAGATGGTAACTGACAACAAGAGATGACAGTGAGGGGGACTGAAAATAGGAAGCTCTGAGGGCAGTGGCTAACCACATCTCACTGTTGACTAGAAGCCTGCTATGTGGTTGGTGATCAAACCAGCATTTACTCAGTAATCAATGAATGAACAGGACGGATAAGCAGGAGCAAAGTACAAGTGGATGACAGAATGACTTTTCAAGCCCCACTGTACACCACTTGCCAAGCTGGCTATCTGAGATGCTCAGCTCAGTGAACTGAGATTATTCCTGCTTTCTAGGATGAGGAAAATGAGACAGAAAAGGGGAGAAATCCACCTGCCAGGTAGTGCGCAAGTCAGAATGTGATCCCAGACTGGCTTCTCCAGGTCAGTACTCTCGCTCCTAATTGGTAACCCAGAATAAAAAACAAAAACAGACCAGGAGAATGCTGGAGACCGAGAGGCTGAGCTGGAGAGAGGGAGAAGGAATGTCAGCAGCCGTGCTGGGAAGAGAAGACAAAGAGCAGCAGAGGGGGGAAGAAAAGGGAGAGGAAGCCAGCAGGACCCCAAGCCCGCCAGAGCAGGACGCGCTCACCTAGCCGCCGGGGCCTCCAGCCCTTCACGGTGCGGCCCCTCTCCACGTCCACGAGCACTCTCCTGCCGTCAATCTTCTTGCCGTCTGCATGCTTGTAAGCGGCTGCAACAGATGCGGGGAAGGGGAGGGGGAGGAGTCCCCAGAGGGTCCTCTAGTCAGAAGACAGCCCGCTCCATCGCATCCCCACCCCCACGTCATCACACTTCGGCGCACACACACGCACGCACACAGGCCCACCAGACAGCCAGGCAACTGACAGCCAGACAACCCTCTCCCAACCTGGGAGGGGCCTGCTCCATCTCACCTCCTGCTTCCTCATCACCCCCCAAACACTCTTGGGGGGGCCGGCCCACTCCCAACCACCATGCTAACCCTAGCCACTGCCCTGGGCTCCCAGGCCAGGCCTACTCCCCTTCGACAGAGCAGCCCCCTCGCACCAAGGCGGCCAAAGTCGCTGCAAAGAAACTGGAGGTTAACTTGAGGCTGGACTCTGCGGTGGGGGAGGGCTCCTCCACAACCCCAGGCATGCACCCTGAAACATCATGCTGGGAGCAGAGGCCCAGCCGGGCAGCTCCGCACCCCAGTTCACACCGGTTTCCTTTACTGTGGTTTTTTGTTGGGGGAGGGTGAGCATGGGGGGAACAGACATCAGAACAGAAAATGAACCAGAAGGGGGCAGGAGAAATCTTTAGGAGATGGCAGGGAGTAGAGGGTGGGTTATGGGGGCCCCCTACAGCAGGTGGGGCAGAGGGAAGTGGAGGGAGGCATGGGAGTCGTGCGGTGCTACTGAAAATCCCTGCCTTACCTGCCGAGACTGTACCCACCCAGCCCCCAGCCCAGCTCTCCCTCCACACCCCAGTGCAACACGCGCTGGGAGAGGCCGAGCCCGACCTGAGCCTCAGGAAGGGTGCGGAGTAGAGGGGAGATGTGGGGAGGGGCACGTCCCGCAGGTGAGCAGGACACAGCCAAGGACAGGCTCGAGCCCGGGCCTGTCTCAAGTGGGGCTCTCGGGAGGCCAAAAAAAGTCCCTGTTTCCCAACCCCCAGCCCTGGCCGAGGGGGTCATCCTCAACCAGCCACAGCACCCGGCCCCGCCCCAGCCCTCTCCCCCCCCAAATAACAACCAGAGGAAGAGAAAAAGGTGCCATTTACCGATGCCGGCCTTGCGGGTGTCCAAACCGAGCGGGATGGGGGGGGCTCGGCAACTCCTGGGGGCCTGGCGAGGAGGCGGGCTTCCCGGGGGGGGGACACGGGACCGCTTACCTGGAGCCCCCAAGCTTACCTGAGCACGCGCACAGACCCCACACCCACCACCATGGGGTCAGCTAAAGCTACGGGGAAGGGATCCAGGGGGTTCTAGGGAGCCGCCGGAGGGGAGACGAACCACATCTCCTGCACCGCCTGGAGGCAGGCAGAGAAAGTGGTGGACCCCAAAGAAACCTCATGGAGGCCTTGGAAGAGGGGGAGACGAGGGTTACCATGGAACTTGGGAATCTGAAGGGACTATCTTGTTTGAATTCTAAAAGGCGGCTAGGGAGGCCTTAGCAAACCTGTCCACCTTCAGCTTTTCCCCATAAAATCCACACTCAGCTAGGCACAGGCCCCACCCCCTCTCAGCACATGGAATAACTTTTCCACCTTGAACTTCTCACTCCCTCCCACCATCTGCTTCAGCCCAAAGGCTGGCACACAAGGGGACAGCTTCAGGGGTCCAGGAGATGGGAGTACTGCCCACGATCCAAGGGGAAGGGGCCACTGGGCCCCTGAACCCAGAGGAGGGTAGCGGGGGAGGGATTTCAGGACTGGGGACACAGTCAAGCAAAGGACCCCTGCTCTGGTCATGTCCCAAACCCCAGAAGAGGCCCAACCCGGGAAGAACAGCAGAGAAAAATGTGATGTGTGTATCTCTAGGCTTCGCTCGCTCTCCCTCTCTTAGGTCTCCAGCCAGTGGAAGGGTTTTCAGTAAAAGCTCCAACACCTTGAGATGTTCACAACCTGTCGCTCGACCCCTCCCACAGCAATCCCCAAGTCCATGCACTCTGGAGAGCAGCTAGGCTCCACAGCCTCTCGGGAGGCTCCACTGTGACAAGGCAGACAGGACGTGGGCAGAGCACCCCAAGTCTAGCAACCAAAAAGATTCTCCAGGGCCACCACAGTGATGGCCCCGCAGAAGGGGCAAGGGCCGGGAGAGGAGGGCGGGCTGAAGGGTTCCACCAGGAGCCCTGGCCCCACTGCATTCCCGCCGCCGTGCCGCGGCCGTCGGGAAGCCAGGCATGCTGGGGGTTAAACCGAGCCCAACTGGAGAGGCCGGCTGCCCTTCCCATGGGGGGGGTGGGGGCGGCATCTTTCCCCTCCTGGGACCAGCAAGATTATCGGAGAGCACATGGATGGGGCCAGAAGGGACAGAGGGCACCCAACCAAGGAAAGGGTTCTGGGTGCGGGGAGGCTGAGGGGCGGCTGGGGGCGGGAGGAGGGAGGCCTCGCTGCTCCTGAGCTGCCTGGCTAAGCTGGGCTGGTGTGCGGTGCTGAGTGATCTTACCCATGATACAAACCCTTATACCAACCATACACTGAGGTGTTGTAAGGGGAGCGTAAGCATCAGCTGCAAGCCAGCTGCGTGGTGGCTGCAGTGACAATAAGAACAGTCAATTAATACGGCGGCCCCTGGACACGCCGCAGCCCTGCCCACCCCCACCCACCCATCCCTGCCCATGTGGACGCCGCCGCAGCCTCAACGGGGGCTTTGGAGATGTGGGGGCAGGCGCTGAACACGCAGACCAGCCCACTGCCCACCGAGGAACAGGGTGGGGGGCCAGGGGTGGGGAGGTGGAGGGTCGGGTGGCCCAGGCCCAGCTCAGCTGGGGGGAGGAGAGGGCAGGTTCAAAGGCCAGTCCTCACTGCAATCTGGCCGCCCCCAAATCTGCTGGGGGAAATGGGGAGAGGCTCCCCAAAAATCCGACCCCTCCCCCCACCTCCAGCTAGCCCTAGCCCCCACCGGGTTCCCTCCTTGCCCCTGAGGTTCAACGTGTGACACTTACCTCCCCAGGTGCACACACACACACACACACACGTTGTGGGGGATTTTGGTTTTTGTTTTTTAAAAAACACGTATATAAAAAACAAAAAAAAAGATATATCAGAAACAGAGGGAGGAGGAGAAGAGACATCGCTAATGTCAGGTCTGGCGGGGAGAGGGTGGGGGACAGACGACGGGAAGGGGCTAGGGCAGCAGAGAAGAAAGAGGGTCAGAGGGCAGGGTGCAGTGGGAGGTACTCACAATGCATGTCCCTCTCGTGTTCGTACTCGATGAAGGCATAGCCCCGGGGCTTTCCTGACCGCTTACTGTAGACCATGTGTATCTGGAGGGTGGGTGGCAGGAGGCAGAGGTCAGTTCTGACAAGGGGACAACTCACCATATCAATCACACAAGCCCGTGTGCCAGGCTCTGGGCTGGATGATGCCAGCAACAGATGCTTCTGACCCTCCCGTGATCCCTTCAAGGACCCAGAGTGACTGATACACTAACGGCCTTGGGCTTAGCAACTGATGTGCACAATGACCTCAAGCCCTTGCTAGAGCCCAGAGCATCGAGTAACTTCTAAACTAAATGAAGAGATGTCAGTTATACATGAAGCTATGCTCTAGAACAAGGATCAACCCACATTTTCTACAAATGGCCAGAGGGCAGATATTTCCAGCTTGCAGGGCCACACAGTCTCTGTTGCACCTGCCTAACTGCCTCAGCAACAGCCGCTGCAGACAAGAGAGCGGGCCTGGCTGGACGCCAACACGCCCCGTTTGGACACCGCGTGCTCAGCTTGCTGACGCGTGCTCCGAGTCAGCAGCGAGTCACCGCGGCCTCCGCGCTGTCCTTCCGCTACCCCGAGACCCCGGCACGGGCGTGCAGGCAGGACAGAAACCCAGGCCGTGAATGCTGGAGCCCGAGATGACGCGGTGCCTTCTCCCTCCCTCCACACACCTTCAACTCCAGCACCCCTGCCCTAGTCCACTCACCCTTTTGATGGGTCCATACACCTCAAACTCTCTCCGGAGCTTGGACTCTGTTGTGTCATAGTTCTACAAGGAGACAGAAACGAAGTGAGAGAAGCCCTCAAACACCCCATGGACCGAGGCTACTGTCCACACCCACGCTCTCTGTAGCCTAGGGCTCCAGGGGTCAGGAGCTGGGGACTCACCACTCTAGCCACAAAGAGAGTCTTGAAGGCATCACCCTGAGCATTGGGATCATTGTGAGGGTCCCCTGTGCAGGATAAAAAAAATTCTGTAAGTATACGTTGTCAGCAGTATCACAGAGCAAGAAAGAAAGAGACTGATGGACAGAGGCCCAGAACTTCTGGTCACCTGTCCACCATGGGCAGGCCCCTCTCTGAGCCCTGACTGCCCTGAAGCACAGCAGAGTCCATCTGAGTGGCTGACTTAGGCTGATTAAAGGAAGGGATGAGATTGACTTCAAGCTGACAGGATGGCGGCCAGCCTACTGCCCCCCCTATTTCAGGCCTCCATATCCTGAGGCCCAAGTCTCTCCCAGGTGGGAGCAGCTAAGCCCAAAGGGGCATCTCTGGAGAAGCAGCCCGATCCTGCCAGGCATCCTCCACCACCTGCAGTGCCGCAGTGCCACCCACCGGCAAGGCCTGCAACTGCAGCCCACAGGAAAACCAGCGATCAAGCAACCCTTCGATGGGAGTGGGAGAGAGCCGGGCAAAGGCTCAAAGCCCTCAGGGAGGAACCCACAGCCGGCACTGAGGCCCCGGCACTGAGGCCACAAGGGGCGGATGGGGTTAACTCCCAGCCTTACTACGGCAGACCACTGAGGAACAACCAGCTCCACAGACAGAGCCAGACTCTTACAGAACTAATTCCACAGCTGATTCAGACGGTCACGTCCACCCCTGTGCCTGCCCCTCACCTCCTCACCTGAAGCCCATCCCTCTGGGTTGTAACTGTCTGTGCTCACATGTCTCAATCTGCATTCATTCACCCAACAGGTATCTGTTAAGCGCTATGTGTCTGAAACTCCCGTAGGTGCTGGGGTAACAACAGTGAAAAAGAGGAAAAAAGACCCCTGCCTTCCTGGAGCTCATCTATTACTGCAGGGAGGCTGCCGGTAAACAACCTAAGACCAACAATCATCCAGTTCTATCTAGTAATAACAGAGAGATGGGGAGAAGCATTTTACTGGGAAGGTCAGGAAAGGCCTCACCGAAATACCATTTGACATGAAGTGTATTTAACAGGAGACAAACCTCAGCATCACCAAAGGGTAGGTGGTACCACAGGGGCATTACAGGGGACCCAATCACTGCCTGCAGGAGCGGATGGAGCCCAAACAGCAGAGAGCAGAGCTTCTGCATGAGCAGCCAAGGGTGCCCAGCAGACACAGGGAAACCACCCTGGCACAAGAGACCCTATGGTTTCTGCTTAACCAAGAGGGCCAGGAGCGTGACCCAAAGTAAAAGCTAGCACAGCGCCCACGAATCTCAGCTAAGACGGTGGCAACGAGCTGAGGTTGATCAGCAGTTCACTGGCAGCACGCGCACACCCTCGCGCCACTCCTCCCTGCTGGCAGCTCTGCCCTCAGGGAATCCTTGGGCAAAGACGTTATCTATGTAGCAGCCCAGAGCAGCGGCTCAAAGGATTAGACTGTGGGGTTGAGAAACGAGGAAGTATCTCAGAACTCTGACTCTTGCTAAGCGGACCCAGACTCCACAGACCTTCACTTTGTCTTAAAGACTGGAGTGACAAACCCTACCGCACTTGGAAGCTGTAAGTAAAAAACATGAAATGCATCAAGTGTTCAGTAAGGTCCCCTTGAATGGTAGCTGTTAACTGTGACAAGGCACAGCCCGTTTCTGTACCGGGGGATGGAGGCTCCTAGGGCAGAGAAAGCCTACTGTACTTGACCCATCCTTTTCGTTTCCTTTTGTATCATGGGGAAATTCAACACTTAAGGAAAGAGAGAACAGTATAATGAACCCCTCTGAACCAACCTCAATGGTTATCACATGGCAACACTGGTTACATCTCTATCCCAAGCAGTATATTAAGGCAAACTCCAGATATACAATACCACTGTAACTGCTAATAAAGACTTTAAAAAATAGTAACCACTGTACTAGTAATACACCTTCAAAAGTTAACATTAGTTCTTTATCTTCATCAAGATGCAGTGTTCAAATGTCAACTGTTTCAAAACAAGATTTCTGCAGGTGGCTCATTTAAGTCAGGACCCAAACAAGCTCCACAGTGACCATCTGGCTGAGGTGTCCTTTGGCTTTTTAACCCTTTTGGTTCACTCCCTTCCCACTTGCTTCCCCAGTTTTCACATTTATTTAAGGAAACTGGGTCACAAGTTTGTCCTATACAATCTCCCATACACTAAATTCAACTGACTGCATCCTCAGTGTCGTTTAACATGCCAGGATTCTTTTCCTTTTTTTCAAGGATCCTATTTTTAAAGTGAGGAAAACAATGTCCAACAAGAGAAGTGATTTCTCCAAGGCCACCCAGCTGGAAGTGGCACAGGTGGGGTTAAAACGCACGGGGTCAGACTCCAAGGCCTGTGCCCCAGGAATAGAGCTGAGAGGTTCCCCAAGTCAACTGCTGTCAACAGTTGTGTGTGCAGGTCCTAGAGGAGCTGGGGCCACAATGGTGAGCAAACTCCACCAGAATCCTGTTTCATGAACTGTGAACCAATGTAAGATATATGTTCGTCAGTCCTGCAGACTGAAATGACCAAGCTGCAGCAGGACTCAGGGCTTCAGTGTGCAAGGGGACTCTACCCGAGCACCATGAAAGGTTTCCCTGAGGAGTGACGCTGCCAGAGACATAAAACGCAGTTGCACATACACCAAGGTACCATGTGAGACTGGCGGAATGGCCTGGGCAGAGCACCAGTGACAGGAGACCATCTGGGAAAGAAGCGGCAGAAGACGCCAGTGCAGGCTGGAAGAGGGGAGGAAGCATGGGCAGAATGCACCCTCAATGGGCAGGGAAGGGACTCTGGTCTTTATGTTGAAAGCAAAAGGAAGCTGTATAGGAATTCCCTGGAGACCCAGTGGTTAGGACTCTGCACTTTCACTGCAGAGGACCCGAATTCAATCCCTGGTTGGGGAACGAAGATCCTGAGGGCAACATGGGACAGCCCAAAGCGGGGTTGGGGGGAGCCGTTACCAGAGAAAGGTATAATCAAGAGTTGTATTTCAAAAGGCCCCACAGGACTTGCGGGGGACAGAGATATAAGTAAATTCATTAGACTGTGTGTCCAAGCTAGAGGGGCCTTCGGTGGTGGTGGAAACAGAATGTTCAGATTTGTGACATTTACAGAATAGCATGGGTAGGTCTTGGCGACAATCTGGGGAGACAGCAAGAAAAGGTGTTAAAAGCAAACTGAGTGGAAACAACTGGCCGTGACTTGCAAAGCTGGATGACCATGTTCCAGGGAAGGAAACACTGAAAGAAGACCAGGCTGGTGAGGAGAGGAAATCCTGATTGTGGTCCAGACACAGTGCAAGATGCCCCTGAGGCATCCAAGAAGACAGGAACACAGTGAGGGCCAGAGCTCAGCGTTGAGACACACAGGTATCTGGCTGTCAGGTGTCTGTCTGACGAGCTCCATAAGCAATGGACTCCTCCAGGGAATGTGACTCAGAGAGACGTGATTCACCGGAGCCTCACGAGCACGGGAGAAAAACCCGTCTTTTGACTACACAGTCCTTGCTCTAACAAGAAAAGGCCACCTGAGGTTGATATGGGACTCTTTTGTGAAGTCTGGTTAATGACTACAACATCCCTCCCCCAAACTCTAACTCCTCCTGTACCCGGAAGGGAGGAAGCCCTCCCAGCCCAAGGGCCAGAGAGCTGAGGTGGAACCAGAACTGCCTCATGAGCCTGGACCTCACTGCCTTGGCCTGGGAGACCCAGCTGGGCAGTGGCCACCCCTCTAAGTGCAGACTCCTGCAGGAGGCAGCCCAGAGTACCAGGCTCCCTTCCTGTCTGCCCTTATTCCATGCTCTCCTGCTTAAAAGCCTAAACCAAATATAGGCCTTGGCAAATATTGGAGGCTAAAAAGGTGAATTGACAACAACCCACATTCCCAGATGAGAGTCCTGGGGTGGACCTGGGGGACAGAAACACAAGCATCTTGAACAAGAGATGAAAAGAGGAAAGAGACTTACACATTTTTAGCTCTGTCTCGACTTCCTGCTGTCGCCGCTCAATCTTTTCCCGTCTCTGTCAGGAGAAAAGTAGACAACTGAATACAGATAGAAGGGCCCTGAGGTCAGGGAATATCCTGAAGTAAGATGCAAAAAAGAAAAAAAAAAAAGACGTGAGGCAGAAGGGAAACATTACATACCTTCCTCTCCATGCGTTCCTCCCGGGTTTCTGCTCGAGTTGGAGGAGGGGCATCTCGAGGGTCCTGGGAACAAGAAGGGTGACAGCGGCGGGAGGACGGGAAAAACAGCCAGGAACAGCCAATCAAGAAATACAAACATCTTGGCCACACTCTCCTGCACATTTACACACAAGCCCACACAAACATGGACAGTTCCCAGGCCAGTGGAGGCAGGGGAACAGTCCAGATCAAAGCGTGGTCTCAAAAAAACAAAAAAACCGTGGTCCACAGACCAATGCAATCTGTGAACAGTTACTGGTCTGTGACAAGAGAAATAGAAAAACTGAGACGAAATATGCAGAAATATCTACAGCAATCTAACAGAGCAGTTTTACGCTCGTTGTACTTAGAAGTGTGATTTTCTTTAACTCTGTATTCTCTAAAAATACTAGAAAAGATAAAACAATCCTCTTGCATTTGTCAAGAGCATCGATCTGCAGTCTTCTATCATATCATACTGTGAGTATCACAGTACTCGTTCTCTATCACAGACAGGAACCGGGACCAGGCCTGAAGCAAAAGGAGCTGACAGTGCAGAGCTCGGGGGTAAACAACTGGACGCCCTCTGAGGGCCAGGGCAGTTCTTAAAGGCCTCAGCAAGCTCTCACCAAATAGTAACTGGCACATGACCCTCGTCTGCCACACACCTATAGTTATTAAATTAGTTTAATTGGCTAATAACATTTTCCAAGTACCGGTTCACTGAGGGTGGCAAGTCTCACTAAAGAATCAATCTTCTGTCATCTCACTATCAACTTCTGCTCCGCAACTTTCTCCTCCTCCCCTTTCCCACTCATGCCAGATCATCATTCTTCTGACTTCTGGCTGTGTGCCAACATACTCAGGTATTCTTTGATCACCTTAAGAGGTGGACCGTTGTTATCCCAATTTCACAAACGAAAAAACTGAGGTCCATGAGCCTAAGTCATTTACTTATGTTTGTCCTGAGGGTACAAAGCTGAAATTCTCAAGACCACCACCTTAACAACACATTACCTGGTGTTAACCCTTTAATGACAAAAATGGTAAATAAAATAATACTGACCTTTCCTGACTGCTTGGTGCCAAGCCCCATAACAAAATTTTCAATTAATTCTGTCAATTATTACAAAGAAGATATAAACATTCCCTTGCTATAGATGAAGCGACCACAGGACTATGAGGATCTGCCACTTGTCCAAGGTTACACAGCCAATAAATGTGCCAAGGACTATTTAACTCGACAGTCTGAATCCTCAACAGGTAGTTACTGTCACAAACTTCTGAACTGTCACAAAAACTCAACAATGGATACATAATGAACCTCGATTAAGACAAGAAAACTGGGACTTTCCTGATGGTCCAGGGGCTAAGACTCCTCGCTCCCAATGCAGGGGGCCTGGGCTCCATTTCCATCTCTGGTCAGGAAACTAGATCCCACATGCCACAACTAACAGTTCCCATGCACGACTAAAACAGGGCGCAGCTAAATAAAGAAATAATAATCACCCGGCCTATAAAACTGGCCAGACACTAGACTCCCCAATCCAGCCCCTCGACCCCCCAGAACCCAACCCAGGTCCAAGTCTGCTCCCTGAACTCACCTCAAACTCTCGGATGTAGGGCGCGATGCCACAGTAAGGTTGATTGTGGTGTTTCTCATGTGGCAGTTTCTCCAGGGGTGGGAGGTATGGGATGGGGTCACGGGGAGCAAAGAGGGCCAGAAGGTTGGGCGGCAGGAACTGGGTCATCTTGCCAAGTCTGAGAGCAGAAGCCTCATATTAGGGTGGGCTGGGGGAGATGAAGCCCCTATAACCCCTTGACTCCCAGGACAAGAAGGAAGTAGAGGCAAAATCTCAGTATCAAAACAGGTTCTGTACAGCGTGTTCCTAAGTCACAGGGAAAAGGAGTAAATCTGAATGAAAGAGGGTTATGGTGGGAGGGCTGTGTGAAGACTGGCCAAGCCGGTAAGGGAAACAAAGACTGAAAAAGGGTTTCTGAGTAGTGAAATCTCAGAGTCCTGGGCAAGGAACCGCGGGGCTGAGGGTCCGGGAGTGGTTGTGGGGACATCAAGGATTCTGAGAAGGGGAGTCTAGGGCAGTGGCGGCTGGTGGTCCCACACCGTGGATTAACAGGTTACGGGGCGAGGGTCGCAGAAAGTCTTCGATTAAGAAAGGGGGTCAAAAGTAGCAAGCCTCTCAAGCCAGGCGGTTGTGGGTAATAGATCTGGACCCCACAGGCGAAATGAATTATGGGTAAGGGTCCGCGGAGGCGACACGAAAAAAAGCAACATACCGCAAGGGCCTGTGGGTAAGTGCTGAGGGGGAGAGGGGCTATGGAAAGAAAGCTTAAGTGACCAGAGAACTCTGGATAAGGGGTGCAAAAAGGTGCTGTGACGGTGGCGCGGGAAAGGGACCCGGCCGCGGGGAAAGGACCGAGGCCCACCGCAGGGCCTTGTGGGTAGCGGCCCCGCACCCGGTAAGGCCACTCTGTCACACTCACCCGCCGCGCGGCGCCCTCCTCGGCCTAGCGACGGTCCGGGGGCTCGCGGCGGCTCCGGCGGCCCCTCAGCAGCGGATACTCCGGCTCTCGCCCCGACTCCGGCGGCGTCCGCGTCCCTCAGTCTCTGTCGCCCGCCTAGCGCGCGCACCAGGCCGCAGCTCACGAGCCCGCGCGGCCTCGGCTCGCGACAGGGCCAAGGGGTGGGAACAGCCTCAAATCCCTCCGCCGTTCGCCAGGCGCACGCGCTACGCCAGTCAATCACAACTCACTCACAGGGACCCTGGTGCCGCCGCAGGTACTGCGCACGCGCGAAGCCACTACCCCAGCCTTCCGGAGTCTTGGACGCTTTTGCCGCGGCAGGCTGGGAGTCACAGTGCGCACGCGCGCTGAGCCCGGGGCGGTCCCCTTCCACCTCGCGCTCTGGACTCCAACCGCCTCTGTCCGCGAGACTCTTCTCGATGCTCCACCCCTTTCCCTAACATACTTCCCGGATCTTGGGCGCATGCGTGTATGGTCAGTTACCAGTATTATACCCTTCCGCCGCCTAGCAAAGAGTCCCTACGTGGAGGATGTGATTACCTAAGCTGTTAAGTCAATAACCTCTCCATCTAGCGCACCATATACTCGACACTGTTTGGATTCTGGGGATGAAGCATGTGACTAAACAAAGTCTTCCTTTTTTGAGCTTGCATCGTGCGGAGGGAGACAATAAGGTCATTAAAATTAACTTCTGATAGTAGCCTTCACAATAAAGAAAGGGCAGAAAAAGGTGTTCAGCTGTGAAAGAGCAGCTATTTTAAAAAGGGCGACGGGGCTTCGTTGGTGGTGTAGTGGTTAAGATTCCGCATTTCCACTGCAGGGGGCGCAGGTTCAATCCCTGGTCAGGGAACTAAGATCCCGCATGCAGTGTGTTGCAGTCAAATAGAAAAAAAAAAATTTTGAAAAGGATGCTAATGGAAGGCTCTAATGAAGATGACATTTAAATAGAGGCCCCTTCCCTTGGGTCGGGGTTAACAGCAAGTGCAAATGCCCTGAGTTAGGAAGGATGGCCGGAGTCCCAGGTTGTTGGTGAAGAGAGTAGAGAACTGGTGGCCATGTTATTTAGGGCTCTGTAGACCTGTAAAAAGTTAAGTATTATTTAAGTTTTTTGGATAGATTCAATTGCCTATTTAATAATAATCACAGGAATTATTACAAATTTAAGTGACTATTATGTTTTAAGTACTTTGACATATTTGGTTTATCTACGTATGTATGTGAGAACCCCCTGAACTATTTTTTTGGAGCCGTCCCAAAATTCTAAAATTATTTCGAAATAAAAAGTTTAAAGAAAATACAGCTAAATGTGCTTTAATAATTTTTTCCCCTATATCATTGAAAGGTAAATTTCTGAGGCACTGCACCTCTGAATGTTTCAGCATGCATCTCCTAAGATTAAGGGCATTCTTCTATATCACAAAACTACTTTCACCTCTGAGAAGGTTTATCTAGTCCTACAAAACTATTTTCACCTCTAAGAAAGTTTATCCAGCCTCTATTTCATATTTATTCAGAAATCAGATTTTCCCAATAGACCCACAAGTATTTTGTTTTAATCTCAACCAGAAGTCAATCAAGTTTCATGCATTGTATTTGGTTATCCTGTCTCTTTATCCTTTTTTTTTCTTTATTCTCTTTAATATAGGATACAGACAGAGACACTTTTTCCAAATTATGTTGTTGGTTTTTCCCGAGTTCAGACCAGTTTCCAGTAGAAAGTCCCACATTCTGGATTTCTGATTATTTCCTCATGGTGTTTACAGTGTCTTCCACTACCCCTGTTTGCCTGTAAAATGGAAATTGAGTCTGAAGTTGGAATAAACTGATGTTGAGCATTTCTGGTAAGAACTTTTCCCTGGTGATACTGAAGACTTCAACTGCATCACATCTGGAGATAGTCCCACTATTATGATCCTGAATTTGGCCACCTGATCAAGGAGCTAACTGACAGATCTCGCTCTAGAAGTACATTTTCTCCTTGGTAATCTGAGCAGTGAGATTTTGCCACTGTTCCCCAACCATCTCATCTCTCACCCCCTGCTTGTAGCAGCCATTGCTGATCTTTGCCTGAATAAAGTATCACATGGGGGGAAAGGGCAGATTTTAATTGAAAATAAATAGGAATTTACTAAAAGGCTTAGATCAGAAGATGGACAAACCATAATTTGCATTATTAAAAGATCACATCAATGGCAATAGACAGAAGAAAATGCAGGAAAGAGGCAGAAAGGGAACAGGCAGATGCTTAGGAGGCTACAATTTCCAGGGAAGAGATGATGGCTTGAACTAAGAAGATAGTGTTATTGAACTCAGGTTCCGCTACTCACCGCTGGGAAGTCAATACTCCAGAGATGAGTATTAGTAGGAAAGGAAAGTTTGCTTTATTCAGGAGTCCAGGCATCTGGGGAGAAGGTGGACTCATGTACCAAAAAACCAACTCCCCCCCCCAAAAAAAACCCAACTCCCCCCTACCAATCAGAGCACAAGAACTTTTATTTATTTATTTTGACTGTGCCATGCATGCCACATGGAGGGATATTAGTTCCCCAACCAGGAATGGAACCTGTTCCCCCTGCAGTGGGAGAGTAGAGTTTTAACCACTGGACCAACAGGGAAGTTCCACAAGAACTTTTTTTTTTCTCTCTCTCTTTTTAATTTGGTTGCTTAAGTAATTGTTAGTCGATCAGTCATGTCCAACTCTTTGTGACCCCATGAACTGTAGCCCACCAGGCTCCTCTGTCTACATGGGATTCTCCAGGTAAGAATACTGAAGTGGATTGCCATTCCCTTCTTCAGGGGATTTTCCTGACCCGAGGATCTAATCCACATCACCTGCATTGGCAGGTGGATTCTTTACTGTCTAAGCCACCAGGGAAACCCTGATTGCTTATTATTTATTTACAATAGTGAAAGATGTTTATCAGTTTTCACAATCAGTAGCCCAGACAAAAAAATAAAAGATAATTTCAATTGCAAGCCATAATGTGAACATGAGTAACTTAACAATATACATGCACATGTTCTTATCCACCCAGCCAGTCTATGTGTTTTGGTTGGCACATTTAATCCTATTTACAGTTAAGGTAATTATGTATGACCTGTTACCATTTTATTAATTGTTTCGGGTTTATTTTCTGTAGGTTTTTCCTTGTCTTATGTTTCCTGCCTAGAGAAGTTCCTTTAGCATTTGTTGTAAAGCTGGTTTGGTGGTGCTGAATTCTCTTAACTTTTTCTTATCTGGAAACCTTTGATTTCTCCATCAAATCTGAATGAGAGTCTTGCTGGGTAGAGTATTCTTGGTTGTAGGTTCTTCCTTTTCATCACTTTATTTTTTTTTCTTTTCATCACTTTAAATATATCATGCCATTTCCTTCTGGACTGTAGAGTTTCTGTTGAGAAATCAGCTGATAGCCTGATGGGCGTTCCCTTATATGTTATTTGTCATTTTTTCCCTTGTTGCTTTTAATATTTTATCTTTGTCTTAAATTTTTGTCAGTTTGATTACTATGTGTCTTGGTGTGTTCCTCCTTGGGTTTATCCTGCTTGAGACTCTCTGTGCTTCCTGGATTTGGTTGACTATTTCCTTTCCCATGTTAGGGAAGTTTTCAGCTATTATGTCTTCAAGTATTTTCTCAGGTCCTTTCTGTCTCTCTTCTCCTTCTGGGACCCCTATAATGCAAATGTTCACTCATTTAATATTGTCCCAGAGGTCTTAGGGGTCTTCATTTCTTTTCATTTTTTTTTTCTGTATTCTGTTGTGTGGCAGTGATTTCCACCATTCTGTTCTCCATGTCATTTATCTGTTCTTCTGCCTCAGTTATTCTGCTATTTATTCCTTCTAGTGTATCATTCATCTCTGTTTGTTTGTTCTTTAGTTCTTGTAGGTCTTTGGTAAACATTTCTTGCATCTTCTCCATTGTTTTTCTGAGATCCTGGATCATCTTCACCATCATTATTCTGAATTCTGTTTCTGGAAGCTTGCCTACCTTCACTTCATTTAGTTGTTTTTCTCGGGTTTTATCTTGTCCCTTCAAATGGGTTTCCCTGATAGCTCAGTTGGTAAAGAATACACCTGCAATGCAGGAGACCCCTGCATTTGCAAACCCCAGGTTTGATTCCTGGGTCAGGAAGATCCACTGGAGAAGAGATAGGCTACCCACTCCAGTATTCTTGGGCTTCCCTGGTGGCTCAGCTGGTAAAGAATCTGCCTGCAATTCAGGAGACCTGGGTTCAATCCCTGGATTGGGAAGATCCCCTGGAGAAGGGAAATGCTACCCACTCCAGTATTCTGGCCTGGAGAATTCCATGAACTATATAGTCCATAGGGTCGCAGAGTCAGACACAACTGAGAGACTTTCACTTTCATCTGGGACATAACTTTCTGCTTTTTCATCATGATTCACTTTCTGTAATATGGTTTTTGTTTTAGCTGCTTGGGACTGTGCGTCTTCTGTCTGCCCTCTGATGGATGAAGCTAAGAGGCTTGTGTAAGCTTCCTCATGGGAGAGATTGGTGATGGGAAAAACTGGATCTTGTTCTGGTGGGCAGGGCCTTGCTCAGTAAAGCTTTAATCCAATTACCTGCTGATGTGTGGGGTTGTATTCCCTTCCTCGTAGTTGCTTGGCCTGGGGTGACCCAGCCCTGGGGTCTCTGGGCATTATGGTAGGGTTAATGATGAACTCAAAGAGGGTTAAGGTCAAGGGGAACCTTCCTGATCTGATGCTTTTAGTGCCTCCATCCCTGTGGTGAGCCCCTGCTTGCCCACCCCTCCACAGGAGACCCTCCAACACTAGCAGGTAGTTTGGGTTCAGTCACCTGTGGGGTCATTGCTCCTTTCTTCTGTATGTTGGGATGCACAAGATTTTGTTTGTGCCCTCCAAGGGCTTCCCTGGTGGCCCAGACAGTAAAGAGACTGCCTGCAATGCAGGATACCTGGGTCCAATCTCTGGGTTGGGAAGATCCCCTGGAGAAGGAAATGGCAACCCACTCCAGTATTCTTGCCTGGAAAATCCCATGGATGGAGGAGCCTGGTGGGCTACAGTTCATGGGGTCCCAAAGAATCAGACACAACTGAGTGACTAACACTTTCTTTCTTTCCAAGACTGAACACTCTGTTTCCCCCAGACCTGTGGAAGTTCTGTAATCTAATTCTGCTTGCCTTTAAGGCTAGATTCCCTGGGGATTCCTAGTCCCTTTGTAGGATCTCCAGGCTGGGAAGCCTAGGGTTCAGAACCTTCACAGCAGTGGGAGAACTTCTTTTGTATTATTGTTCTCCAGTTTGTGGGTCATCCACCTGGCAGGTATGGGATTTGATTTTATTGTGATTGTGCCCCTCCTACCATCTCATTGTGGCTTTTTTGTCTTTGGAAGGTTATCTTTATTGGTGGGTTCCAGAGTCCTCCTGTCAATGGTTATTCAACAGCTATTTGTAATTTTGGTGTTTTCCCAGGAGGAGATGAGCGCACGTCCTTCTACTCCACCATCTTGAACTGGAAGTGCCCCCACAAGAACTTTTAAAAGAGCATTTCAGGGATGTATAGGCAGAGGGAGGGAGCTACATACAGAACAGTACAGTCATCTCTGACAATCATCTTGAGATTCGTCATGCAGTTGTCTGACCAACATCGTCTTGATCTAAATTTAAGTACAGCATTGGAAAAGACCCTGATGCTGGGATGGATTGGGGGCAGGAGAAGGGGACAACAGAGGATGAGATGGTTGGATGGCATCACCGACTCGAGGGACATGGGTTTGATTAAACTCCGGGAGTTGGTGATGGACAGGGAGGCCTGGCATGCTGCGATTCATGGGGTCGCAAAGAGTCGGACACGACTGAACTGAACTGACTGAATCTTCAGTTGGACCATAAAGAAAGCTGAGCACCGAAGAATTGATGCTTTTGAACTGCAGTGTTGGAGAAGACCTTGGAGAGTCTCTTGGATTGCAAGGAGATCAAATCAGTCAATCCTAAAGGAAATTAGTCCTGAATATTCATTGGAAGGACTGATGTGAAGCTGAAGCTCCAATACTTGGCCACCTAATGCAAAGAACTGACTCACTGGGAAAGACCCTGATGCTGGGACAGATTGACGGCAGGAGGAGAAGGGGACGGCAGAGGACCAGATGGTTGGATGGCATCATCGACTCAATGGACATGAGTTTGAGCAAACTCCGGGAGATGATGATGGACAGGGAAGCCTGGTGTGCTGCAGTTCATAGGGGTTGCAAAGAGTCAGACACGACTGAGCAACTGAACTGAACTGAATCTTCAGTTCCAGAGGCGGTTTGTTCCCATTTCTTTGAGGGCAGTTCGGGAACTGTGCAAGGTGAAGCAGCTTATGTCATGGCGACAGTCTGACTATCATGCAGTTAACTTCTTCCACCTGGTGGGGGTTTTGGTATCTGCAAAACATCCCAAAGGAGATGGCTCAAAATATTATCTGTAGCCCTTGAGGAGGAACTAAAAGTCGTTGACTTTGTTTAATGATTAAACTATTATTTGTTTGACTGCTCTTCTTTGCTACTGCACTTTTTCATTTTTTTTCTGATGAAATTTATTCTTTGGCTAAAGGTTTTTTTACAAAAGGCAGGCAGAAGACAAGGGCAGGGCCGGGGTTTGTCCCGGGAAGACCTCATAGGGTCCTGCCCAGTTACTGTAGCAGTGGAGTAAAAAGAAGTGGTAAGATTTAGGATTTATTGTGAAGGTGACCTCAGTTACTCAGTTGCTATAGGAGTGGAATTATTAGAAATAATTCCCAGAGGAAATTAAGGAGACAATTCAGTGTAATGTGGGATCCTGGATTAGAGTCTAAACTGGAGGAAGAACATCACTGGAAAATTGTTGAGACTCAAATGAGGTCTGTAGCATTATTTGTCAATGGTAATATACCATTGTTAATTTCCTGGCAAATAATTGTACTATGGTTATGTAAGAAGTTGATGTTGGTGAAAGCTGGGTGAAGGATATATGGGAAATCTGTGCTATTAATACCTTTTGCAAATTTTCTGTAAGTCTGAAATGATTTCAAAATAAGCCTAAAGAAAAGCTTTTGAAAAGATTTGTGTTTGATGTGGGCCATTTTTAAAGTCTTTATTGAATTTGTTACAACATTGTTTCTGCTTTTTTTTATGTTTTGGATTTTTGGCCACTTGGCATATGGGATCCTAGCTCCCTGACCAGGGATCGAACCCACACCCCCTGATTTGGAAGGTGAAGTCTAGATCACTAGACTGCCAGGGAAATCCCTAAGGAAAAACTTTTGAAAAGCTAATTTTCCATTAACAATAATCCTCACTCCTAGGTTTGTAGGCTAAGCCACTGGGTGACAGATGGTGCCATTCATTTAGAGAGGGAAGACATGGGGAAGAGTGGGATTATTGAGGAGGAGTTCTGGGTTTGGACATGTCAAAGATGTCTGTTTGACACTCAGATGGAGCTGTGGAATTGCAAGTTGGAAGATATGGCAGTTGCAGAAGAGTTTGGGGCTGGAAACCTAGATTTGTGAGTCATTGGAGTAGAGGTGGTACTTGAAGCCACGTGACTGAATGAACTCCGCTACAAGAGAAGATGGAGAAGGGAACATGTCTGAGCACTGAGTCTAAAGGCACTCCGTCAGAATTGAGATAAAACAAGAAGATTCATCAAAGGAGACTGAGTAAGAGGGATCAGAAATGTAGCAGAAAAAGCCAGGAGAGTCCAGAGTCCAGGAAGCCAAGAAGGAAAGTGCTTCAAGAAGGAGGCAGGGTCTGGGACTTCCCTGCAGTGGTTTAGACTGCAGGGGGCATGGGTTCTATCCCTGTTCAGGGAAATAAGATCCCCTCATGCAGCGCAGGAGGGCCAAAGCGGGGAGGGGGGAAGAAAGAGCCAGTGTCAAAATATGAAAGCAATCTAAGCATCAATCAACAGATGAATAGATAAAGAAGATGTAGGATACAATGGAATACTGCTCAACAACAATAAAGAGTGACATTTTGCCATTTGCTGCAACCTGGATGGATTTGGAGGACATTATGCTCAGTGAAATAAGTCAGAGAAAGACAAATACTGTATGATATCACTTATATGTGAAATCTAAAAACTACAACAAACTAGTGAATATAACACAAAAGGAGAAGACTCAGATATATAGAAAACAAACTAATAACTACCCCTAGGGAGAGGGAAGGGGGCAAGGCATGATGGGGAAAAGAAGTTATTATGGAACTAGATGAAATCATGTGTGTGAAACTTTTGAAAATTGTAAAGCTCTGTAGAATTTAAAGAATCTTTCATTCAATTAAAAAGAGGAGGAGGATGGGGCTTCCCTGGTGGCTCAGTGATAAAGAATCCACCTGCCAATGCAGGAGACACGGATTCTCCCTGATCCAGGAAGATCCCACATGCCACAGACCAACGAAACCTGTATACTACAACTACTGAGCCTCTGCTTTAGTCCAGGAGCCCTACTACTGAGCCCATGAGCTGCAGCTACTGAAGCCCTCATGCCCTAGAGCCTGTGCTCCGCAACAGGAGAAGCCACTGCAACGAGACGCCTGCCATCGCAATGAAGAGTAACCCCCGCTCGCCACAACTAGAGAAAGCCCCCACAGTGACGAAGACCCAGTACAGCCAAAAATAAATGAATTCATTAATTTTTAAAAAGAGAGAGAAGGGGATCTGAATCTTGAGTCCTTATTCAAAAAAAGAAGAAGAAGGAGAGTCAACTACACTTCAATAAAAAATAAAAAAGAGCTACTGATACGCATATCAGGAATGAATCTTCCATGCACCATGCTAAGTGTAAGAAACCATATTGAAAAGGCTACACACTGTATGATTTCATTTATACTTGACCCTTGAGCAAATATAAATGAAACAATGCATCTACTTATACGTGAATGTGTTTCAGCACTCGATACTGTAGTAGTAAACCATTTGGTTGCTTGAATTCCTGAAAGTGGAACCGTGGATATGGAGAAAACACAGTACTCAGATTTTCAACGGGGTGGACCATCAGCACTCCTTTCCAACCTGGAGTTACTCAAGGGTCGGCCTTATTTGACATTCAGAAAAAAGCAAAACTACGAGAAAAGAGGGAGAGAAAACAGAGCAGTCGTTTCCAAGAGCTGGAAGTGTGGGAGGCAGCTTACTGCAAAGGGAAGAAGAGAACTTTGGGGGTGCGGATGGAGCGGTCCTAAATCTTTACTGTAGTGGCAGTTACATGACTATACATTTTCCAAAACTCATAGAACTGTATACTGGTAAAGGATCAAGTTTACTGTATGTGAATTAAACCTCAATAAACTTGACAAGAACCCACCCCCATAAGTTAAATAAGCACGGTGACAATATACAGTCTTGATGTACTTCTTTTCCTATTTGGAACCAATCTGTTGTTCCATGTCTGGTTCTAACTGTTGCTTCCTGACCTGCATACAGATTTCTCAAGAGGCAGGTCAGGTGGTCTGGTATTCCTATCTCTTTCAGAATTTTCCAGTTTATTGTGATTTGCACAGTCAAAGGCTTTGGCATAGTCAGTAAAGTAGAAATAGATGTTTTTCTGGAACTCTTGTGTTTTCGATGATCCTGCAGATGTTGGCAATTTGATCTCTGGTTCCTCTTCCTTTTCTAAAACCAGCTTGAACATCTGGAAGTTCATGTATTGTTGAAGACTGGCTTGGGGAATTTTGAGCATTACTTTGCTAGCGTGTGAGATGAGTGCAATTGTGCGGTAGTTTGAGCATTCTTTGGCATTGCCTTTCTTAGGGATTGGAATGAAAATTGACCTTTTCCAGTACTGTGGCCACTGCTGAGTTTTCCAAGTTTGCTGGCATATTTGCAACACTTTCACAGTATCATCTTTTAAGATTTGAAATAGCTCAACTGGAATTCTATCACCTCCACTAGCTTTGTTCACAGTGATGCTTCCTAAGGCCCACTTGACTTCACATTCCAGGATGTCTGGCTCTAGGTGAGTGATCACAGCATCGTGATTATCTGGATTGTGCAGATCTTTTTTGTACAGTTCTTCTGTGTATTCTTGCCACCTCTTCTAAATCTCTTCTGCTTCTGTTAGGTCCATATCATTTCTGTCCTTTATTGAGACGGTCTTTGCATGAAATGTTCCCTTGGTATCTCTAATTTTCTTGGAGAGATCTCTAGTGTTTCCCACTCTATTTTTTCCCTCTATTTCTTTGCACTGATCAGTGAGGAAGGCTTTCTTATCTCTCCTTGCTATTCTTTGGAACTCTGCATTCAAATGGGTATATCTTTCCTTTTCTCATTTGCTTTTGGCTTCTCTTCTTTTCACAGCTATTTGTAAAGCCTCCTCAGGCAGCCATTTTCCTTTTTGCATCTCTTGTTTTGGGAATGATCTTGTGCCCTGTCTTCTGAACAATCTCACGAACCTCTGCCCACAGTTCATCAGGCACTCTGTCTGTCTAGTCCCTTAAATCTATTTCTCACTTCCACTGTATAATCGTTAGGGATTTTATTTAGGTCATACCTGAATGGTCTAGTGGTTTTCCCTGCTTTCTTCAATTTAAGTCTGAATTTGGCAATAAGGAGTTCATGATCTGAGCCACAGTCAGCTCCCGGTCTTGTTTTTGCTGACTGTGTAGAGCTTCTCCATCTTTGGCTGCAAAGAATATAATCAATCTGATTTTGGTGTTGACCATCTGGTGACGTCCATGTGTAGAGTCTTCTCTTGTGTTGTTGGAAGAGGGTGTTTGCTATGACCAATGCATTCTCTTGGCAGAACTCTATTATGCAAACTGAGGAATGGTCCACTGACCCTCAGTAGGAACAGTATTCTTCAAAAGTGTTGAGGTGATTAAAGACAAGGAAAAAGTAAAAAAAGAAAAAATTGCAGAATTGCAGGAGGCTAAGAGGACATGAAAGCTCAATGCAACATGGTATTCTGGATTGGATCTTAGAAGGAAGAAAGGACATTAATTGGAAAAATGGAGGCAATTTGAACATCATTTAGTAAATAGTATTGTACCGTTGTCAGTTTCTTCAACAAAGTAACCATGGCAATGTAAGACGCTAACATTAGGAGAACCTGGGTGAAGGCTATCATGAATCCTCTGTGCTATCTTTCCCTCTCTTTTGTTTGTAAGTCTGAAAATATTTCAAAATTAAAAGTAAAACGAATTTTAAAAAAAGGTCTTATTGTAACACAGGAACAAGAATGATACCGAGGAAGAGGAGAGACCGTCTCTTATTTTCCTGTTACTGCTGTAGCAAATTACCTCCAAATTGTGGGTGGTTCAATTAAGGGATGACAGATAAGTGTGGGGGGATAACAAAAATGGTCTAAATTCAATTGTGGTGATGGATGCAAAACTCATGAATATAGGAGCCATTGGGTTGTATACTTTATTTTTTCAAAGTGTGTTAGTCATTCAGTCGTGTCTGACTCTTTGTGACCCTATGGACTGTAGCTCGCCAGACTCTGTCCATGGGATTTTCCAGGCAAAAATACTGGAGTGGATTGCCATTCCCTTCTCCAGGAGATCTTCCCAACCCAGAGATGGAACCCGGGTCTCCTGTGTTGCAGGCAGATTCTTCAGCATCTGAGCCATCAGGGAAGCCCCTTTTATTTTTTAATATTTATTTAGGCTGTGCAAGGCTTTGTTGCAGGACTCAGGATCATCAATCTTCATTACGGCATGAGGGATCTAGTTCCTGGACCAGGGATTGAACCCAGGCCCCCTGCATTGGGAGTGCAGAGTCTTTTTTGTGTGGGGGGGTGGTAGGTACAGAGTCTTAGCCACTGGACACCAGGGAAGTCCTTTGTGTGAACTGAAATGACTGAACTGTAGCTTGATAAAACCTTAAAAATGGAAGGAAGGGAGGGAGGAGGCTGGGGTAGATCAGATGGAAATGATAGGCTCAGAGTACCAAGATACCACATGTGGATTATCTATTATCATGGTGTGTGTAACAAACCACCCAAAGACTGTGTGACTGAAAACAACAAAGACCATTCATTTTGCTCACAAGGCTACGAGCTGGGCAGGGCTGGGGGGAGAAGACTTATCTGTGCTACAGTGGGTAGCCTAGCTGGGGCAGGAGGATGTGCTTCTGAGATGGCTCACTCATGTGGCCGCAGGCTGATGCTGCTCATTAGCTATAAGTTTAGTGCCTTAGCGTCCTCTCCACATGGGCCTTGTCATCTGGCCTGCACAAGTGTCCTAAGGAAAAGAGTGGGGTGGAAGGTTGCCTTTTATGATCTAACCTCTAAAATCACATAGCAGCCCTTCCAAGGATGACTGTAGCTTTCCTTTTTTTTTTTTTTGGCTGCTGTGCAGTTTGTGAGATATCAGGTCCTCTCCCAGGGATTGAACCCTGGCCTTCAGCAGTGAAAGTGCTGGATCCTAACCACTGGACCTCCAGGGAATTCCCTATGACAGTAGTTTTAGAATGATGAATATGGAGCCAGGATTGAAACTCTTCCCTGAAAGAGTGGGAGTGGCCAGAAGGGGGAAGGATGAGTTTTTAGGGAAGGCTGGGGAGAGGTGTCCATGGATAGCTTGAGTGTCAGAGGAGCTGAGGAAGGGAGAATTTTCTGAAAGTGAAAGAAGGGAGAATTTTCTGGAGGTGAAAGAAAGAGTAAGCCCACCTCCAGGCTCAGTAGCAGGAGGGTGTAAGGAAGGAGGAAGGATCTGTTCATACCAAATGTTCAGAAACCCACAAAGAGAGGCTTCTGTGAGTTCTGAGAATGAGAAGAATAAAACAGAGAGAGAAAAGACCAGAGAGAAGGGAAAAGGCCAGAGAGATGGGAGGGGGGTGGGAGGGAGAGAGATTCACTCACGGGGAGGGTCAAAGACCATGCAAGAAAGGGACATAGATACACAGAGAAGGACACAAACCCAGATGGATGGTGACAAAATATCGCAAAACTGCAGACAGGAAGAGGGCCAAAATTCCTAGGGAGCTAAAACCTTTAATGGCTCTCTCCTCTCCCCCAGCAGAGGGCGCCTGGGGACTCATGCCCAGGAGTCTGGGTGTCCAATCCCCACTGCTTCCCTCCAAGCTCATCCGATGGGGCTATTTTTACCCGGTGTCATAGGACACCAGTGGCTGGAAGGCCATCGTCGGTCTGTCCTTTGGTCCCTTGGAGTGACCCTGCAGCATCTCCCCAGCCCACCCCCCACCTGTTCCTGGCAGGCCCGGCCTTCTTTAGCACTATTCAGGGCCCCAGCTCAGGCCTTGCTGGGGCTCAGGAAGTCTGGCAGAGAAGCCAGGTAGAGACCCTGGGGTGGGGGTGGGAGAGGAGAGCGAGGGGATCTGGTGTGGGGGGGCTCACGCCCATGAGCGGCTGCTGGAACGTCCCCAGGATGGGGCAACCACCAGGACAGTGGCCGAGCCAACCTAGAGTGATGGTCAGAGAGAGATTCAGACGTATGACTCCGGAGAGGCTCAGCGGTCCGGAAGCCCTGAGACAGAGACTTGCAGTAATTCAGAGACAGGGAAAGAAAGCTAGCTGAAAGGGAGCCCCAGAGAATCCCAGGGACAGAGACACAGCGAGCTAAGAGATAATAAGAGAAGAGAGCCAGAGAGACAAGAAGGAGAAAGACCTAGGCAGAGATGAAAGACAGCGACCAAGAGAAACAAGAAATAAAGAGAGATAGTGATACAAGAATCAAACTGAAGACGGAGATTCAGAGAGACCAAGACACAGACTGCCAGGAATTCCCAGACACAGGTGACTCTAGAACGGCAAAAACCCAGAGAAAAATGACCCAGAGACATACATCCCTGAGATCAGAGAGACCCAAAGCAAAGACATAGCCAGAAGCAGAGACATACAAAAGAATGAGAGAGATGGAAATCTGTGACTCCAAACAGAGGCGTTCAGATGCTCATTTTAAAAAATAGACGAAAAAAAAAAAAATAGACCACACACACACACACACACACACACACACACACAGGAAAACCCGGAGGGCCGCAGAACAGAGGTCTCAGGAGATGGGGAGACGGAGACAAAGGGGCCCCGAAGGCGTAATGAACCCGGAGAAACCCCAGCGCGGCGGCGGCCAGGCGGAAGGGCGGGCGCCCCGGCAGAGGGCGCGCGGCCGCCCTCTGCCCCGCCGGGGTCACGGCGCCCCCTCCCCCGCGCCCTGGCCGCGCGGCCGGGCTATTTTTACGCGTGGACACCGGACACCAGGCTGGGGCGGCGGCGGCGGCGGCCGAGGCGGGGCCGGGCCGGGCCGGGTCGGGCGTCGGGGCCACACGTCCGTCCGCGGGTCGCCGGGGCTGCGCGCGCCATGGAGCCCGGGTGCCCGCCGCCCTGCGGCTGCTGCGAGCGGGTGGTGCTCAACGTGGCCGGGCTGCGGTTCGAGACCCGGGCCCGCACGCTGGGCCGCTTCCCGGACACGCTGCTCGGGGACCCGGTGCGCCGCAGCCGCTTCTACGACGGCGCGCGCCGCGAGTACTTCTTCGATCGGCATCGTCCCAGCTTCGACGCGGTCCTCTACTACTACCAGTCGGGCGGGCGGCTGCGGCGGCCGGCGCACGTGCCGCTCGACGTCTTCCTGGAGGAGGTGGCCTTCTACGGGCTGGGCGGCGCGGCGCTAGCGCGCCTGCGCGAGGATGAGGGCTGCCCCTTGCCGACCGAGCGCCCCCTGCCCCGCCACGCCTTCGCGCGCCAACTCTGGCTGCTCTTCGAGTTCCCCGAGAGCTCGCAGGCGGCGCGCGTGCTCGCCGTCGTCTCGGTGCTTGTCATCCTCGTCTCCATCGTCGTCTTCTGCCTCGAGACGCTGCCCGACTTTCGCGACGACCGCGACAACCCGGGGCTCGCTGCGGTGGCTGCCGCTGGCCCGGTAAGGGGCGGGGCCTGACTGTGACGGGGCGGGGTTTGGGAGGAGGTGAGTCGCGTCCACGGGGTCCTGGCCAATCATAAGGTGGGGTAAGGGGCATTGGGAGGCGGGGCTTCTCAGGAAGGTGGGGCCTGGCGGTGGGTGGGCAGGGCATTGGGGTTGGAAAACCAAATGAATCAGAATCGGAGGCGAGGGGCTGTGCGTGCTAAGTTGCTTATAGTCGTGTCCGACTCTTTGCCACCCTATGGACCGTAGCCAGCCAGGCACCTCTGTCCGTGGGGTTTCCCAGGCAAGAATACCGGAGTGGGTTACCATTTCCTTCTCCAGGGGATCTTCCCTACCCTTGGATCGACCCTGTGTCTCTTAAGTCTCCTGCACTGGGAGGCAGGTTCTTTACCGCTAGCGCCACCTGGGAAGCTGTGAGAGGGGGAGCAACCCAGGGACAGTGCCCGACTAGGGATTCTACCATTAAAAGCTGGGCTGGGGAAGGGAAATGTATATAGCTTAATGGGGCGGGATCTGAGGATCTGAATAGGAGGACTTGCCTTATCAGAAGGCGAGCGTTGAGGTAGGTGAGAAACCCGGCCTGTGGAGGGCAGGAGGAAAGGTGTATTAAGAAATCAAAACTGAGGGGTAAGGAGAAACTGAAAAGTCGGCCGTCTGTGCGGCTGGCAGTAACCAATGGGAAGGATGGACTGGAGGCACTGAGGTCTGGGATCTGAAGAAAGCCACCTAGAGAGATGGAGATAAGAGGGGTGAGGCCTGAGGGCTGGGGTAAGAGGCCTCCATCGTGAAGAAAGGTGAACTGAGGTTAGAGGAGGAGCCCGGGTTTTGGCATTAAAGACAAGGTCTTTAACCATCACGGTCTGGGGCTGGGTTTGGGGAGGGCAGGGCAGAAGGGAATGAGGCCAGGACTGAGACCCTCCCCATCTGGAAATTCAACGCTGGGGGCGGGATTTCGGAAGGGACGAGGTTGAGCTCCACTCTAGCATCGTTTCAGGAGACCCTGCCAGTGAAGAATCAGGGATCCTAAAGTCAGCCTTACAGGGATGATCCCTGGGGTCCTGGTAGGAAGGTTCTGCCAATTGGGTCAGCGGGGTTCTGGAGACAGCGGCTATTGGCCAATTTGTAAAGAAGTAGTTGAATATTTAACCCACAAATATGGCCATCCCAGTGTGTCCCAGCCCTGGCATGGTCCTTCCTGAATCCCTTCCTCCCTGCAGTTCTCGGCTCGGCTGAACGGCTCCAGCCCAGTGCCTGGACCCCCGCCTCGCTTGCCCTTTGATGACCCGTTCTTTGTGGTGGAGACTCTGTGCATCTGTTGGTTCTCCTTTGAGCTGCTGGTGCGCCTGGTGACCTGCCCAAGCAAGACAGCCTTCTTCAAGAATGTGATGAACCTCATCGATTTCGTGGCCATCCTGCCCTACTTTGTGGCACTGGGTACCGAGCTGGCCCGGCAGCGGGGAGTGGGCCAGCCAGCCATGTCACTGGCCATCCTGCGAGTCATCCGACTGGTACGTGTCTTCCGCATCTTCAAGCTCTCCAGGCACTCAAAGGGCCTGCAGATCTTGGGCCAGACCTTAAGGGCCTCCATGCGCGAGCTCGGCCTTCTCATCTTCTTCCTCTTCATTGGTGTGGTCCTCTTCTCCAGCGCAGTCTACTTTGCCGAGGTGGATCGGGCAGACTCCCATTTCACCAGCATCCCTGAATCCTTCTGGTGGGCGGTGGTCACTATGACCACAGTTGGCTATGGAGACATGGCACCCGTCACTGTGGGTGGCAAGATAGTGGGCTCTCTGTGCGCCATCGCCGGCGTGCTGACCATTTCCCTACCTGTGCCGGTCATTGTCTCCAACTTCAGCTACTTTTACCACCGGGAGACAGATGACGAAGAGGCTGGGATGTACAGCCATGTGGACACGCAGCCCTGTGGCCCCCTGGAGGGCAAGGTCAATGGGGGGTTGGTGGATCGAGAGGTGTCTGAGCTGCCACCTCCACTCTGGGCCCCCCCTGGGAAACACATGGTCACCGAAGTGTGAGGGACAGTTGAGGTCTGAAGGACCTCACATTTCCTTGGAGGGAGGGCGGGAAGGGAGGAGGGGAAAGTTGGGGGGAGGGTGTTGTTTCTAGGATGAACTAAGTTAAGTGGTAATGAACTGGGGAACACTAAGTCTTATTGGGTCTTGAGTTGTGGATTGGTAGCTCCTGTGGGTACCTCCTGAGGTGACAGTGAATGGCAATGGGTTATACTGAGTTGAGATGGAGGTTCCATTGGTTTGTACTGCACTGGGTTGTGCAATGCTTGTGGAGCCTTTTGGGGGTAGTGTTGAGATAGGTTTGGTCACATAGTTTTGTGAGTTTCTTGGTTCCATGTTGGGTTGGGTTGGGTTGGGAGTCTTGTCCAACAGCATTGTGCAGGGTTCTGTGGTGTTATGAGTCCCCTGGGGCCATGTTGGATCAAGTACGATGGTCACCCATGGCACTGTTGGGACTGATTGTGTGTTCATGCATGGTGTTGTGGAGTTGAGTTGAGAAACTGGAAACTGAGTGGCTTTGTGATTCTCCTAGGGCCATGTTATTTTAGGTTCTGTGAACTTGTGAGCCATGTAGAAACACGGAGTCAAGTGATAGAATGTGAGCTTTCTAGGTCATATGAGGTCAAGTTGGGTTGGAATGTGAGTGTGTACAAGTGTTTCAGGGTTCTGTCATGTTGAATTGCATAGCTTTATGTGGCTAGACGTTTTCTGGGGCAACATTAAGCTGGATCGTAATGAGTTGTATAATCATGTGAGTCTTGTAGGGCTGGTTCACTTGGGTCGTAAAACTGAGCTGAGTTACATCAAGATGTGTTCGCTGAGTCCTGTAGGAATGGGTTGAGTTGCAGTGTATGTATGAGGTCTCTAGGGCCATGTTGGTTTGCTTGCATTTAGTGGCCCTAGGGATAACAGCACTAGGAAGTAATCATGTGTCAAGGAGCAAATGTAGTGTGTGGACTCTAGGAGACCAACTGAACTGGTTTGCTCAGTGTCATCACTATAAGAGGGAGCAGAGCTAGGTTCTGTATCTGTAGATTCAGTTGGTCATATGGAGGGCTTCTGGGTGAACTAGCAAGATGTAGATACCCCTTCTGTTTACCATACACCTGCCTTGTTTTGCCATTCAAACCAACCCCTTCTCTATCTGTCTTCTCCTAGAGTTTTGCTTCCAGACATGGAGATCAGAGCCACAAGGGAAAAGGGGTGGAAACTGTACTCTGTTCAGACCTGATTGGGGGATAGAAACCCAGAGGAGGGGGATAGAGAGCTGGGGAGGTATAGAGACCTAGAGAGAGAAAGGGAAATCCAAAGAGGGAAAAAAGATCCTGAGAGAGGGGAAGACAGAGACCCAGAGGGGACGGGTGTCAGGCACCCAGAATGAGAGGGACAGAAACCTAGAATTGAAAAAGAGACCAGAGCACCCCAGAGAAAGAGAACCAAAAAGGAAAAAGGCAGAAAAAGTCAGTGCCCCTCAACCCAAGAGAGATGCACACATAGAATCACACAAAGATTCCAAACTGGGTACGCCACCTCTCCCGCAGTTCAAGAAGTGTATCAGACAAACTGAGGGCCCGCTTTATTTCCCTGGGGAGAAATCAGCATCTCAAAGCATGGGAGTGGCTTCCCAAGGTCGTGTGGAATGTTCCAGTTGGGGGGGGGGGGGGCAGGACTTGTGGCCTGCTGCCTGACCCCACGTGTCCCCATCAGCCTGCTGATCAGCACCGGAACTTAACAGCTTCATTTCTCACAAATGAGGAAACTGAGGCTCAGAGGGGAGGGGGTTACCCAAGGTCAGAGATCATTCAGTACTAAAAGGGCATTTGGAGGAGGAGGAGGACGGTGAAATCACTAACACATATAGGGCTTCCTATGTGCCAGGTACTTGTATTAATTCAAAGTACTTGTATTAATTTATTAAAATCCACCCAGTGGTTTACAGAGACTTGTTGTTGTTATTTTTAGCTAGAGACCTCCCCACCCTTTCTTTTTTGTTCAAATGAAATCTTAGTTAGCACCAGTGTGACACATCAGAGGGTTTGAACTGGTCTGAGGGGAACCTACCCTTTATGGAATCTCTCTGGGTAACTCGGTCTGCGGCTAACAAATTCAGTTTGGAAAGCCCTGATTTAATCCAACCACCTTTTTACACAGAGAGATAGAAGCAGGTACAGCTTGTGGGAAGCATTTGATAAAGGTCGAAAATAATGTAACCTTTAAATAATTTAACACTTCTCTCCGAAAGGGAGGGAAAGGCACATTTGGAGACAGAAATGGAGACAGACCCCCCTCTCCCCATCGCAGTGACAGACACAAGGCAGAGTCTGGGAGGCAGGCACGGAGCCCAGCACAGGGACCCAAAGAGGAAAAGACATGTGAACAGAGGACAGAGACACCCAAGGGGAGAAGGGAGAGGAGGAGAGAAGAGGGCAGTGGCCTGGGAGGGGGGGCAAAGACCCAGAGAAGGGGGCAGACACCAGAGAGGAGGGGCCAGAGATCCAGAGGGGAGGGACAGGGGACACAGAGGGGACAGGGACCCAGACAGAGGGAGATAGAGACCCGGAGAGAGGAAGAGACGGAAACTTCCCATCCCTCTGCTAACTCACCCCTACTACCCCATCGGAGAATGGAAGTTCCATAGACTTCTGGTAGGGGGTGGGGCAGGTAGGGTACTTAGGGACGGGGGAAGCCTGGGGAGGTCTGGGAAGTGACTCCAATGGACACTCCTGTGGGCAGGGCCCCTCCCCCACCCCAATAAACAACCGCAGCCACCTTCTACGTCTCCTTGGCCCGGGATGGGGAGCAGTGAGGGGAACACCCTAATCCGGGGACACCCTTCCTGCCACCTTGCCATGCTATATTTAGGCTGAGGGAGGGGTATGGGATGACCCCTGCCCCCCCCCCCCACCCACCAAGGCGGGTGTCAGTTTTCCTTCTGAAAATAGCTCCAGGGGAGGGGTGAAGCAGTTAAGTCTGCCCGGGGACTCTTAACTCCTGTCTGAATCTCCATCTGTCTTAAGGTCTCTCTTTCTCTGGGCTTCTCTCCCTTTCCTCGGTGTGTCTGTCCCTTCTCTGGGTCTGTGCCTTCTCTCTCTCTGGGTGTGTGTCTCCCTGTCTCTCTGGGAGTCTGTCTCCTTTTCTTCTCCCCATCTCCCATCATCTGTCACTATTCACTTTCTCCAGGCAGGTCATTCTGTCCAAACCATATCTTTGTCTGTCTCCAAGTTCTAGAATACCTTGAATTTCTCTTATCTGAAACTCAGGACAAGACCCTCTCCCCAGTCCCCACCCAGGAAATTCCAGCAGAGAGGACTTATGTGGGAGAGACCCCCGCATCTACCGTCTCCTCGGGCCTCGGGGCCTTATCATTCCCCGAGCCCAGCTGGTTAATGTCTGGCCTGGAGCTCCTGAGAGACTCGGGGATGAGAGCAGAGGGTGGGAATCTGCCCGGGGATTGACACTGAACTGGCAAGAGAACGCAAAGGAATCTCAGGCCCAGACTCCTGGGTCTGCGGAGGGGGGGGGGGGTTGGGGTCTGGACTCTTGGGTTTGAGGGAGGAGGGGACTTGGGGGTCTGGACTCCTGGGTCTGAAGGAGGAGGGGGTTTGGGGTCTGGACTCCTGGGTCTGCGGGAGGAGGGGGCTGGAGCTGAGGAAGAAGGGCTGGGCGGGGGGTGTCCTAAGGAGGAGGAAGCTGGGGGCCCAGACTCCCGGCGTCTGCGGGAGGAGGGGTGGGGGTCCGGACTCCCATGTCCGCGGGGAGGAGGGGGCTGCGGACCCGGGCTCCCGAGTTTGAAGGGAGGGAGGTGGGGGCTGGCGCCTGGCCTCCTGGGACTGAGGCGGGCTGAGGGCTGAGCGAGCCAGGCCTGCTTCCGAGGTCTCGGCACGCGTGTGGAAGGCGGGATCCCCCGGCCCCTCCTCCGCCGTCGGGCGCCGCCCCGCCCCCGCCCCCGACCCGGGCCCTCCGGAGCGTGTGCAGCGAGGAGCCGGCGGGCGAGCGGGCGTCCCTACAGCCAGCGAGCAGGAGGAGGAGCCGCCGCCGCGCCGGAGACGGCCGGGGGAGCCGAGGAGGGCGCCCCAGGTAAGCGCCTCCGCGCCTCCTCCCCCGGGATTCCGGCGTCCGGGTCGCCCGGCCCCCGGGTAGGGAGGGACGGGGGCGGGGCCGGCGGGGGCGGGGTTTGGCGGAGGAAACTGAGGCAGGAGGGAAGAGTCTGAGACGGACAGCCCGCGACCCCCAGCGCGGTCTCAGGAGTCCCGACCCCCAGGCTTAAACTTCCCGGGAGAGGAGGGGCCGGGGAGTCCGCGCTTCTGAGTGCCTGGGAAGGATGGGCTTGGACCCCAGAACTCTCGGGTCTGAAGGAGGACGGGACTGGGGGTCCAGACTTCTGGGTCCGAGGGAAGAGGGGTCTGGGGCGCCTGACTCCTGCATCTGAGGGAGGCAGCTGGCGACCTGGGTTCCTGAAGGAGGAGAAGGCTGGGGCGCGGGGCTTTGGGGTCTGAGCGAGGAGAGGGCAAGAGCCTGGACTCCTGCAAAGGATGGGGTGGGGGCCGCTGGCACCCACGACTCCAGGTCTGAGGAAGAAGGCACTTGGGAACCAGGACTCCCGGTCTGAGGGAGGAAGCAGCTGGGAACCCACGCTCCCGGCTCTGGCTGGGTCAGCATGTACACCTCTTCACACTTTCCCCTTCTCACTTCCCCATCTCCCAGCCAGGGCAGGCAGCCACTCCAGGTATGTGCAGTAGACGTCTTGAACGGGCCCTGGCCTGTCCTGTGAGCAGAGAACATTCCAGGAAGCAGCCAGGGGGACCCAGGGCTTCTTAAGTGTGGGCCCTCGGGGACCCGGGTGTCCAGGCCAGCCCCGCCCCCGCCCCGTCTTGGAGATGAATGGGCTGAGGAGGATGTAATCTTTTCCAGCCTCCTTCATCCTCAGCCTCTCCCCTCCCCTCCCCTCTCCTCCCCCCATCTGCTTTCCATCCAGGAGCCATCACCTGGGCAGAGCAGGGGCCTCTGGGAGGGGCTGCAGCCTTGACTCTTGGTCCCCTACACTTTCAGAGGAACACTGAGAAGTGGAGTGTTCAGGGGTTCAGGCCCCCTCCCCCGCTGCCTGTCTAACCTGCCTGTTCCCTTCTTCCCCTAGGTGGTTGCCCCCTCCCTCTCCTGAGATGTCAGGAAGGAGGGGGCCACCTGTGTCCCCAACAGGGGCCCCCTGGAGCCTGGGGGCCCCCAGCCCCAGAGCTCGGAGGTGGAGGAGGTGCTGACAGGTCCGGTAACCACGCACTGCTTCTCAGTCTTTTCCCAGAACCCACAGGCTTCCAGAATGTTCTAGAGAAACTGCAGCATCTATGCCCCCACCAGCATCTCCCAGCCCTGGCCCAATTTCATGGATAGGGAAACCAAAGCCTCACCTGGGAGGAAGTGTCTTACCGTCTTACAGGCAGTTTTAAGCTGAACTTGGGTCTCCCTGGAATTCCAGGGCATGACCGTTCTCAGAAATTTTGGAACTTCAAACCTCATCCAGGCTGCAGGACATAGGGTTCCTTGGGGTTGTAGAGGCAAGATGGCAGAGTGGAGTTGCTAGGATATGTTTTGAGTCCCACCTCTGGCATTTGCTGGCTGTGTAACCTGGTACAGGTTACTAGCCTCTCTGAGCCTATATTTCCCCCTTTATTGGCTATTATTCATACTCATAGTAGAATAATTATGATTAACCTAGCGGTTGGGCATTATCAAAGTCCTAAAGTATAGGGGTCCTCCAAGCTTCTAGAACCTGTGGTTCTGTCATGCAGATGCCCCTGGAGTCGCCATGTGTCCCCCCATGAAGTTATCATCCTCCTAATTCCAGCTTCCCTCTCTCTATCCTCAGGTGCTCAGCGAGATGCTCCCCCGCCTCTCAGGTTCCCTCCCCATCCTCCTGCTTTTCCTCCTCCCCAGTGTCCCGATGGAGCCCCACGCCCCACCCTCACCCCTGCCCCCATTTCCAGCCCCTGAGTGGGACCTCTTGTCCCCCCGGGTGGCCCTGTCCAGGGGTACTCCCACGGGGCCCCCTCTGCTCTTTCTGCTGGAGTCTGGGGCCTTTGGGGAGCCAGCCGGCAGCCCAGCTAACCGCAGCCGGCGAGGGGTGAGCGAGACAGCACCAGCCAGTCGCCGTGGAGAGCTGGCCGTGTGTGACGCAGTCAGCGGCTGGGTGACAGACCGCCGGACTGCTGTGGACCTGCGTGGGCGCGAGGTGGAGGTGCTGGGCGAGGTGCCTGCGGCTGGTGGCAGTCCCCTGCGCCAGTACTTCTTTGAAACCCGCTGCAAGGCTGCCAGCGCTGGGGAAGGTGGCCCTGGTGGGGGTGGAGGAGGCTGCCGGGGTGTGGACCGGAGGCACTGGGTGTCTGAGTGTAAGGCCAAGCAGTCCTACGTGCGGGCATTGACCACCGATGCCCAGGGCCGTGTGGGCTGGCGATGGATTCGAATTGACACCGCCTGTGTCTGCACGCTCCTCAGCCGGACTGGCCGGGCCTGAGAGCCAGGCCCAGGAACTGGGCAGGTAGAGGAAGAAGGAGCTGGATACTGAAAGACCTCAGGAGTAGCCTGGCTGCTCTGGGCCTCAGTCTGGGAACTTGTCAAATGGTCACAAGAAAAATCACAATGGGTTTTGAGAGCTCATTCTGGGAAAGACAGATGGTGAAACCAAATGGGGTTTTGAAAGATGAGTAGGAGTTCTCCTGGATGAACTTGAGGGTAAAATTGATGACGATGACGATAATAGCCAATATTTTCTGAGTGTCTACTGTTTATGAACTCTAATACAACTTGTCAGATCAACTCTGGTGGATTTGACCATTGGAGTTCCTCAGCTTCTAAGCTGCTGACCAGGTGATCTCAAAGGACATCACCTTGTCCAACCTGAAGAGACTGACAAGGAGGGGATACTTGGGGGGATTATAAAACTGTGTGGGGGGGTTTATAAAAACTGGAACATGTAGGCAACTAGTTGGGAGCTGGGGTTCAATAAGAAATCTTATTTGGTCAGATGGGGCAAGTGCTTAGAATGCTCTGTTTTGAGGTAGTGAGCTACCTATGACAGGAGTACAAGCAAGGTTGAATGACCAGAGGTCAGGATGCTTAAGATTTTGGCCTTGGTGGGGAGTTGGAGTCAGGTTTCCATCCCCTTCCCTGTCCCAGCCTTTGCAATATACTCAGAAAGAAATAGACCTTATCATTGTCCAGCTTGAGTAGGACATGTGGTCTTGACCAATTGACCTGCCCCCTGGCTGAGATCAGGGGAGATTTGGATGCTCATCAGTCTAGAATGAGCCAGGAAAATCCAATAGGATAAGTGGCCCCAGAAGCCTGAATGAGGGGTCTGTGGAATCCTGGGGCAGCCGCAGAAGGCAGCCTCAGTTTCCCCTGTCTGAAGAACGGGTTGGTAGGAAGAAAATGGGGACTAAGGAGGCAGAGGCTTTGATCAAAAGGGTTTTAAAGTGAGGAACAGACAAGAGAACTCAGAGGTAGACCCCACACCCTCAGAACACCCATTCATATATTACCACTCCATAGCCACACACATGTGCACACTTGCGCACATGCACACGTGCATTTTTGCCTTTGTTTCTACATCTTGTGTTCTAGGTCTGTGGTTCCCGCTCTCTTCTGCCACCTCCTTTGCTGTTGCTGTCTAAATTCTTGTCCCATAATCTCTGGGTCACTAGCTCTCTTTCTGTCCCTGCTTCTCACTCGCTGTCTCTCACTCACTCTTGTATGTATTTTTCTCATTCATCAAAACTCTTTCCACATCCCCCTCTTTATTGCTAAGTATTTCCCTCTGGGCCCCTCCCTCTTCGCCCACCCCCATACCCAGGTGGAAGTTTTCAACCAAATCAAAGGCAGGCAGGACAGAAGAAGTCGAAGCTGATGCTGACTCCTTCAGCGCACACAGCGAGGGAGGGCGAGCCCCGGGGAAGTCTGGAAATCGTTACCCACCCCCTCACCCCCATCCCCCCTCTGCCGCTGGAGGTGGGCTGTCCTGGCAGAGGAAGGAGGTAGCTAAGAAGGCTGGGACCTTATAGGAAAGGGGGGGGGGGCAGTGTTTCTCGTGGATTCCCTGATGTGCTAGGTGACTCTGTCCTCCTTCCACTCTGTTTCTCTATTTCTGGGTCTCTGACACGCCCCCAGGTCTCAGCCCCTCGCTCTCTGCTGTCCGGTCTCTGGGTCTCAGATTCTAAACTCTGAATTTCTATTCCCCTCCCTCCCCCCACTTCCTACCCTCCTCTCCCTCTGGGTCTCCCTCCACCATTTTTCTGAGCTTTTGTCCCCTTGGGGACTCTGCACTCTCTCAAAAGTCCTGTTCCTCCAAGCCTGGGTCTCTTACTCTATCCATCCAGCCATACACTAATAGGCCCTCCATTGGCTGCCTTCAGGGTGGGCGGGTTCTGTCACCCGGGGCGACAGCAACAACAAGCCTGCTCCTGCTAAGCTACGGGGCAGGAGTGGGACCATGGCGGGTCGGACCCTAGCTCTGCGCTACGGTCCCCCATGGTCCCCCATCTCTGGAACCGAGGTGCCCAACTGGCCCAACTGGCATCTCAGCAGCAGTGGCGTCGCCCACCACTTTATCCCGCCCGTGTCCTTCCCCCCGCCCACTGTGCAGGTGAGAGGACCCTAGCCTCTTGGCCAAGAGGAGACTGGGGTCCCAGACTCAAGGAGGAGCCTGGGGATCCAAACACTTGCTGGATTTGGGCGATTTGGGGCTTCCACTCCTGTCTGACTGAAGGAGGAGGGTCTCAGGGTCTGGGGCCGAGAAAGGAGGCGCCAGCGAACCCGGATGCCTGGAACTGGCGGGAGGAAGGGCTGGGAGCTGACCAGATTCCTGAGTCCTTTCAGCTGACGGCCCGCACCTTCTGCTCAGTCCACGGTCGCGGAGCCCCTGCCCCCAGCCGCAAAGCAGGACTTGCATGTCTGGGCTTTCGACGAGGTCATCAGCAGATGGGAGACAACCTCGGGCTCAGCTCTCGTGCCTAAGACCCACGGAGGGCCCTACGCACAGCCCAAGGCCCCAGAACCTGCGAACCCCACCCGGACTGTGGGGATCAAGGATTTAGGGGAAAAAGTAAGGTTCCGGGATGCCCAGGTCCGGGGTAGACAGGGCTGGGGGCTGCACTGGAATCCCGTGCACCCTCACGCTGGGTCCCCGCCTCGCCTTCTCTCAGCTGAGACATCGCGGCTGGCGCCTCCCTCTGATCACCAAGCACCAGTGCAGTGAGACGAAGGCGCAGTACGGCGGCTGGCCCGACCTGGACCGGGGCCCCACCTCCTACTTCGGGTCCCAGCCCCTAGAGCTTGCAGACCACCACCGAGGGGGCCCTTCCCAGGTAGCGGAGAACCGCAGTGGCAGGATCTGGCAGAACTTTGAGTGCCTAGGGCGGGGGAAGGGAGCTCAGAAGCTAGGAACCGGGCTGAGACCCTAGCGCCGGGTCAGAAGAAATTCTAAGTCCAGGGGCGCAAGAATGGGACCGAATCTGAAGTTGCCTAGACTAGGGGAGGGGGTTGGCACTGTGCAAGCGGAGTCAGGAGGAGGCGGGGACTGGAAACCCAAAAGCCCAGCTCTGAGGCGGGTCTAGTAAATCCTGGGGCGGGCCTAGGAGCTAGGGGCGGAGCTACGCAGCCTAAAGTACTCGTAGGCGGAGCTCGAATATTCTGAGGCGGGTTTGGTACCGGAGAAAAGGCTGGCTTCTCCTCTTAGGGTAAAGTAAGGAGGAATGGTTTCTGCTGAATTCCAGCCGCGGGACCAGTCTAGGGGAGGAGCCAGGGAGGTCTTTCAGTGACTGGGGACTTGGCGGGCAGAATACTTGGATTTTGGAGGTGAGGCTAGTAAGGGTTTTGACTTGGGGCGCGAAGTTGAAGTGCACTGACGTGCAATTGACCAAGGATTCTGATTCTGGGGGCGGGTGTCAGGGCCTGGTTCAGAGGGGCTGTTGAGACCCAACAAAGAGGAATTCTCAGTCTGGCAGCCAGGGCATGGAACGGGTTATGAAGGTTTTCTTGCTCATTCCTCCTCCCCCGATCTTCCTTAGGCTCTAATCCCTTGGACCAAGAACCCCGAGCTGGCCGGCCGGCCTTTCACAATTTCTGACCGGGGCATACTGGACCGCCATCAGCTCTATCTGACCACTTCGGCCCGGGACTTTCGGCCCTATTCGAAGTGAGCCTGGGTCCTCGCTTGGCCCCGTCCCCCTGCACAACCTCCGCAGAGGCTGGTGGGACGCCGAGCCCCCCAGCGTTGACTGCCCCTCTCTGACTCAGTAGTCTCGGCCTTCAGTCCCTGCGCGGGCAAGAACCAGAAATTCAGACCCAGCCCCAACCTCTTTTAGCGCTCTGGTTCACTTAGTGTCAACTCTCAGGAACAAGGAGCCCTCAAAGGGCCCAAGAGGGAGTTCCGGATCTGAGGGCATGGCCCTGAGGGTCTAAGACCGGCCTCCTTTGGGTTTGAGTCCCCAGATAATTCCCCAGTCCCAAGCCTCCTAAAGGGTCCCAGACTCCTACAAATGTGTCCTCGAGGATCCAGCTGTGCCTTCCCCATCCTGCCTCCACCCTAACCCAACAGGAAGGAGTTGTCAAGCTATCCTCGCAAGGATTCGATGACCTCAAACTTCGGGGAGACGCCCCAGACCGGCGGCCACAGCCAGAAGCAGCTGCCCTGTCGGTCCTCCTCTCGGCCACCCCAGCCGCCGAAAATCCGCTTGTCTCGCGGTCGCCCAGTGATGCCCGTCGTGCCGCACCGAGGGGCGCTGACTCTGGCTCAGGAATCCTACAACCTCCCGCTGCACCCACTCCGCCGGCTGGACCGTTTCTGCCCGCTGGAGCTGCCCTGGGGCGGCCCCCACTGGAAGCCCGTGTCAGGCATCTACAGTGTGCCTCATGCCTACCTCACCGAGAACTCCAACTACGGCAGCTTGAAGCCAGAGTTGGTCTGAATCAGACCAGCCAGCCCCGCCCTGGACACGCCCCCGAGACGAGGCGGGCCAAGCCTGGAAGACCATGACTAGGGGCTCACTGGGCGGGGCTAGCCCCGCCCATCTGAGGGCGAGCCAGATCTTGGCCCTTGGGCGGGGCGAATCTAACATTCGCTCAATTGCGGGGGCGGGACTGAGCCTGGAAAATGTACCTTGAGGTTGTAAGACATGTCTTCTGCTGCCGAAGGGGCACAGCTTATCTTACTCGATGAGTTAAAGAGCCTAAGTCACGCCCTTTGCTGGGTTTGGTTCCGGCATCCTGGCTTTTGGGGCCCGAGTGTGGGGCAGGTGGGATTCCCACTGAATCCTTTTTGGAGGGGCGGTGCGAGTGGACCCCCACTACCTCTGGCCACAGAATCCGATATTGAAGCTACGCCCCTCCTAAGAAGTCGGATTCAGGCTTTGGCCGGAGGAGCAGGGTTGAAGCTGCAGCCAATCACCATCGGAGTATTGTCAGGGGTCGGTGCTGCAGCCTCGGCCGGGTCCCCTCGTGATGGGTAGAGGCGCTCACAAGGCAAGCGGCACAACTGAGGGCCTCCAGTATCTGATTTCTTATACTCCCACCACAACCTCCCTAGCACCTGGGGATTGAGTCTCGTGAAGTCACCTTCTCCTTGGGTGTCTTCTGCTTCATGGTGCGGGAGCCACTCAGGGAGTGGGGGGAGGGGTGCGCCATGGAGCCACTCTTGCCTCTCCCTGACCTTGTCTGCCTCTCGCCCCCGGGGAGATTAGTGTCCAGGTTACCCCACCATGCTGCCACCCCCGGTGGCCTTGCCGCCCCCACAGCCTGCAGGTATAAGACCAGGTAAACACAGCAGGGGAGGCGCCAAGAATGGAGATGCTCCAGGTAAGGCTGTAGGGCCCCTTGCGACTCCATCCAGGCCACAGCTAGCAGGAAGTGGGAAAGTCCGGGGACCTGGTGAAGGAGGCCTCTTTCTAGAAGGGTGTGGGGAGGACAGAAGGCCTGCTGGCAGGAGGACAGCAGGTGGGGCCTGAGGTCTTGGGGTGTCTGGGGTCCCTGGGGATGGGGATGGGAAATCCTTGAATGGAAGGTGGCAGGCACAGGAGCTGGGACCCTGAACGTATGTATGCAGGGTTCGGGGGGTGGGGTGAGGGCTCTGGCTGGGCCTGAGGCACTGGCCTTGTCCCAGGGGCTGCTGCTGTGGCTGCTGCTGGGCGTGGCCGGGGTGTGGGCTTCCAGGGGGCCACTGCGGCCGCTGTGCCAGCCCATCAACGCCACCCTGGCGGCTGAGAAGGAGGCCTGCCCCGTCTGCATCACTTTCACCACCAGCATCTGCGCCGGCTACTGCCCCAGCATGGTGAGCTGCTGAGGGCGGGCGGGTGCCGCCACGTCAGCTCCAGGCAGATTACTCGGGGCCAGGCCCATAGAAGACCGGAAGTGGCACTGGGGGTGGAAGGGTGGCCTGCTGCCTGGGGAACGGGCTGGGCAGGTGGGAGGGAGAGCACAGAGGGTCCCCTGGACGCCTGAGTCTGGGATCTGTGGGGTGCAGTGGGGGAGCTCGGGGGAGAGCTTGGCCCCAAGGAGACACTCAAGCTCCCCGCCCTCCAGAAGCGGGTGCTGCCTGCCATCCTGCCGCCCATGCCCCAGCGGGTGTGCACCTACCACGAGCTGCGCTTCGCCTCCGTTCGGCTCCCCGGCTGCCCACCTGGCGTGGACCCAATGGTCTCCTTCCCCGTGGCCCTCAGCTGTCACTGCGGGCCCTGCCGCCTCAGCAGCACTGACTGTGGGGGTCCTAGAACCCAACCCTTGGCCTGTGACCACCCCCCGCTCCCAGACATCCTCTTCCTCTAAGGATGCCCCACTTCAACCTCCCATGCCTCCTAACTCCCGGAGCCAGCAGACGCTCCTCCCCTCCCTTCCCAATAAAGACTCGTCAAACTGCACTCCGGGGTTGTCTTTCTAGGGGCTCGTGCGCGCGCACACACACACACACACACACACACACACACACACGATGGGTCCAGTTTCAGAACCATTTTATACAAAGTCACAGTGTCAGAACTCTAGTAGAAAACGGGGGTGGGGGTGAGGGGGAAAGGTGATCAGCTCAGGAGGTGTCCATGGTTTCACCTTCTGTGGGGAGAAGGAAAGCCACGTGGTCAGAGCCGCCCAGCAGGCAGGGCCAGGGCTCCCTCCTCCCTCTCCGGGGCAGGCACGATGGGGATACTCACTGAGCTCGTTGAAGAGGAAGGCATCTTGGTATTCCTTCATGTACTGCGTGGAGCGCGACTCGTCCAGGAAGAGCGAGTAGACCCGTTTGATGTCGTCCACCTGCACCTCGGTGCCCTGATGGGGGACACGAGACCTCAGGGGGGACCCACCCAGGGGCCAGGTCACGTCCTGCCATGACCGCCTCCTGGCTGTGGGCCCCACCACTCCATCCCTCAGTTTCTTCATCTGTAAAATGGACTTAACAGCATCAACTGGCAGCCAACAGATATTTACCCAGCACCTCCCATATGTCAGGCTGGGAGCCACAGAAATACACCCAAGGGCCCGAAGTTCCCTGCCTTCGAAAACTTTTAAGTTCTGGGACTAAATGCAACCGCCCAGGGAAAGCCCTGGGAGTGGCGTGTGGACCGCTCACTCCTCTGACGCTGGGTGGACTCGGCGGCTCACCTTGCGTTTGCGGCACACCAGGCTAGCAGCCGTGATGAGCTGGATGGCATAGCGCAGTGAGGTCTCCAGCCCGATGCGGGTCAGCACCGTGTAGGCGTCCTCGCTCATCTCCACGTCTTCCTCCTCGCACCTGCGGGCAGGGAGGGGCGGGGGTGTTCAGCCAGGGACCGAGCCATGAGCAGTCAGAATCCTCGGAAGCCCAGAACGCGGAGAAGGGCCACCGAGGCAGGAGCTGGACCTCAACCTCGGGCCTCCTGAGCCTCCCCCTTTCAGGGCTCTTTCCCCTGTGCCAGGCACCTGCACAGCCCCGCCCTTGTCCAAAGAGCCCCGCCCACCCATCAGAGGCCACAGCTCAGATGCCCTGCCCAGCCCTGCTTCTGGCAGGCCGTGACCTCCTCCGCAGGCCTCAGCGGTCCCCACGCGTCAAGCAGGGTGGACACCAGCCCCTCTGGCCGGCAGCCTGGTCCTGCCCGGGAGGTGGGGCCCCGCCCGCACCGGATACGAAGGATCTGCTTTGTGTCCTTCTCGCTGTAGGGGGAGGTGGAGACGATGAGCAGCCGGTCCAGCAGGTCGATGGGGATGCCGTGGGGGCTCTGGTAGCTGGTGCCCCGGATCCTGGGGAGGAGGAGGAAGGGAGTGCCATCAGGGTGACGCCCCTAGAACCGGGCCCTTCCTTCTCTACACTCAGAACACCCCATCCCACCCACCCCCTCGCCACAGACCACTCACTGGGCCAAATACCGCTGAGCCTTCAGCTTCGGGCTGGCGTCACCACCCCCTAACTGCGTCGCTCCCCCTTCGGAGCCAGGCTGGTCTGAGCTAGAGATCTAGGTCTTGGATTACTGCATCAAGGTCCCACTCCTCTGCTGGACCCAGAGCTCCACAAGGGAGGGACTGGGCCCACCCTGTACCCCCACTGCACCTGGCCGAGCACAAGGTCAGGCACGTGGCCGGTGCCAGGAAATAGCAGATTCCTGTTATGTGTGGGAGCTGGGATCTATAACTTGGGGGCAATCACTCAATTAGCAAGTACTGAACCACTGCCCCTGGAGGAAACAGTAACACATGGCTAGGCTCTTGACAACCTCTGTCACAATGTCTGGCCACCAGATAGCCTGGTTTCAGGTGTTTCTGTTTAAAGACACCCGACTCAGTATATATTATTGACTTTTCATGCTGAACTCATGCCCATAGCCTCTGAACTTGTCCCCGACAGATGCTATCTAACACGTGTTTTCTCCATACGGCCCATCCCTGCTGTGCTCAGAGACATTCGACAGCTGGGGGACACTTTATGATTTATTTTAATTTTCTGGCCGCTCCACACAACATGTGGAATCCTAGTTTCCCAACCAGGGATCAAACCCTTGCTCCCTGCTTTGGAAGTGCGGACTCCTAACCACTTGACTGCCAGCGAAGTCCCCTAGGGGCCATTTTAAAGTGCAAAATCATCAGGAACAAACAGCATACAGTGTGACGCCAGTGGCAACGAGTAGATCAAGAAAAGGATGCTTGATTATAGCATGTGAGCTGAAACTAGGAGGCGGAGCATCACCTGCTTTGACCGTCGCCTGGACTGTCTGCCGTGGGCCATTCAATTTTTCCCTGCTCTGCACACACCCGTGAATGACAGCCAAAGTGTGGCAAATATCGATTTGGGGGCTACAGATCATCTGTAGCAAGTAAGCAGAATCACAAATATGGAAGATATCTGCAGGATAATGAGGAGTGACTGGGTTTGCAGCCTCTCACAAGTGACGCCCCTGATCCCCTGGCCTGACCTTTAGCTGCTACAAACATGCTCATTTGGATACCAAATTCCAGCCCTGCTGCTTTCCACATGTGACCGTGGGGAAGTCACCGGGCCTAGCTGTCCCCCGTCTTGAAAACAGGGTTGAGGGAACTCCTTGGTGGTCCAGTGGTTACGACTCCGTGCTTCCACTGCAGGGGGCACAGTTTTGAATCCTGGTTGGGAAATTAAGATGTGGCAAGCCATGTGGCATGGCCAAAAAATAAAATTAGTAAGATAAGGGGCTTCCCTGGTGGTCCAGTGATTAAGACTCCAAGATTCCTACGCAGGGGGCACAGGTTAGATCCCTGGTTGGTGAACTAAGATCCCACAGGCCCTGCAGTATGTGTTTTGCGACGAGAGAAGGGAACGGGATGGGGCTGAGACGATATCCAGCACCTGAACTCCTTCTGAGGAAATGCTGAGCCAAGAGCCAGGGACAACCTGCCCCTTGCCCCTGGTGGTCGCGCCCTTTCTTCCCTGGGCTTCAGCTGGCACAAGTCTGAAATCATGCACCTGAGCAGCCCCGGGCAACGGGTCCAGGTGGCCATGCTGGGTGCAGCCTTCAGGCCCCCAGCTCTCATGAGCTCTCTGCCCCCCACTTCCTTCTCCCTTCCTGTGGACTTTTGAAGATGAGGCGAGGAAGAGCCAGCAGGGAGAACTGGGCACAGCAAAACCCCACGGCAGAGGCACCCAAGCTTTACGTTGTCTGGTACTCTTCCTGCCTCAGGGATTTTTCCACTGTATCCTTAGGTCAAGAGAAAATACCAAGTTCTGTTCCCTTTATTTCTATGCAGCAGTGAGGTACGAGCGACTTGCTCCCTGTTCTCCTGGGGCCTCCTCGGGGGCCGGCGGGGGCTCACCGGGTGATGCCGCGGTTGGTAGCCATGATGAGGACAGGCGCCATGTCACTCTCCAGGGCCCGGTTGAGGAAGGAGAAGCTCTCAATGTCCAGCATGTGGACCTCGTCGATGAACAGCACCTGGGGGCCATTGGGCGGGCGTCACACCCACCTCCCACACCCCTCTTCTCCCGCGCCCCCCCACCTGGCCTGGCCTGGGTACTCACGCCGGGGATGATCTCCGCCTTGCCCTCCTCCCGCCACTCGGCCACCTTGGCGTTGATCTGCTCTCGGACTTCGGACTTGATCTCCCCTGTGTCGCCTGTGGGAGGCGGGGTGGGGGTGGGGGGGCAGGGTGTCAGAGAGGAGAGAGGGATCCAGGGCCGGGGGTGGGGGAGGATGATGGACGAAGGCAGAGAGAGATGGGACGCCGGGGACACAGAGACCGAGCTGGAGTGGTGACATGATAGCGGCCGGGGAGCCAGAGACGTCCCAGAGAGGCAACAGACGGGGAGAGACGAAGCAAACCACAGGTGGAGAAGAGTGGAAGACGGCAAAGAGGGATGGAGGGGACGGAAACGCCAGGCCGTCCTGGTGCATGGCGGGGAGGGGAGGGGGCCACCCGGCGGGGGTGGGACGGATGGGCCTCACCTGAGAAGAGCGCCAGGAAGCCCTGAGTGCGCGAGTTGATGACGTCGATCTCGTGGAGGGACACCGTGTGCACCACCTCCTTGCGTTTCTGCAGCTCCCCGTCTGGGCACTGCACGAACTTGGTCTATGGGGTCGGGGCGGGGTGCAGGGTTAACAAGGGCAGAAAAGAGCATGAAGCGGGGGCCCCGGGGGGCTGTCAAGGGGAGACAGGCTCCCCGGAATGGAGTTAGGAATCCAGATGGGGGTTATGCAGAAAGCCCACGCCTGAGGGATAAAGACTCGGGCAGTCCAGAGCACTGGACAGGGGTTCCTGGAGGACCCGGAAACCAGGAAGCTGAGGGTCCCTGGCTGTCCTGGAGGGTACGGGGAAGCACCAGGAGGGCCAGAGACACAGGGCTGGGGTGACAGGAGGATCCAGACCCTGTTGGCGCTGGGGGATGGGGGAGAGAGAAACATGCTGGTGCCTGAGTGAGGGGACCCAGGAGCCCAGCCCACCTGGGAGCCCATGGCGTCATAGTCACGAGCACGTGTGAAGGAGCGTCCCAGCTTAGAGATCTTGCCTGTGGCCTTGTCGATGGTGATCACGTCCCTGCAAGGGAAGGAGGGCAGGGGTGAGGACAGGAAGAGCTAGAGGCCCCCTAACCCGGCCACCGGGTGTGGCCCCCACTGCTCACCCTGCCTGGACCTTGTCCTTGGTCAGGGATTCGATCATCTTGGTGCCCAGGTCATATATGGTCTCCATCTCTGTGGTCTTGAGGGTCAGCTTGCCCACTTTGGAGCCCTGAGGGGTGACAGGTAAGGGGTTTAGAGGGGGCCCTGATGTCTCCCCAGCACAGCTTCAGAACCAACATGACATGGGGCAGTGCTGGGGGCTTGATGAAGATATCCACTGTCACAGCCTCGGTGACAGCTTTGTGGGCATGTATATGTCAAAACCTAAAATCCTGAAAACTTTCTAGGGTGTGGCTTATTGGAGGTCAGTTGTGCCTTAATAAAGTTGTTATTAAAAATCCAGTAAAGGGGACTTGCCTCGCAGTCCAGTGGATAAGACTCTGTACTCTTAATGCAGGGGGCCCAGGTTCGATCCCTGGTCAGGGAACTAGATCCCATATGCCACAACTAAGACCTGGCTCAGCCTAAATAAATAAATTAAAACCAGTAAAGGAACAGACAGGGACTTCCCTGGTGGTCCAGTGGTTAAAACTCCACAATTCCCATGCAGGAGGCGTGAGCCTGATCCCTGGTTGAGGAACTGAGATCCCACATGCCCCCCAAAGAGAAACAAACAAAAACCTAAGAGGAAATCTGTAAAAACAACAGGTACCTGAGGTCCCACCGAAGGGTCAAGGCGGGGGGGTCCCACTCTAACATTTGTTTTTCATACCCATATAAAAGGTGGTCCTTTGTTAACCTCAAACCCAGAAGAACACAGCTAAGACAACAAAAATGCCATGCCCCATCCCCAAGAGATAAGCTAGGAAAACAAAAATGCCACACACCCTCCCCACCAGATAAGCTAAGAAAACAAAATGTCACACTCCCGCCCCACAGGATAAACAGTCACCAAGTCTGGGCTTTTTCCAGCATGTCCTGTCGCACCTGTTTCCTGGAGTTGTTTCCATAGCGAGATGCTCCCTTTGTAGGGACAGGTGGCAGGTGGGTTTGGAGAGGGAGTTAAAGGGAGTTTTGGTTGTTCATTTTCAGTTTTCCTTTTTGGCTGTGCTGGGTTTCGGCTAGGGCATGTGGATCTTAATTCCCTGAACAGGGATCGAACCCAGGCCCCCTGCATTGGAAGCACAGAGTCCCAGCCACTGGGCCACCAGGGAAGTCCCTGGTTGTTCATTTTGACGAGGATATATCCATGGATTTCTTCTGTAATCTCTTTAAACTCTAACTGAAAGAACTATCTGGGGAATAGCTTTCCCTATACTTAAAGAGTCTTCTATCATGTTTTATTTTTTTTTTTACCATGTTTTTAAAATTCAAAATTTAATTGCCAATAGATAAGACTAACTTAGGAGGCTGTTACAAGTGCTAAAAGTGCAAGTTGACTGCAATTATTCACTTTAAGTCTATTTCCACTGAAAATGAGAAGCTAATGAAAAAAGAGGAGGGTGTTCCTACAATACACAGAAATGGAAGGTAGGACTATGCATCAGGTCAATGGATTTGAAGCAATTTTAGATTTTCTTTTATTTAGCATTTTATTAACACCTGTAACTTAATATTTAACAGAGAACTACAAACACGGATGAACCTCGAAGACATACACAAAAAGTCATATATTGTCGGATTCCATCGGAGGCAAATCCATTAAGACAGGAAGTAGATTTGTGGTTGCCAGGGACTGCAGGTGGGGTGGGAGGGGAGGAGGAGCGACTCTGAAAGGGTTGATGGTTAGTTTATGTTATGTGATTTTATGTCGGTGAAAAACAAGAGACCTACAGAAAAACTGTTAAGACAAAGAGAGATAGAGATGAAGGGGAAACCAGACTATGAAAGAAGACTTAAAAGACATGAAGTTTTTAAAATGGGCAATCTTAGAATACACAGTTGGGTGATAAAAGCTAATGAAACTCAAAACAGGTGAGGGTGGCTATTTCTATGAGGTATTGCAGAAAGAGGCAGAAGGAAGGGGCAGGGGTGGGGGTGCTGGCTAAGTTTTAGGGTTTTTTAAATCTTTTTTTAAAGATTTTTTTTTTGGATGTGGACCATTTTTAAAGTCCTTATTGAATTTGTTACAATATTGCTTCTGCTTTGTCTTGGTTTTATGGCTGAGCGGCACATAGGATCTTAGCTCCCTGACCAGGGATTGAATCTGTGGTGGAATTGCGGAGTCCTAACCACCGGACCATCGGGAAAGTTCTGCTAATTAATTCTTACTGGAGTACAGTTGAGGTATTAGGATCTACAAATCCAACGGGTCTGTAAGCCTATTAGGAATTAACTGTGAGAAACTTCAAGACCCCTCTGTCATTCCATCGCTCGGTTTATTTTTTAAAGCATAGTTGATTTACAATATTGTGTTCATTTCTGCTGTACTGCAAAGTGATTCAGTTAGACATATATATGTTCTTTTCCATATCCTTTTCCATTGTTCTACCACTTAGCTCAAAGCGCCCCTCACAAATAGACAAACTGCCATCAATTCAACCGACCCTCTCTTGCCGGCATATGGATGACTCTAAGCTGCATCTCAAACCTTCCATGGGATTCTGACCTCAGTGCAGACCCAGCACCCTCACCCTCCAGCCCTTGGACTAGTCTAGACTCGGGAGCAGACTCACCGTCCCCGTGGCTGGCCGATCAATCTGGATCTCCACCACCTCCCCTTCGATGATCTCGGTCTCCTCCCTGGCCAAAGAACAGATCTAAGGAGATAGCCCGTGGCCTGGGCCCTCAGGAACTGCTCACCCCTGTGGGCCCGTGGGTGCAGGACGAGCTGGCATCCCTCAGAGGGCGTCCCGAGGCTGCTGGGAGCCACCATCACTCCTGCTTACTTGATGCGCACGCCGATGGAGCGCCGGAAGGCCTGGGTCAGCGCCTCTGTCTTGCTCATCTCCAGGGAGAAGATCTCACTGCCTGCGATGGCTGTGAACGGGGTGTCGGGGCCCAGGGCCTGTGCCATGCCTGAGGAGGGAGGCAGTTTGGGTAGGTGGTCCAGGCACCAGGTCCCCAACCAGCTCTTCTCCTTCTTCAGACAGGAGGAGCAGGAGAGAGGGGCTGGGTGCTGCAGGGCAGACAGGGAGACTTGGAGAAGGCGAGCGATGGAGGACCATGTTGGGAGGCCCTGGGTTGGAACCCCATGCTGCCCAGACCATAAACTTTACGACTCTACAATCATGCTGGACCTGCCTACCAATCTCTAAGAGCTATTTAGCCTCAGGGCTTGGGGGAGATGAGCAAGGGTGGAGGCAAGGGGCTGAAAGAGAAAGTTAAGAGAGACTGTGGAGGTCCGAATCCCGGCTTCAATGCTTAGCACCAAGTTATCCTAAGAAGCCTAGGCTGCTCCCCAAACCAGCCTGCCCCTCTGGTTAATGGGAACCACAAATAACAAGCCCTGGCAGGGGACAACATCTCTGCATAGGAGCGATGATGAGGGCGGGTAGGCATGCCCTGGTGCTCAACCGTGACCCTGACACGTGCCCTGGAACCAGCACAGGGAAGGGCCTCCTCTATGTTCTGGGGCCTGGGGTCGGCTGGCAGACAGCGGGTAGTTCCTGCCATCACTCCAAGCTCTGGGCCTCTCTGCCAGCTCCCCTTCCTGAGGCTCTGCCCAGCTCTGGGCCAAGTCTCCCAGACAGGAAATCACTGAACCCTCCTGAGCAGTGCGAGCTGGCAACTCTCCCTGGTCCCCTTTCCAGAGGCATGCCACACTCTGCACCTGGGTATCGTGCTCCCTACTGTCTATCCAAGGGACTCCCAGACTTCCGGACTCGCAGTTCCAGTACTAACTCACCTGGGATGTCCCTCCTGACAGCTGCCACCCCATTCTCTCCCATCGCCCTTCATCGGAGAAGCTGCCTCTGCTCTTTACACGTACGGGACTGTGTCCACGAACACCTGCCCCAGGCTGGAAGCCCCTCATAGTCAGGACTTCGGTCTTAATCATCTTGGTGTCCCCAAATATGAGTGTTACTTTTTCTTAACTGAGGACCTAGCTGTTACCTTGAGTCTCACTGCCTGGCCCCATAATCCAGGCACAAAGATGAGAATAGTGGGGAGACAGAAGAGTCCAGCAAACCTTCAACAAGGAGAAGATGTCGGAGTGCGGTTTTGAAGGATAGATAAGAGCTCAACAAGGATAAGGGACAGTTGTGAGTAAAAGGCTTTTAAATCACTAATGGATTGCAAAAGAGACTGCTGGTTGTCTACACAATGCTCATCTTCCTTTGTTCCAGAACACCCATTTCACTAAGGTAGCAGTGGTCCGAATTAAAATGTAAAACAAAGTTTTAATGTCTCTCTCTCTCCTGTGCAGTAGAGTGTGGTCATTAAACTCTAGTCAATAAAATATAAGCAACAGAATGTGGGTGCCCTGAGACAGCTGCTTAAAAGGAGCTACCTCTAGGAGATACACCCTCATTGCAATTCCTTTCTTCTTCTTCTATGCAGTATGGGTGGGATGGCTGGAGCATAGGCCACCTTCTTGCAACCTGAGGTGTCCCTGACATGGAAGCAAGTGATCTTGAGGCAAGACAGTAGGAGCCCTCATAGGACTGCTCAACAAGCCTGGATTGGCCTATGTTCAGATTCTTCTACGTGACAAAACAAACCCTTAGTGTTTAAGCCACTGCCATTTTGTGCTGTTAGACACGGCTGAACCTGACCCTGACTTACATGGGAGGATCATCCGGTGAGGCCAAAAGAGCTACTGCCTGGAGAAGTGCCTTACCCATGGCAATGGCTGTCTTCCCAGTACCCGGCTGGCCAGCGATGAGAACCGCCCGGCCAGCGATCTTCCCTTCTCGGATCATCTCCAGCACCACACCGGCTGCCCTCCGAGCCGCCAGCTGGCCCACCATGCCCTGGGAAGCCTGGGGGTAGGAGGTGATAAAACATATAAGGAAGGTGACTTTCTACTGAGCTGCTACTGCATTTCTACCACCTTCAGGCCCAAACTATTGGCTGGGACTTCAGAAAAAAAAGGCTTTTCCCCATCCCCATCTTTTAGAGACCTATGTGTGGCTGAATTTTATAAATACAGCACAGCTGAAGATCTGGAAAATCATAACACAGTCCCTGCATTCCCCAGGGCCCTGGGTCCCCTCCACCTGAGGCCTCCCTAGAGAAGCCTTCCCACCCCCTGGGCTCTACCTGCCGTGGCTCCAAGGCATCATCAAGTCCCAGCCCCCGGATGTGGGAGTGAGCGCCTGTGTCCGGAGAAAGAACCAGAAGACATGGTTACCTGCTAGCTCCTGTCAATGCATGGTGTGAGGGATTGGGGCCTGGTAATAGTCCACCCCACCCCCGGGAATCTGATCTGCTCTGGAACTCAGGATCCTTCCTGCTTAGATGGGGGGAGAAATGGGGGATGGTGTGCGGGACTTCCCCTTCTTGGGGGTCCTGGATAGGTGGGCTAGGTCAAGGGCACAGGGGCCAGGCAGACCCTAGGGCCCGTTCCGGATCCACGCTCACTCACCAATACGCTCAATCCGTGTCACATCACGGATCTCTGGAACCTTGGTTGTGGCTGTCTGGGGTTGGAGGAAGAGGCAACAGTATAGACTTTGTGGTCCTAGCTGTCCCTCCTGCCCTCCTCCCATGAAACAGTCCTTTTCTCTCCTCCCCAGAGGCAGGCTGGCAGCCCAAACACCACACCCTTCCTTGGCAATCACCCACTAAGGCTGGTGGGTTGACCCCATGACACTGTTAGTCCCAGCTCTCTGTCACTGGGCCTCTGCATGTGCAGGTCCCTGGGTCCTGCTCTCCCCACCCTCCTCACTGAATTACATCAAGCATCAGTCATTAAGGGAGGCCCTCCCTCGCCCCAGCCCCTGCCTGGCTAGTTCTAGGGTCTTTGGATATCCAAGCAGAAGGAAGGGCCTCCCCTGGTAGGTCAATCTCACACCCATAAGAGACTGCTGGATCAATGCTCTCGGCTCTAATGGATGTTCTATCCCATGAAGGGCACAGCACACATCTCACTGCTTTACCTCAGGGCTCAGTGTTTGGGGTTTGAATGAATGACATCCTGAGCTCATTCAACAAGCAGGTACAGAGGCCTCCTGTGTCCCAAGCTCTCCAAAGAGCAAACTCAGACACTATCCCTTCTCATGAAGGGGGGAGAGATCAGTAAACACTGCCTGGGATAATTCAAGAACCCAGGGGAGATCCTCTCAGATACTCATGGCAGTGTTATTCATAACCCAAAATATCCATCAGTGGATGAACAGACAAACAAAATACGGGTAGCCACACAACATAATATTATTCAGCCATAAAAAGGTATGAACCTCTGATCCACGCTACAAGGGTAAACCTTGAACACACTATGCTGAGTCAAAGAAGCCAGACACAAAAGGTCACCTGTCATATGATTCTATTTATATGCAATGTCTAGAATAGATAAATCCGGAGATATAAAGTAAATCAGTGGCTCTCCAGGGTGAATACAGAAAGGAGGTCTAAGAAGCCAGCATACTGACCCAACTCCTTGGCCACCTGCCCACAACCCTGTTTCTGCTCACAGGTCTCCTAACCAGAATGAGAGGAGATACAGTCATAGGACCCAAGGAAAACCCTCCTCTCTCTGGAACCAAGAGTTCAGACTTCCTGATCACCTTCAGGTCACATGCCTCCTCCCTTGCTGTTTGTGACCCTTCCCGCCCACTCTTCCTCACAGGAGGTTGGTCACTGCCCCCAAACCACTACCAGAAGATTGAGAACATACTCCCACTCACCCCTACACAGCCTATCAGACATTACTTGAGACAGAAAAGAGACATTGATCCAGGAATCCCAACCTTTAGCCATCCCAACATAAACAGACCTGCCTCCTACAAAACCTTTCCTTTCACCATAAGCCTCTCCTACCCCCTGCTGCCCACTGATCCCATGGAAACAGAGGTCATTACAAAACTCTGCCCCTACCATCCCCTCACACTTCCAATACTTTATCCACACCCATGTGAACTGTGTCTCAGGAGGGTGGCCACTGCCCTTTCCTCTTCCACTTCACCATCCACTCCCCTTTGCCATGACAACAGAAACAGAGTCATAGTTCACACCACAGGCACCATCTCATCTCCATCCTAGCCCCATTTGACTGGGGTTACCATGGGAACTGAGGCCTCCAGGAAGCCATGTCCAACCTCCAAGCTAAGGCCACATCCTTTTCTTTATTCAGATGTTTCTTAGAAAAGTACTTGGGGCCTGACCCAGTATACTTGGTCTCTCCTTTACGGAGTTCACATGTATTCATTCAAGTGATAACTTATTGAGCATCCACACTGGGCATGCCATGATGAAGTGCTGGGAATATGAAAACAGTTGAAACAATTCCATGACATGATCTCAAGCCTCTGTGCCCACAGCCATTTTCGACTCTGCGTTCTCAACACTCTTTCTTTTGGCTCAAGACTCGGTAAGCAACTCCACGATCTGAAGCTCATACGGCAGGCCCCTCCTGTGTTTCCCCTTGTACTCAGGTACCACTCACACCACCAACAAACCCAAGACTGTTGTATGGCTTGGAGCCCAAGACACTACAACCCTTATCAGACTTCAAGGCAAAGGACTGCAGAACTGGCCACTGGTTGCGCCCAGAGGATTGGAAGTTGGAGTTCCTACACGATGATGGAGTCGGATATGACCACTGATACCGTAAATATTCACTTGAACCCAGGATGCCGGGATCCTAGTCTCTTCTTTTTTCCTCCCTCAGATCCAGAAGCCCGGGCCCCCAGCTCCCTCCTTCCTCAGACCCAGGAGTCTAGGTCCTCAGCCTCCTCTCCACTAAGATCCAAGAGTCCCCGTCCAGCCCCCTGCTTGAGACTCCTCAGCCCTCAGCACGCCGACACTCACCACGGTTGCCATGATGCTCACCAACCGCCAATATCCTAGCGGAAACGGAAACGCGCTAGGAACGAAGTGTTCTGGCCCCTCTAGACTGCCAAGTCATCCAAAAATCTCGGTGGTTCTTTATAAATATGCAAACTCTCCTGGTGGGGCGTGGTGTCACTTTTTAGGCCCCGCCCACTCGCCGAGGCCGCGTCCATTCCTCTCGCTTCCTGGCTCCTCCTCCTTTTACCCAGAGCCTCCTCCCTAAGGCGATTGCAAAACTCTTTTAACACTTCTTCGGGCAACCACACGTTCCCCACGCTTCCTTTCCTCCTTATCGACCTTCTTCCCTCCCACTCCAACTCTGGGGCCACAAGATTCGGATTGACAGGGTTGAAGGCCAATCAGCTAGCGCAGCAGCAAACTCCGTTCACCCGAGCTCCCTTCAGCTGTCGAGGCGGAGGCGGGGCCGAGCCGAGTGAACGCTACACTGTCCACCAATGAGAAGACGCGGGAGCCCCGCCCCCGGACGCAGACCAATGGCGTTGGCCGGGGGGGCGGGCACCGCCTCCTGGTGGCCGCAAGGTTTCACTGCAGGAGCCCCAAGGGGCTCAGTGACGCTGCGGCCGCTTGCTGCCCCGGTCTGGCCGCTCCGGGCGGGGGTGCGGTCGTGCAATAGGAAGCCGAGGGCGGTGCGAGCTTCCCGTCGGGCACCAGCTACCTGGCCCAGCGCCCTGCCCAGTGCATTCCTTCGACACCTCCGGGGCCCCCACCAGTGGCCCCCCGGAGCCCTCTAACCGCGTCGGCCATGCCTCTAAACCGCACTTTGTCCATGTCCTCCCTGCCAGGACTGGAGGACTGGGAGGATGAATTCGACCTGGAGAACACAGTGCTCTTCGAGGTGGCCTGGGAGGTGGCCAACAAGGGTGAGCAAGCCGGGCAGAGGGACCGGACGAGACGAGCAGGCGGGGATGGGGGCCCGGAATATTGAGTAACAGCGAACGAGGCTGCATGGCATGATTCTTGGGTCCTGGGCAAAGAGCCTGTGACTCCTGTGCCCTTGGAGAGGGGCTGGAGTTTGTCTCCTGGGCCCTGGAGGGAGGGGATGAATCGCGTAAGATGAAAGGAGCCTGGAAACCCAGGTCCTGGGTCCTAGGGGAGAGGGGGTTAAAATGAAAAAGACCAGAGGTTTGGGTCCTCGATAGGAAGGAGATGCGAGGGGGAGGTTTGGCACTTAAGAACTGTGGCCCTAGGTGGGGAAGGATCTTGGGATGTAACTCCGGATTTGGAAGAGAGCCCACTTGGAGATGGGATGCACGCATCGTGGTGGGAGAATTTGGGGAACTGGTCATTTGAGGGTAAATACACGAGGAGGCTGGAGACCCTGACTCTTAGATCCTAGGGTGAGAGAGCGTTGGGGCCTGGATGGCAGGGTTCTAAGTGCCTGAGCTCCGGGTTTGGAGGCATAGAGGAACCTGTGGCCTCAGAAGACACATGCGCGCTGGATTGGGGGAAGACTGGGAAGTCCTAAGTTGGTCAGGGGCTGGGCCCTGGGATGGGAGTGGCTGGGGGCCTGGATTTCTGGGTTCCAGGCTCCAAAGGGCCTAATATTATGGGTTTGGAGAAGGCTGGGGCTGGAAACCCAGGAGCGAGGAGCAGTCTAGCTCCACAAAAGGAAGGAAGTTAGGATTTTGCATTGCTGAGTTTTGGGAGAGAAAAGGGGGCAGGGGGTGGCGGGGCTGCGGGTGTCTGCAAACATGGAGCCATGGCTCGCCAGGGTCCAGGCTGCAGGGGTAAGGAGTCTGGAATGGAGTCATGGGAGGGGCAGGGGCATGTGTGCCTGTGTCCCCATGTGGGGAAAGAGAACTGGGGGACAGGTCGGCAGAGTCCCTGGTGGGTGAGGGGTGACAGCTCTGGCTTCTTTGGGACAACTGTGGGAACCTAAATGAGGCCATGAAGAGGGATTCTCCCTTATTGTGTCCTGGAGCCTGACTGGGAATTTAAACCCAGCTCCCTTAAGCTGGCAGTTCAAGAACCTGGACCCTGATAACCCTTGTCAGCTTCTGTCCTCCTTGGCCCCAGCCCATAATTCTCTCACACCTGGGAGCCAAGGCCCCCAGTCCCTTCTCTCAGATTCAGAAGTCCAGCCTGGACCCTCTCCTCCCTCCCAAGTCCTGACCCCAGCCCCCTCCTCCCATAGACCCAGGAGTACCATCCATCAACCCCCTCTCCCCTCCTCCCTCTGACCCTGAAGTGTGGGCTCCCAGTTCCCTCTTCCCTCTGAGCCAGAGGTCCGGGGCTTCTGTGCACCCATGCCTCTCCCCAGGCCCCAGATGTGTAGACCTCAGCTGGGGCCTGTCCTCATGTACTTGGGCCCACAGTGGGCGGCATCTACACCGTGCTGCAGACGAAGGCAAAGGTGACAGGGGACGAGTGGGGTGACAACTACTACCTGGTGGGACCGTACACGGAGCAGGGCGTGAGGACCCAGGTGGAACTGCTGGAACCCCCGACCCCGGCCCTGAAGAGGACACTGGATTCCATGAACAGCAAGGGCTGCAAGGTGGGACATGGCCCGGCCGAGCACGGGGTGGGGGCAGCAGAAGGAGAAAGAGCAGAGGGTGGACAGCCCCAGGGAGACAAGGAGGCCTGGACAGAAACTCAGGATGGCCCAGTACTTTCCCAGGCAGACACAGAGGAGCTAAGACTGACAGACACTCAGAGAGATACAGGACTCTGTGAAGTGAGTGGGTGAACCCCCAGCTCTAGGACATTGGTGAATAAACACAGACAGCAGATACAAGACAGACTAAAAGATGGTCCTAAGAGGAAGAGGCCAAGATCCTCAGATGCAGAGAGAGGAAAAGAGCTAGATGGACCTAGAAAACCTGGTGGGTGTGGGGTGGGGGTGAGGCAGGAGGTCAGAGCAGTTGTTCTGGAGCGTGAAGTTCAAATTCATCTTCTCTGGGGACTTCCCAGGCAGTCCAGTGATTAAGACTTCACCTTCCAATGTAGGAGGTTGTGGGTTTGATCCCTGGTCAGGAAGCTAAGATCCCACATCCTTGGTTGCCAAAGAAACAAAACATAAAACAGAAACAATATTGTAACAAATTCATTAAAGACTTTAAAAATGGTTCACACACACAAAATTCACCTTCTCTGCTTCCTCTCATGTGACCTTGACTGATGAACATGCTGATAGCATCCACTGTAGAGATTTCTTGGGAGGATGAAATAGCTCATAAAAAGTCTTCAACCCAGGTCCTGGCATGCAGTTCATGCTGTCTGTGAGCTATTATCTTCGTGGTTATTATTATCACATCATTATTACTTAAAACAGCTTGCAGAGTGAGGTGGGCAGGTAGACAAATTAGATAGCTGATGGAGACATGCTGAGTGTCCCAAAAAGTGGTGGTTGCCCAGTGGTTAGAGCAACAGGGAAATAGAGTCTAGATAGGGAAGAGAGGTAGCCTGATGTTTTAGAGAGAAGGGTCTCAAAGGAGAGAGGAAGATGGGTAACTGAGGAAGAGAGGCAGGCAGACCCAGGGGACAGAGTTTCAGATGGGCGGAGTCGGGAATTAAAAAGATGAGGGGGAGAGTGCCAGGCACCCAGTGAAGACGATGAGAACAGAGGTTAGGCCTGAAGGCAGCAGGGCAGGTTTGGGTTCTGGGAGGGAGAGGTACAGGCTTGCCTTCATTCATTCACGGCCTCTGGTTTGGGATGGGGTCTGGAGTCCAATCAGGAGGGACTGTGTCCCTAAGGAACCCTAGGGCAGCTGCTGTCCACGTGCTGGGGGCCTAAGAATAGCCCCCCCAGCAAAAGGGCAGACAACAGCTGGGAGGGGGAGGGGCATCAGGGAAAAGCCACGTGGGGAGGAGTAGGGTGGCTCAGCCGGATGGAGGTGTGGCAGCAGGCCCAGAAGCTGGGCCACAGGAATCTGGAGGAAGCCAGCAGATCAGAGAAATGTAGCAGGGGGCAGAAATCCAACCTGGAGGGCGGGTAGTAGTAGAAAGGAGGCTGCAGAGTATAAGATGGGCTGGGGGCAGGGGAAAGAGGAAGCAGGTGACATATATGGTGAAAGAATCAGAAACAAGGCAGCAAGAAGGGTAAAAAGAAGCAGCCAGCGAGCTGCAGAAAAGAAAGTTGATGGGAGAAAGCCGCTTGATGACTGGTGGGAGAAATGTGGCAGCGGACAGAGAAACAAGGCAGCGGGTTGGAGAAATGATTAGCAGGGTGGATCAACAAGGCGGTACGGGGCACGGAGACAGGACATGTGCAATGTGGGTTATAAGTAGTGAAGGGACACAGCCTTTATAGAAACTAAGCAAGGGGGACTTTCCTGGTGGTGCAGTGGTTAAGACTTTGCACTTCCCACGCAGGGGGTGCAAGTTCAATCCCTGATCAGGAACTAAGATCCCACATGCTGTGCGGTGTGGCAAAAATAAACAAAACTCTTGAAAAGAAAGAAACGAAGCAAGGAATGGGGTGAGATGCCACAGCCGAGATGAGAAAAGATTGTGGGAGGAATAACTAACAGCAAAAGGAGAAACAAGGCCATGAGTGAAAAATTAGCAGCAGGTAAAGAAAAAGGAGGTAGAAGAACCCAGGCTATGAGCCTGGACGTCTGCCTGGGGATGGGAGAAACACAGATGCTGTGACCAGAGACAGGTGGCCAAAACCTTAAGCCTTCCTGTGTTCCCTCTGCAGGTGTATTTCGGGCGCTGGCTGATCGAGGGGGGCCCCCTGGTGGTGCTCCTTGATGTGGGGGCCTCAGCCTGGGCCCTGGAGCGCTGGAAGGGGGAGCTGTGGGACACATGCAACATTGGGGTGCCCTGGTACGACCGGGAGGCCAACGACGCCGTCCTTTTTGGCTTCCTCACCACCTGGTTCCTGGGTGAGGTAGGCCCCACTGTCCATGCCTGTGGCACTGCTTTTGACCCCAGGTCCCAGAGTACAATGGCCATCAGCCCCTGGCTGGAGGGTTGCCAGGTGGTCGGAGGGTGGTTGGTGTCTCTTCTGCCCGAGCATTCTGGGAATTGTAGTCCTTTAATCCAGGGATTAGCTCTAATCTTTGGGAACATGGACATCCAGGGGCCTAGATTCTTCTTTCCTCAGAGAGCCAATCTCAACTCCAAATCATTCACTCCAGTCTTCCAAATATGGAAATTGCAAGCCCCTAGCTCTAGAGGAGGCTGGCTTGACGGGAAGGCTCACCCCAGGGAATTCTGGGAGTCATAATTCTCTCATCCCATATTGGGCTAGACTTGGCTTTCAGATGGGGCTCCAGATGTTTAGGAATCCCCAGCCTATCTGAGAACCAGGAATCTTGTTACTGACCCTCTTTTAGGTTTTAAAAGGCTCAAGATGCTTTTTTTCCCCTACACCTTGGGACATTTTATAAACTGGCTGCTTCTAGGGCATCCTGGGAGTTGTAGTCCTTCAGCAAGTGTTGGGTACAGGTCTACTCTTGACTGCCATAAAGGGTCTCCAAGAATTGTGTTCATGACCTGGGGAAAACTTTGGTCTTTCCAGTTCATCCCTGCTGGGACTTAGAAAGTTGGTCAAAAAAACAGCTCCCATCAGCCTCTGGGGATGGGTCAGCTAGTTCAGCGGCCTCAAGGGTTGAGAGGTCCTTGTCTGATGGGGATTGCAGTAGGTCACCACCCACTCTGTACAGTAGTGGGTGTAGATTTACTGCTCTCCTGCTTCCTCATCTATGTGGGGGATCACTGGTTGTCTTCACAAAATACATGGAGACACAGTGGCCCTGTCTCTGTTGCCCCACAGTTCCTGGCCCAGAGCGAGGAGAAACCACATGTGGTCGCACATTTCCACGAGTGGTTGGCGGGCGTCGGGCTCTGCCTGTGCCGCGCCCGGAGGCTGCCCGTGGCTACCATCTTCACCACCCATGCCACGCTGCTGGGGCGATACTTGTGTGCTGGGGCTGTGGACTTCTACAACAACCTGGAGAATGTGAGCTGGGAGTGTGGCAAATGGGGGTTGCCAATGTTACAAGACAGCCCAAAGCTGTCTTCAAAGCCCAAGAGGATCAAGTTCCCTCTTCTCCTAGGACCCAGGAGTCCAAATCCCAAGTCGTCTCCACCCTCAGACCCAGGAGTCCAGCTTCCAGCCCCCGTCTCCCCTAAGACACTGGAGACCGGACCTTCTGTCTTTCCCCAGTCCTTCTAACCTGACTGCCCTTTCTGCCTGCCCAGTTCAACGTGGACAAGGAAGCAGGTGAGAGGCAAATCTATCACCGCTACTGTATGGAACGGGCCGCAGCCCACTGCGCTCATGTCTTCACTACTGTGTCCCAGATCACCGCCATCGAGGCTCAGCACCTACTCAAAAGGAAACCAGGTAGGAAATTGGCTGGGGACTGCAGACGTAAATGAGGTAGTCTATGCCAAGGCTTGAACCAACTTTTTTCTTTTTTTGGCTGTAAAGAGCAGAGAACTACAACTCCCAGAAGGCCATAGGTTGCTAACCTAAATATGAGGCTGCCTGACTGTATACCCTAGAGGCTAATGGGAGGTGTAGTTTCTTTAATTTCAGAAATGGTAAAATTCTTTTACTGACTAATATAGATATTGGTATTACAAAGAGGAAGGAGTTTCCTTGGATTTTGTTTTTGAGAAAAGCAGTGTTGGAACCAATTATTCTTTCCACACTAGAGCATCCATTGTCGATGGGTGCAAGGCCTTTGGCTGGACAGCTCCTTATGTTCCTGGAATTTTACCCCAGCGGCTGGTAGGGGTTATAGTTTTTCACTGATACACTTTAATTTCTATGACAATAGGAAACAGTTGGGGCCATAAAAGAGGCTTGAAGGTAGAGAAACAGGATGGGGACATTGATTCATTCCCCCAGCTCAGGGTAGCGTAAGGGAAACAAAAGAACTACAACTCCCAGAAGTCTTGATGCTAATCTGTTCCCTGTTTAGTTAGCCATTCACAGGGGCTGATGGGAGTTGTGGTTAGGCTTCTGAATATCAGCAAGCAACATTGGGCAAGAAGGTGTCTGAGTGGTAGGGCATTGGGTCACCACAGGAACTCACAGAGGAGCTATGGAAACAAAGACATTGTGAAAGGAAAGGGATCTTTCCTTCATTTATTCATTCAGCCACATTGATCTGAATGAAGAAATGAAATGTGGGACCTTCTCCCCCAATCCCAGATATCGTGACCCCCAATGGACTGAATGTGAAGAAATTCTCTGCCATGCATGAGTTCCAGAACCTCCATGCTCAGAGCAAGGCTCGAATCCAGGAGTTTGTGCGGGGCCATTTTTATGGGTATGTAGGCCAGATACTTAGGTCTCAAGAGAGGAGGGGGTTGGGAGCCCAGACTCCTGGGGCCAACAGAGGGGAGAGCTGAGGGCTCTGTCTCTTGAGTTCTTGAGCACCAGCACAACGGCTGAGTATTTAAGGAAATCCCTGTCTAAGGAGAAAAGAACCACAGTTCCCATGATGAGCTCCCATGATGCCTCTGTCCTAAGATATTCTTTGCCCCTGTGGCTTCTGGGGTTTGTAGTTTCGAGGCTGGGGTGAGTGGGTGAGGGTCTTGGCTTCACCCTGGGTTGTGGCTTCTTTAGGCACCTAGATTTCAACTTGGACAAGACCTTGTACTTCTTTATCGCCGGCCGCTACGAGTTCTCCAACAAGGGGGCTGACGTCTTCCTGGAGGCCTTGGCCCGGCTCAACTATCTGCTCAGAGTAAGGCCTGGGCTGCAAGGGGTCAAGGAGAAGGAGAATGGAGACCTGGGGAGGTGGGGGCAGGGAAACCTGTGTATAAAATGGGAGTGTAGGGATGACTCAGAAAGAAGATCAGAGTCCCAGTGGGGATGGTAGCTCTGTCCTATATTCTTAACAGGAGGGGACATGGCAGGGTCCTAGTGGTCCTGGAGGGTGGAAAAGGGTGGGTGGTCTCAGCCTTCTCCCATGTGATTCTCACACATACATACACACACACACAAGGCCCTCCCTTTCCTCTGCTCCAGGTGAATGGCAGCGAGCAGACGGTGGTCGCCTTCTTCATCATGCCAGCTCGGACCAACAATTTCAACGTGGAAACCCTTAAGGGCCAGGCCGTGCGCAAGCAGCTTTGGTCAGCAGTCCTTGGCCCAGCATTTCCTGCAGCTCCCACTCCCAGCTCTGTGCTTTGGGTCCCCCGTTTCTCCTGGAGTCTCAAGTTTTGTGATCTGTAACATGATCAACCCATCCCCAACCTGATTCCTAGCAAAGTCACTTGCTTCAGATGTCTCCAGCCCTGGGGCAGTACGAAGTTGCAGTCACAGGCAGGGTGAACGTGACAGCAGGACCAGGGCTCTGATATCCAACTAGCGAGTTCGGCTCATGCTCCGTCCCACTCTGGCTTTGTAACTTGAGGCCAACCACTCAGCCTCTCAAGCCTTTCTCTTCCTTCCTTTCTTTTCTTGGGTGTGCTGGGTCTTCATTGCTGTGCACGGGCTTTCTCTAGTTGTGATGAGAGGGGGTTACTCTCTAGTTTGGCTGTGTGGGCTCAGCTCAGTTGTGGAGCTCGGGCTTAGTTGCTCCATGGGATGTGGTATCTTTCTGGACCAGGGATTGAACCCGTGTCCCCTGCATTGTGTCATATACAGCTGTGGGAGTGGAAGTCGCTCAGTCATGTCTGACTCTTTGAGACCCTATGGACTATACAGTCCATGGAGCTCTCCAGGTCAGAATACTGGAGTGGGTAACCTTTCCCTTCTCCAAGGGATCTTCCTGACCCAGGAATTGAACCTCGGTCTCCTGCATTGCAGGCAGATTCTTCACCCACTGAGCTATCAGGGAAGACCTCTTTTTTCTTTTAATATTTATTATTTATTTGGCTTCCCTGAGTCTTAGTTGCAGCACATGAGATCTTTAGTTTAGCATGTGAACTGTTAGTTGCACAAGCCTCAGTTTTGTTTTGTTTTTTTAATTAATTATTTTATTTTTGGCTGCACCTGGGTCTTTGTTGCTGCACATGGGCTTTCTCTAGTCGTGTTGAGCTGGGGCTACCCTTGAGTTGCGGTGTGCAGGCATCTCATTGCGGTGGCTTCTCTTGTTGCGGAGCACAGGCTCCGGGGTGCACAGGCTTCAGTAGTTGTGGCTTGCAGGCTCTAGAGTGGGGTGTCACTAGTTGTGGTGCACAGGTTAGTTGCCTAGGGCATGTGGGATTTCCCAGACCAGGGATCAAACCTGTGTCCCCTCCATTGGCACGTGGATTCTTAACCACTGGACCATCAGGAAGTCCAAGCCTCAGTTTCTTCACCTATAAAACCCACTCACTAGCCATTGGCTGGCTATTCCTTGAGCTCCCACTGTGTGCCAGGTGCTGTTCCAGGCACTGGGAACACAGTTGTGAACCAGAAAGATAAAATCCTTGCCCTCATTGAGTTCACATTCTAGAAAGTTCTATAGACAGTGCTCTGGCCAAAAAAAAAAAAAAAAAAGCAGGACTGGAGTACGAGATGGGGTTGTCAGGACAGGTCACAGTGAGAAAGTATCAGCAAGTAGAGACCAAGAGAGGAAATGAGGGAGACAGCATTGTGTCTATCTGGGGAACAGCATTTCAGGCAGAGGGAACAGCAAGTGCAAAGGCCCTGGGGCATGTTTGAGAAACAGCAAGGAAGCCAATGGGGATGGAGCAGAATGCCCTAGGGAGATGGGGTAGAAAATGAAGCCAGAGCTCTGAGAGGACCATGAACAGAGGAATGTCAATGACATTGTAGGGTGGCACTTGGCTAGCTTTACTTGTGTCCATACATTGTCCCCTCTCAGAACGTAATTTTCCCTTTTAATAAAATGGGGCTTAGCATCACTAGTACAAATCCTAATAATAGATGACATTTCTGGAAGGCTCGCTGTGTGCCGGGCACTGTGCATTTTTTGTCATGACCTCATCGAATTCGCACTGCAAACCTTTGAGGTTGCTTCTATTTTTATCCCCGTCTGACAGATGAGTCACGGTAGTCAGAGAGGGAAGGCCATCTGTCCCTGGCCACACAGCTGATGCAAGGCACAAGGAAGCCAAACCTTCCAGGACCTAATTCCCTGAGTCCCCATCCTCCAGCCCAGAAATCCCCAGGGCTTCTCTCTGCTCAGACCTCAACTTCCCAGCTGCCCCAGAAGTCTAACAATGAATGGAAGCTGGTCTCTATGTAATGTTGTCGCTCTGCTTCCTCCAGGGATACGGCCAACACAGTGAAGGAAAAGTTTGGGAGGAAGCTTTACGAATCCTTGCTGGTGTGAGTGCCCTGCCCTCAGCCCTGCATCCTCCTGGGCTCTAAACCCTCTCGTCACCCATGCCCAGATGCATCCCCCTGCTCGCCTTACAGGGGGAGCCTTCCAGACATGAACAAGATGCTGGACAAGGAGGACTTCACTATGATGAAGAGAGCCATCTTTGCCACGCAGGTATGGTTTGGACTCCCGAGTCGAGAGGTAGCGATTCCCAGCTGCAGTCCCTGAGGCAGACTGCCATGTTAGCTCTGACCCCAGAGATGGCTGGGAGTTCTGCTTTATCGCCAAGCCCTTATTCCAGGAATCAATTTTGAAGTCAGAAGGGTGTGAGCTGACTGGTATAACTTCAATTCCCAGAAGCCTTTAGGGCAGCCTGATTCCCCACAGCTTATTCTGCCACAGAGGCTGCTGGGAGTTGTAGTTCCTTTGAGTCCTTGGGGGATCCATGAACAAAAGGTAGAAGGGACCTTAGACTAAAGTCAATAATGAAAGTGTTAGACGCTCAGTTGTGTCGGACTCTTTGTGAAAGTCACCACAAAATGAGAACTACAACTCCCTGCTGACTTTGGGCTTTGCTGCATGCGATCTCTACCTCTTTCCCCAGAGGCTGCTGGGAGTGGTAGTTTTCTTGGTCCTCTGGGGGTAGACTGGGGTCAGCTGAAACACTCCTTGAAGAACATTGAAAATTCTCAGCAGTTGGTGTTTCTTCTCCCACTGGTTGTTTCTAAGTTCCCAGATAGCCCTGGGAGTTGTAGCTTCTTTACATACCTGGGGCTAATTAGAGGGATGGGAAACCTTGGAGAAAAATTGGCAGCCACAGAATGAGAACTACAACTCCCAGCAGACCCTGGGGCTTTTTTTTTTTTTTTTTTTTTTTTTTGCTGCCTTGACTCTCCCTGCCCCCAGAGACTTCTGGGAATTAAGAGTTCTTTTTTTCTCTGGAGTCATGGGTTTTTGGCATCTGTGGTCACTGTTGGTGATCCATTACCTGGGGAATGGAAACCAAGACAACCAAGTTGCTCAGATAAGGTGTGACCTGTTTTTGGCCAAACTGTAATTTCCAAAAGTTCCTAAAGGCAGTTGGCCTCACTGAGGATGTTTTTGTCATGAGGCTGCTGGGAGTTGTCACTTCCTGGGCTCCTGGAGTCAGTAAACTGAAGAAGAGTAGATTTTTTAATGAGAGGAATGATGGGAGAGCTGCGAAGAACTATACATCCCAGCAGTCCCTGGGACTGCTATTGCACTAGCTTTGTCTTCCTCTAGTGACTTGTGGGAACTGTGGTTTCTTTTGAGTGTGGGCTTTTGAGGGTGGAGGTGGAGAGGAGATCCAGGATTTTCATAAGAAAACTGTAACTCCCAGCAAGCAGTCCCTGAAAGGCACAGTCTCTGCCCCCATCAATTGCTGGGAGTTACAATCCCTTTGGGTTTCTTTGATGACAGCCCAGAGTACAGAACGAGTGTAGATACAATTCCCTGTATTCTGTGAGGCATGTTAACCCTGGTTCTGCCTCAAATACAGCTGAAGATTATAGTTTCATTTCAGCTCATGGTGGTTAAAGGGAAATGAAAACCTTTACAGATAGAGCCAAGTAGGAAATCTACAACTCCTGGTAATCTCCTGGGTTTGTTGCTCCACAACCTGGTGAGAATTGTGGTCCCCTCAGATCCTCAGGATCAGCATGGCTTATGGGGAAGGAGGGAGCCCTCTGGCCCTTCCCTGACCCCCCATCCCCACTTGTGGCCCCTACAGCGGCAATCTTTCCCTCCTGTGTGCACCCACAATATGCTGGATGACTCCTCGGACCCCATCTTGACAACCATCCGCAGAATCGGCCTCTTCAATAGTAGTGCTGACAGAGTCAAGGTGAGCGCATTGGCCAGGGTGGGGTTGGGCAAAGTTGGGGAGTGGTTTAGGAGGAAGGGGTGTGATATAAGGAATGGAGCCTGGCCCTCACGTTCCCCATCTCCCCTAGTTTATGAAAGGATTGCAGTGTTTAGAAAGAACCTTTGCTTCTGAGGCAGATAGCCTTGGATTCTTATCTTTGTCCTGGCACTGACTTGTGTGGCTTTTGTCAAGTCTTGCATCCTCTCTGGACCATCCAGGGAGCACCCTGGGAGCTCCTTCTACCCAGGGAGGAGCTAAATAAGGTGCTCAGGCTGAGCCCTTGATTTTCACCGCCAGGTGATTTTTCACCCGGAGTTCCTGTCCTCTACGAGCCCCCTGCTCCCTGTGGACTATGAAGAGTTTGTCCGTGGCTGCCACCTTGGGGTCTTCCCCTCCTACTATGAGCCTTGGGGCTACACACCAGGTGAGTTCAGCATCTGGCATGATCCTGAGCCAAGGGACTCACCCTCTCTGAGCTCCAAGCTCCACCCTTGCGAAAGAGGAACAATGGGAACAGTCTGTTCATGTGTTTCTGTGACACAGCAGCTCATGTGATGAGTAACTAGAGGGCTGATGTCAGAGTTCACACGTGATTTCTCTGTTTGCTACTGTTTGGTTTCCGCAAACAACAACAGCTAAATGCACAGTTTGCTAACAGTCCAGCTACTTCTGTATGTTTTTAAGGCAAAATAAATACCACATTTGATGTAGTATTTCTTCAGTGATGAGTAATTTGACAGATCTTTTAAATAGTGCTTATGTGATGATTAGGAAACTTGCCAGTTTTGTTTTCATCCACGGTTAAAACGATGTGACCAAAAAAAACACAAAAAAAACGATGTGACCAGCCCCAACCCTATTTTTCCCATGGTGGTGGTGGTTTAGTCACTAATTTGTGTCCGACTCTTTGCGACCCCATGGACTGTAGCCCGCCAGGCTCCTCTGTCCATGGGATTCCCCAGGCAAGAATACTGGAGTGGGTTGCCATTTCCTTCTTCAGGGGATCTTCTTGACTAAGGAATTGAACCCAGGTCTCCTCCATTGCAGGCAGATTCTTTACCCACTGAGCTAGAAGTGCTACCTCTAGCCTCTATTTTTTTTTTTTTTTTTTAATAAGCCTTGTCATATGTAGTGCCTACTTTTGCAGCTTACAGATATTTTTAGAAACACTTACATAAGAAGTATAATAAACTCCTTGAAGCATTTCTCAGCATTATTTTAAAGTAGTAAATGAGGTATAGAACGTGCTCTGCACACTGGGTTAGTAATAATGAGAGGTCTTATCCTACCTCCTATCAAAACAGACTATGGGGACTTCTGTGGTGGTCCAGTGATTGAGGTTCCTGGCTCCCTATGCAGGTGTTGGGGGGGCGTTCCATCTCTGGTTGGGGAACTAAGATCCCACATTCCGCACAGTGTGGCAAAAAAAAGCAAAAAAACAAAACAAACAAACGAACAACAACAACAACAAAACAGACTATGAAGCTATGAAAACCAAAACAGTGTAACCTGGCAAGCAAAGTATCTTACAGGTTGTAAGGATTCATTAAAATGGTCGACTCTGGCCCAGAGTACCAGGCTCAATAGATTAGCATCCTTATTGCCCAGTTATAGACTTTTTCTTACCCTGAGCCTTTGGGGAAAGTGAATTCCCTTTTCTGTACCTCTTAGCGTCTCCTCTAAGAAATAGGGACTATCACTCGTGGGCTAATGCACAGCTTGATTTTTCTGGCCTCTGATTTGCTCAGCACAGCGCCCGGCACTTGTTAAAGGCTCCAGTAGAGGGCGCCATTGAAGCTTTTATTGGGATTTAAGACACTACTGTAAAGAGAGGAAAGTAAGCAGACCTTTCTCACACCTTCCCGCAGCTGAGTGCACGGTAATGGGTATCCCCAGTGTCTCCACCAACCTCTCCGGGTTCGGCTGCTTCATGGAGGAACACATCGCAGACCCCTCAGCTTACGGTCAGCGTCCGGACTGAGAGCCGAAATTCTTGAATACTGGGAAAGAGGGGCGTGGACTCTTGGGCCACTAAGAGGAGGGAGTGGACTCCTTAGTCCCGGTGGGAGGGAGGCCTCCTGGTGCTCGCAGAGTCCCAGAAAGAATGAAGGTTTCAGTCTGTTCTCTGAGACCCCCGTCCTGGCCCCGACAGGTATCTACATTCTGGACCGGCGATTCCGCAGCCTGGATGATTCCTGCTCGCAGCTCACCTCCTTCCTCTACAGTTTCTGCCAGCAGAGCCGAAGGCAGCGCATTATCCAGCGGAACCGAACGGAGCGCCTCTCTGACCTTTTGGACTGGAAATACCTAGGCCGGGTATAACTCCCCTCCCTGTCCTCTGCCGGTGAATCAGTCACTTCCGGCTCTGGGTGTCTGATTCCCCAAGCCTCGAAATCTGGCACAAAGGGCACGCTCTTTTTTGTAACGCTTGCTGTCCCCTTAAGAAACTAAAGTCCAGAAGATACCTGGGTTGGATGTTCTCTATTTGCATAGGGTGTGGCCAAAGAGGTACCTGATTGGAGAATCCCACCCCCTTAGTGGGTGTGGCTCAGAGGCTGTCCATTCACAGCCCTGCTTATCTACATAAGGGGTGGAGCCTCGTTGGCCGACGGGAAATTGCCCGGGGGTGTGCTTATCTGATTAAAGGTGTAGCCAGGACTTGCCCTGTCGCCAAATCTCGGGCGCAGGGTCTGCTTCTGCCCCCTGATGCCCACCCCCTTCTTTCCCTCTAACAAGTACTACATGTCAGCGCGCCACATGGCGCTGGCCAAGGCCTTTCCAGAATACTTCACCTACGAGCCTCACGAGGCTGATGCGGTAAGTGGATCCAAAGGTCCCTCTGGTGGGCCAGGAGCTAGAAAGGGGGTGGGGGGATGAGGCGGGGTGTCCCTCCTGGAGTCATAAGGCCTCAGGGACGTTGGACGCCCAGGCTGGCTGTAGGGGGCCTCTGCTTACTCATTCTGCGGTTTGTGCCCACACCTCCGTATATAGACCCAGGGCTACCGCTACCCACGGCCAGCCTCAGTGCCACCATCACCTTCGCTGTCGCGACACTCCAGCCCGCACCAGAGTGAGGATGAGGAGGAACCCCGGGACTTACCACCGGATGAAGATGGCGAGCGCTACGACGAGGACGAGGAGGCCGCCAAGGACCGGCGCAACATCCGCGCACCCGAGTGGCCGCGCCGCGCCTCCTGCACCTCTTCCACCGGGAGCAAGCGCGGGTCGGTGGACACGGCGCCCTCCAGCTCACTCAGCACCCCCAGCGAACCCCTTAGCCCCGCCAGCTCCCTGGGCGAGGAACGCAACTAAATTCCCAACCCCACACTACCCCTTCCTGCGCCCGCCCCCGCCAACCCTGCCTCCCTTATCCAGAGAATGGATGTGGAATGGCACTGTCCGAAAACTTCACTCAAGATCTTCAACCCTCTGTGGGGTCCACAGCCCCACCTCCTCCGCCATACACTCCAGCCCCTCTAGCCCCGCTCTTGGAATCCCCAACACTCCAGTATCCACAACACTGTGCCTTTCTTGTGCCCTGGAGTCCCCCTGGGCCGTCCCAGAGGCCAGGGATCTGCCATTGCCCTGCCGTGGTGCCAGAGGTTTTCAGAAACCTGCTCTGTTGCCTTTTATGCTGGGGCTCCTAGAAACCCGTGTGCTTACTAATTCTACAGCATACAGAGTCTGCCATGTGCAGGCCTGGCCAGGGCGCCACGGAGCACTGGAAACCACGTGGCGTCCCTGAGAATGAGACAATCAAGTCCAGAGCTGGCGCCCTTTCAGGGACTTAACTGAGTGCAGGTCCTCTATTTCAACTCCAGAACTCGGGCTCCAGGCCAGTGCACTCCTGTTTACTCTGAGGGAGCCCTCCCTGGGGTGTCCAACTCTTCCTGGAGGATCCCTCCACCCCAACTCCCTTCTTCCTCTGCACTTTGGCCAAGCAAGTGGGGGCAGAACCACTTGTCTTCTCATTCCTACTGGAGAACACCGTCTTGGTCTAGATGCCTTTCTGGCCTTTTCTGGACCAGACCCTACTCCTCCTTCCCTGAATCTGAATTCCCCCGTATCTCTAGACTCCTGTGGCCTCCAGGGAATCCCTCTGCTGAGGACAACTGACTGTCTTCTCTTGCACCCTCCCCCAAACAACCCCCAACCGCTAGACCCATCATGAAACCACTGGGTTCTAGGTCCCAGCTGCTGATTCTAGAACCTCGCCTCTGTGCTGCATCCTGGTCCCATCCCCCCGATCTAGAACTCAGCCAACTGGATTCTAGAACCTCCATATTTACCTCACTTCGAGGCTCTTCCATCCCCAAGCTGTGCCCTGCCCCCAGCTTTGGTGAAAGGGAGGGGCCCCTCACGTGTGCTGTGCTGTGTCTGCTGCACTTGGTTTGCAGTTGGGAGGGGAAGGCAGAAGGGGTGTGATTGAAGTGTGTCCAGAGATGAAAAAATACATATATATTTAAGAATCTCAGGTCTAGTCTGACGTGAGGGCGTGGTGGACCTGAATCCTGGCCCCGCCCTCCTCCCCCACCCTCCCGCTCCTCTTGCCTCCTATTCCTCCCCCTGCCTATGGCTGGGTCCTTGTTCCCTTGTCGCACTCTACTGTCTTAGAGATTTGGCTTGCCATTGGATTCCACTGTTATTTCAAAGGCGCCTCTCTTGTTTTAGACTTGACCTTAAGTGGCAAAGTTGGCTCAAGCTCTTTGGCAGAAAGGGGCTGTCACTGGGAAAAGGACCTGCAGGGTAGCCATGAGCCATATGTGGCTATTTAAATTCCTCAGTAGCACTAGTCATATGCAAGGGTGGCCACATGTGGCCTATGGCTGCCCCATTGGACAGCACAGATGGAGTACATTTCCATCCTTGCAAAAAGTTCTGTTGGACAGCACTAGTTCAGACCATGTTTCTACTAGGGACTCTGGCCTCTGCACTTTGGCCTTACTGTCCCCTGGATGGCTATTTGTGGGAAAAAACTTTCAGTTCTAATCTTCCCTAGGCTACATGTGCATCTCCAAACCAATCGCTTTTCAGGGGAAAGCTCTGATTGTTTGAATTTGGGCGTGTTATCCTCCTTCTGTTAGCCACTGTTTGCACCAGACACCAGAAGTCCCCTCCCCCACCAGAATTACCAGAAAGGGCATGGTGCTTTGTCTACCAAAAACAGGATGGAGGTAGGGGTCAGCTTTTGTCCCCCTTCCCCTGCACCCCACCCCCGCCCCAGCTTGCACATAGCAGCTGCCTGCTAAGGCATCTTCAAGCTTCTATTCCCATTTGGATAATTTCATAGTGCTGAGCCCTGAACCCTGGCTCAGTACCTGTTTCGCATGATGTGCTCTCAGCTGCTCAGACCCACGGGCCGGATTCTGCCTATTATGTGCCTTGAATTCCACACAAGCAGCCTTTGGAGGTCAGATCTGGGTGTGCATCCTGATTACCATGGGTAATCTACACAGTAATTGTCTCAATCACCCACATAAAGGAGCTGGCAACTCTAATACTGAGCCTCCCAGAATTGAGCCCCAGACAGTAACTTTCAGAGCTCGGCAAGTGCCTGGCATCGTAACTCATCTGAACCAGTTTCTAGTTACTGATTAACAGCTGTCTGCTTCCAGTTACCAACCCCAGGTTTTACCAGACTCTCCCTGGAGTCTGGGCTCTACCATTTTAGGAAGGGCAGTTAACAGCATGGTGAAGCAGAGAACCCACTACTGCAACACCCCACAGGTGTTATGTCTTAGAACAGTAAACAGAATCAACTCCTTTCTCCCTGCCAGCCCAGTCCAGCCAGCTATGTGGAAAGAGACCCCACCTTTTCCCCACCATGATACACACACAAAACCAGGATATGCTGCAAAAAGCTTTATTGTTTCCATTTGGTCCAAGGCTTGAGAGAGGGCTCCAGGATGTTAAAAAGCTGCCTAGTAGCTGCAGAGAGGGGCTTCAGGCAGCCCTGATGTTAGGTGGGTTCTTCAAAGGCCACTGGTCTCCAGAAGCTCCTAGTCGTGCTTAAGGGTGAGCCTCTCGAAGAGATACTCGCCCAACCCAGCCTGGGGACCAGCCAGCCTGCGGAGGTTGGTCAGGTGGTCACCCATCTTCTTGATGAGTTTCACTTCCTCATCTAGGAAGTGGTTCTCCAGGAAATCACAGATCTGAGGAACACAAGAGAAAATGTTGCCACTTACAGATCTAATAATGGGACAGATCGGAGAAGGAGTCTAAGAAGAGAATCTGCTCATTCAAATGGTCAGTGCTTAGCTGGAATGTAAGGATCATTCTGAGTAAGGTCTTAGGATGGGCAGACATGAAAAGAGATACTTACGTGGGGGTCTCCGCGGGCAGAAGCCAGGCCATGCAGATCCAACAGGGCTTGATTCAGGTTCTTCTCTACGAGAAGGGCGGCTTCCATAGCGTCTTGGGTTTTACCCCACTCATCTTGAGATGGCTTCTATAACGAAAACAAACAGCTCAGTACTAGACACTCTAGAAAAGACTAAAAACTGATTTTCCAGTAGTTGCCAGAGTAAAGAGTTTAGTCAGAACAAAAAAAAAAAAGCCCAAGAGCGTGTATCTTTCATCCTCAGTATCCTACAAACTACACGTCCCAAAACACAACACGCTGCGTCCTGGACCGCCACGTCTTGAGTGAACGGCTGCGCCTCCATTTCCAGCCATAACAATCCACACAAGACTGAACTCGGCCTCCCAAGAGCCTATGCGGTACCCAAACCGCTACAGTCAAGGGGTCTCTAGCGAAGGGGTTGTTGGGAGATGTAGTCCGCTGCCCACACACTATTTACCTGCACGTCCAGGAAGAGGGCGCGGCCGCCACGCTGGTTTTGCAGTTTCAAGAGACGCTCCGCGCCCTCGCGCTTCTCCTTGGCCAATTCGCGAAAAAAGTGACCCACACCCTCCAGAGCCACATCGTCGCGGTCGAAATAGAAGCCCTGCAGGAAGAGATGGCGGGAACAATGGTAAGCAGGAGGCGAGACCAGGCAACCAGACTCTGCACTATCGAAGGGGACAAAGAAGGCCAGCGCGTGCGCAGAGGGCCGGAGGTGCGCGGCTGGGGGCGTCTTGGGGAACCTCACCAGAGAGAGGTAGGTGTAGGAGGCCCGCAGTTGCATGTTAACCAGGCGGTTGACGGCGGCCTCCACCTCGGTAGAATAATTCTGACGAATCTGGGAGCTCATGATTGGTCGGTAATAAGGAGTTAAAAAATGGTGGCTGGTCCCGGTGATCGCGGACAGCTGAGTGGCTGACTCCGGAGGTTGCGACTGGAAAAAAGGTTGGAGGGTAGTCGGAGGCTGGAGCAAGGGGCGTCCCTGGGTCTGTTCCGTCCAAGCACTGTTGAAGCAAGAGACAGATCCGCGGGGCCGCCGAGCGCACTTCAAAAGCCTGTGGACAAGGCGGCTTCTTTTATAGCGCGCGGGCCCTCGGAAGTGGGGCGGTCAGGGAGAGCGATGGGCCAATCTGCGGTGGCGGGAGGCGGGACCTGATGCCCGCGAGTGACCAATCAGGAGCAGATGGGGCTTCCAGCTCCCCGCCCCGAGGTGGGAGAGTCATGTGCCTGTACCAGAAGGGAGTTGTGAAATGGGAAATGGGGGGCTGGGGGGTTTTCGCATTATGCAAGGGCTTTGGGGCTAATTCTGGGAAGCCAAGGGATTCTGGAGGGGTCTCGCTGATAGGTGAACGATTAATGAAGACACTAGGAGCCCTGCAAAGTAATGATCCCTGGGTCCTCCAGGGTGTCTCAGGAAAGTTAAGCTGGATTCTGGCGTTGTGTCAGAGCATGGACGTTACTGGAACCCTGGGGGTTCCCTTGGAGGTGCGGAAACCTCCAGAAGACTGGCATTTGCTCTGGGAGATAAGAGGGTCCCTGGAGCAGTGAGAACTTTGGAAAACTGTGAGATGATATTTCTGGGAACCCCAAGGACCTGGAGCCTTGGGGTTCAGAAGTCGGGGGGGGGGGCAGTTTCTGCAGCTTTAGAGTTCAGTGGAAGTCCCTATTTTTCTGGAAACTTCCTGGGGAAGGTCTTTAGACCCTGGAGGTGATCTGCAAGATTAAAAAGACAGCTGTAGAGCCCTGGGGTTCAGCCCCAGAGTGGGGAGGGGGGGAAATGTTTCTGGAAGCCTTGTAAGGGCTTTTTAAGGAGGTCAGGAGTCTTGGAGAATCCTTTGAAGCCCTGGGAAGATAGTCTGGGCCACTTGGAATACCTAGGGGCTATTTTAGGAGCCTCTCTTTTTTTTTTCCCTGGGAACTGAGTTTGGGAGGGGGTGAACTGGAACTTTGTGGGGAGTCTCTATGAGACTGGATTTCCTAAAGATTATTTTGAAGGCAGCCAGAAACTGAGAATTCTTTTTTGGCTCTGAAGTAACCTCTCTGAAGTTGTCCCTGTCTTGCCTGACACATTCTTCAAGATCACAGAGAAGCCCTAGTTCCCGGGTAAACAAGAAGGGCCTGGGGACCTGTGGATGGAAGTCTGTCTTCAATCACTGGACGTTTTTAAAGTGTATCTGGGCCAGGCGAGTGCCTGTGTGGCAGATCTGGTTCACAACAAGACTCTGCCCTCAAGGAGCTCCCCGTTGTTGGGGGGAAAGGAGAAACAAAGGCAAGAATTTGACCCTCTGTAAGTGCCCTAATGGAGGCAGCTGGCGGGCTGGGGCGGAAAGCTGAGGCCGCAGGGGTGTTGGGGGCAGAGGTCAGGGCCCCTCCTTGCAGAGAAGGTTCTCCAAGCAGCTTGGGCAGAGTACCCCCTGATCAGGGGGAGGCGAGCCAGGCTGGTATTTGGGGTCCTCAAGGGGTGTCTTGGCCCAGAGCCAGGCTAGCAGCCGCGCTGAGTCATGCTGAACTCAGCTCCGGAAGGGGGTGGGGGTTGGGGGTGGGGGTGCGGGTGAGGCCGTTTCACTGACCTCATCTCCTGGGGGTTGGACTGCAGTCTGGGTGGGACCCGGGGAACTGGGCCTGGCTGGGCCCCAAGTCTGGCCGCCTCCCCCAAGGTGCTGCCCTGAGTGCTTTGTCTCTGAGTCTTACTGTCTTTTTAGTTCCCGTGATGGTTTCCCTGGGCTCCTGCCTGTGGCCATATTGTCCCCTCTCTCTGGGCCGGTGACTCAGTCTCCCCTCACAGCTACTTTATCAGACCTCCATCTCTCCCCTTCTCTGGGTGTCTCTGGGGAAAGCCTGTGGGGGAGGGGCAGTTGCCCCAGGCACACAGTCACAATGGGGCCTGAGTTATTCATTCACCAAATTGCATACCTCAGCCCAAAGACCTTTAGTCTTGGGCTAAAGGAGCAGTGACCTGGAAAGTGCTCCCAGGTGGAGGGAGAGGAAGGGTGTGATAAAGGTGATCTGAAGTAGGGCTGTTGGAGAGTGATTGGGGGATGAGGGAAGACAGGAGACCCAGGGAGACAGGGACAGAGACAGGGGGTCAGAAGAAGCAAAGACACAGAGGGGGACAGAAAGATGACAACCAACTGTGGCTATCCCAGTGACCTTATTCTCTATAATCCCCTTTTCAGAGTCCCCTTCTTTTTAAAAACTTTATTCGTTTATTTTTGGCTGTGCTGGGTCTCCCTGGCTGCATGTGGGCTTTCTCTAGCTGTGGCAAGTGGGGGCTACTCTAGTTGTGGTGTGTGGGCTTCTCATTGTGGTCACTTCCCTGGGGAGAACGGGCTCTAGAGCGCGCGTTTGAGTAGTTGCGGCTCACGGGTTTAGTTGCCCCGTGGCATGTGGAATCTTCCCAGAGCAGGGATCGGAACCCACGTTCCCTGCATTGGCTGGTGGAGTCTTCACCTCTGGACCACCAGGGAAGTCCTTTTTTTTTTTGGGAAGTCCTTTTAAAAGAAAAATAATTGCTTGGCTGCACCAGGTCTTAGTTGAGGACATAGGATCTTTGTTTCAGCAGGAGGGGTCTTTTAGTTTGGGATCTATTAATAGTTCCCTGATCAAGGATTGAACCTAGGGGGCACAGAGTCTTAGCCACTAGTGGACCAGTGGCTCTTCCCGAGCTCAGCATCTTCCCACAGGCTGGCTCCGGTTCTGAAGGCATAGGGCCAGACCCCAGACTCCTCCCCGCAAAACCTGTCAATCTCTGCTCTTGTCCCTCCTCCGCCCAGACAATTCTTGCTCAGGCCTCCTCCAGAGTCTCCCTTGGACCCTCTCCAGCCTCCTCAGCCATCCAACATCCAGGGGCTTCCCCAAAAGGCCTGCGCCCTGCCCCTGTTCTCCCAGTCCTCCTGAACACCCGCTTCTTCCCCGTTTCTCCTCCTCAGTAAATATACAACTTCCTGTAGTCCCATGTGGTGGAAGCTTCCGGGCCCTAGTTCCTGGGGTTCAGGAGGCCTGCTTTGCACCCTGCTGCCCTGACCTCCACAACCGCCACCCCCCGCCCCAGCTTCTGTCAGGCTGGGGCCTGGCCCAGTGCTGCCTCCAACACAACACCCTGGGCTGTGACAAGGACAAGGGTGATTCAAGTCGCCTCGGTTCCCCTCAGGACTGTGGGCTCCTTGAGGGCAGAGCCACGATTTAACTCGCCACTGACCCACAGAGGGCACTGGTTACCCTCAGAAAAAGATGGGTCAGCGCATGAAGCCTGGTGTCCTGCAACAGCCAGGAAGCGGGCCCAGTGACTCAGACTCCGAAGTGTGGTCCGAAAGAGGTTTATTGCACCCACCCTCGCAAGACCACTCCTCCCTACCCTGCCCCACCCCAATAATTACAAAAGTAAGAAAAACTCCCATGGCCCCCAAATCCACCCCCCCCTTGAAAAATGCCATAATTTATGCAGAAAAAGTCCAAGGCAGTTGATGGCCTCAGCCCATCTTCTTCCAGATGGTGAGTGAGGCAGTGAGCACTCCAGCCACAAAGATGGTCACCGTCTGCCACGTGGGTGTCCCAAAGTAGGAGAGGAGGCCGTCCTGGGGACAGGGACAGCAGGCACTTCAGCGACTCAGCCAAGGGGCAGCCCCTGGGCCAGCACATGAGGGGTCAGGGAGGGGTCAGAGGGCATGAGTAGGGGCAAGGGCCTATGAGTGGGGGAGTTAAAGGATTATCATAGAACTTGAGGGATTCCAGAGGAATTGGAGGGAGGCACGAGGGAGGGCAGCAGGGCATCAGGTTAGGGGTCACTAGGAGGTCAGAGGTCATGAGGAGGTCAAGGGTCATGGACAGGTCATTGGGCACCCTGTGGATCAGGGGTTGATCAGACATACGACCCCAAAATGGGGGAGGGGGCACTCCTATGGTGGGCACAGGAAGGTCCAGGGGCCCGAGGAGTGGGGGGATGGGGTGGGGTTAGAGGTCTCACCCAACCACCCTGGTCCTGGATCCAGCCCAGCAGCCGCTCTCGAAGGAAGTCCAATGTCCAGCCCATGATGGTCCTGATCAACTCGGGCACCTTGGTGCACAGGGCCTGTGGGAAGTGGGGTGGGCCTCAGGGACTGAGCCTTGTCCCTACTGCCTGGGGCGATTGGCCCCCAGCCTCCCTTCTCACGCTCTGTCTCCCTCCTGCCCTTCTGCAGTTTCTTTTCCACTCTCAGTCAGAATAAGCCTCATAAACTGCAATGTGGATCTCGTCCCTATCAACTGCCCTGTTCACAAACCATCTTATGGCTCCCTGGTACCTCGGATGAAAAATCAAAAGCACACCTTGGCCCTCAAGGCCCTGTGTGATGGCTCTGACTTGATCACATTCCAGTTTTCCTCTTGGTTTCTGCACCTCATTGCCCTTCTTCCACATCTTTATTCCCACCAAATTCTTCACCTGCTTCAGGACCTTGGCACATGCTGATTCTTCTGCCTCAGCAGGCCTCAACCTTTTCCAGTCACCCCTCAGAGCTCAGGTCTGATGTCACTTCCCCAGAGAGGACTTTCTGATCTTCAGGCCAGGTAAGGCCTGAGACCCTCCATACCCATGACGTACTCTTCAACTTCCTTAGCTTTCCTTCTCATCCTTTATCTCACTGCTTCTCACCTGTTGTCCCCAGCTCCATATTAGCCCTCCCACCACCCTGACTGCTGGCCCTCTCACCTCTTACATTCAAGCCCCATCAGCTCAATCTTGCAAACACGTTAAGGAATCTACTTCCCCACCGCCACTGCTGCCGCCTCAGCCACCTATTCACCAGAACTATTATAGGTACCCCTCGTCAGCTTTCCAGTTTTTGCCTTTGTGCCTCAGGATCCCTTTTTCTACCCACAATGGCCAAAATAATTTACTGGGCCTCCCCTCCCCCAATATTTTATCATAAGACTCTTCAGAAAAACCAAAAGAATTTTATAGTCAACAAGCATATACACACAACCTAGATTCTACAATTAACATTTTGCTGTCCTTGCTAGACAGAGGATGAGATGGTTAGATGGCATCACTGACTCAATGGACATGAGTTTGAGCAAACTCCGGGAGACAGTGAAGGACAGGGAAGCCTGGCGTGCTTCAGTCCATGGGGTCACAAAGAATTGGACACGACTTAGCGATTGAACAACAACAATCCTTGCTAGAAAAATCTTTTCTGCTTATAAATCAGGTCACCTCACTCTTGTTTAAAACCAGCCAATCACTCTTGCTACACTCAAGAGTAAAGCTGGCTGGTCTATACAGAGGCCCACAAGACCCCTTGCAATCTGCCCTCATCACTCACCTTCTCCCTCTCCTCACTCTATTCTAGTCACGTGGGTCTCCTCATTGCCTTCAACACACCAGGCTTGGTGCTACCTCAGGTCCTTTGCATGTGCTGAGCCCTCTACCGGATACATTTTTCGCCATTTTTATATATATCACTGCATCTTTCTTGTCATTCCATCTTAGGCTTTAATGTCACCTCCTCTGAGAAGTGGTCTTGTGGCTCCTTTGCACAATCATGTCACCAGAGTTTACTTTGCTCAGCACTCATCATACAACATGGGCTCCCTGAGAGCAGGGACCTAACCTAGTTCTGTTCTGTGTCCTGGGTGCCAAGTACAGGTCGCACACATCATAAGCCCAATAAATGTTTGTTGTTGAATGACTGTGCATGTCTGTGTGGGTCGCTCAGTTGTGTCCGACTCTTTGCGACTCCGTAGACTATAGCTGGCCAGGCTCTTCTGTCTATGGAATTCTCTAGGCAAGAATATTGGAGTGGGTTGCCATTTCCTTTTCCAGGGGATCTTTCTGACCCAGGGATTGAACCTCGGTCTCCTGCATTAGCAGGCAGATTCTTTACCATCTGAGCCACCAGGGAAGCCTGTGCTGAGTGAATAAATACATGAATGAAAAAGCTGATGAGTGGCCCATAGCTGACTCTCTCCATTCCCTCTGTGGTTCCTGGGCTGTCCCAAGGGTTGACCTCCTGACTCCCAGGTCCTCATAGGCCTGAAGGGAGCCTCCCTGGGCTCAGGGCCCTGCAGCTGCCCACCTTGAGCACCAGTTTGCTGGCAAAGTAGAAAAGGGCGACAACCCGGCCCCAGTTGAAGTTGCCGTCAGAAAACATTTCAGCTGCCACTCGGAAAAAGACCTCTCGGGGAGAGTCTGTGTCCACGGCCGCGATCATCCTGCAAGAGAGAGGAGAGCCAGTGTTGGGGAGGGAGGATCAGGCACAGTGTGGCAACTCTGGTGTCCACCCCAAACCAAAGATAAAACCCGAGGCCCAAGCCAGGCTGAAATCAAAAGAGGCCATCATGGGGGAGAGCCACAAGATGGAAACTGGGGGAAAAGACTCCATGAAGGAGAGTTTCAAGATCCTAGGGCATGGAAGGCTGGGAGTCCAGAGTGCTGAGTTGAGTGATGGGGCCCTGGACCTCTGGGTCTGAAGGAAAAGGGGGCAGTGGGACTGGACTCCAGTCTCCCAGTGGAAATGGGGGTTGGGAGCTGGGACTCCTGGGTTCTGAGAGAGAAGGGGCCGAGTGGCTGGACTTCTAGGTCCCAGGGGCTACACCTCTGCAGCTCCATGTTACTGTCCAATTCATCTCCAATCCTCTTGAGACACTCGCTCAGTTTCTTGGTGGATGCGTCCTGGGGCGCCTGCTCCAAGCCCAGCTCCGGTGTCTCTCCCCCCATTCGCCCTGCTCGGTCCTGGATGAAACTAGAGTGGGAACGGAGTTGTGGGGATGCAGAATCAGAATGGGGCCTCATTCCTCAAATCCGTTCCGCAATAATCAGACCTCAAACTCACCCCTGAAGCAAAAGGGCCCCTGTCTTCATGATCTGCTCAGAGCTGGTGGGCCCTAGAGGAGAAAGGAGGGAAGAGGTGCCTGGACTCTTGGGTCCTAGGGGAATCCAAGGAACTGGAGTGGCTCCTGATCTCTAGGGGAGGACAACGCTAGGGGGCTCTGCATTTCTGGGTCCCTCATAGATAAAGTGAAGTGGGGGCCCAGGCAACTGAATCCCCGATGAAGAAAGAGGCAGGGGTCCTGGGCCTGTTATCCTTCATTCTTGCCGGGGCGGGGGGAGGAGGCTGAGGGAACACTTCACGGGTCCAGACCCCTGGCCTGAGGCGACTGAGGGGGAGACCCGCCCCTCCCACCAGGAAGTGGTGCCGGCGACAAGCCCGGGCCTGCCCCCGGGGCTTGGATTATGGGGTTCTCCCGCTCCTTGGGGGTCAGAGAGCAGCAGGCGGGAAGGGATCGGGACGCTGAGGCCGGAGAGCCGGGGATCCCCGGGGAGGGAGTGGGTGGAGGCTGGCAGTGCCGGACCCGGGAGTTTCTATGCCGGAGTGCTTGGCGATCGCACGGCCCCACACCAGCAGGAGGGATCGTGGGGTCGGTCAGCTGGGGGCTCGCCCTCCCCCCGCCCGTCTGCCTCCCGCCTCACCCCCGCCTCTGGGTTGCTCCCCGGACCCGTCCATCACCGCCGCTCCCGCCGCCGCCTCTCGCCGGGTCCGCCCGGGCGGCCGCAGCACGCCCCTGGTCACGTGAGCGCCCCGCTGAGCGTACGTCCTCTCACGTGACCGCCCCTCAAAATGGCCGCCGCGCGCCTCTGCCCCGCAGGGCTGCGCGGAGTCCGGACCGCACCTGCCTCACCTGCTCTTGGAGGGCTGGCACCTGTCACGTGACTATCCAGTCTGCGTTTCCCTTTAGGAACTGGTCGTGGCGCCGTTCTACCGGCTAAGCGGTGAGTCGCAGCTGTAACTTTTCTTCATTCCTGCAGTATTTTCAAAAGTTTCAGGGGGGACTCGAGCCCTTCGCAGGAGAGAAGGAGTATCGGAAGTCAAAAATAGCATTTCTTGAGGCAGGACGTTCCAGATGACTAACGTCTATGAATGTTTATGTGTGTGGGGGGAAAAAAAAAAAAAAAGGAATTTGAAGTTCAAAAAGTGATAGATTGGCAGGGTGTGGACAGAGAGGGACCCCAAGAGGGGCTCCTGGGGTGCTAGAAATGTGCTATACTTACTTGAGCTGGTGCTGTGCTGTGTTCAGTGGTGTCCCATTCTTTGGGATCTCCTGGCAGACTCCTCTGTCCATGGGATTTCCCAGGCGAGAATACGGGAGTAGTTCGCCATTTCTTTCTCCGGGGTTTTTTCCCAGCCCAGGGACTGAACCTGCATCTCTTGTGTCTCCTGAATTGGCAGGCAGATTCTTTACCACTGAGCCACTTGGGAGGCCCATTCACATATTTAAAAATTCCTTGATCTCTACACATAAGACATGCACTTTAATGTATGGAAATGATTATATCTCCTTGTAAAAAGAAAATAGTAAGAAGAAAAAAGAACCGGGATTAGAAAAATTGGCTGGGTCAGATGATGAATGGTTTAGCCTATAAGAGAAGGGAATCTAAAAAAAAAAAGAGAGAGAGAGAAGGGAATCTATTTCCCAGGGGTGCCTGGGAGCCATGGAAATTGAAGATTATAGTGTCTTAGTCCATCAGCCTAACAACACCAGTTTATTGACCAGTTTATTGACCGTCAATAAAGTTTATTGACCCATGAAGATGATGGAAATGACACAGCAGAGCAATCGTGGAGCATCTTGACAGAGGAAAAGGTAGAGTTATTATTGGATTTGGAGGAAATGTAGAGTTTAGGTGACGACTGTATGATAGGTTCAAAGCCAAGCAGTTGGTGGACTGTGAAAGGAACCAGGGTTCTGTATCTTTGCAAGCTACAAGATTAATGTGGGTGTGGACTGTTGGGTCCAGAAAGCCTTTGCTCTGCTCTTGAGTTGGAAATTGAAGCTGCTACTCTGTATCCAACAAGTTAGATCCCCCAGGCAAGAGTGGAATGTTGCATTTTTACTGATAGACTTTTTAACGCTTGATGATGTTAGAGAACAAAGTTTCTCTGTGAGTAAGAAAGCATGTCCTTGGGAGAAATAGTGTTTCCTATTAATTTAGAAATTGGCTTTATTTGTGTGTTATTCCAGCCCAATGAATTAGCCCTCTTTCCATCCCAATTACAGAAAAGGAAGAAAGGGCTTTTATTTATTTTTTTTTCCTTTTTTTTTTTTTTTTTAATTTTTTTATTAGTTGGAGGCTAATTACTTCACAACATTTCAGTGGGTTTTGTCATACAAAGAAAGGGCTTTTAATGCAGCCACAGATGTCTAAACAGTACAATTGTTAATTGGTTGGGGGAGGGGGAATCTTTGCAATAGCTCTGAAGTCAAAATTGTTTACAATAATAAAGATGCTATATCAGAACTTTGAAGCCCAACTCCACAGTGGGCCCCCAATGAGACCTACAGGTATTCACGCCCCTGTGTAGTTCCCTCCCATACTGAACAGGCTGACAGTATGACTAATAAGATATTGTGGAAATAACAAAGTGTAACTTTCAAGGTTAGGTCATAAAAGTCACTGCAGGTTCTGCCTTGCTCTCTCTTGAATCATTTGCTTTATTAGAGGAAGCAGCTGCCATGTTGTAAGGACATTCAAGCAATCATCCTCTGGAGAAACAATGTGGAGGAACCAAGTCCTCCAGCCACGGGAATGAGCGACTTTGGAAGCACATCCTCCAGCCCCAGTCAAGCTTTCCGATGACAGCTGTCCTCACCAACATCCTGATTGCAACCTCATGGGAGATCCTAGGCCAGAACCACCCACCTAAGCCACTCAATGGATTGCCAACCCTCAGAAACTGTGTGAGACAATAAACATTTATTGTTGCTTTAAGTTGCTAGGTTTGAGGGCAATCAGTTACACAACAACAGATAACTAATACATCTAGGATAGTGAAAGTGAAGTCACTCAGTCGTGTCCAGCTCTTTGCAACCCCGTGGCTCCTCCTCCATGGGATTCTCCAGGCAAGAATACTGGAGTGGGTTGCCATTTCCTTCTCCAGGGGATCTTCTCAACCCAGGGATTGAACCCAGGTCTCCTGCATTGCAGGCAGATGCTTTAACCTCTGAGCCACATCTAAGATAAGTACAGCCTATTTACAGATGAGGAAAACAGAGCCTGGAGAAGGAGATGGATTTGCCAAAATTGTCTAGTTCTTGTGGGTGCTGTCTCAGGTCAACTGTGTCACTTAGACAGGGCTTTCTTTTCTGTTTTTTGGTTCTTTTTTTTTTTTACTTTAATTTTTTTTATATTGTCATTTGCTCTTTCATTTTTGATGCCTTTTAAAAAATATTGATTTATTTGCTGTGCCGGGCCTTAGTGGTGGTACGCAAGATCTTCAGTCTTCACGTGGTATGTAGGATCTTTCATTGCAGCATGTGGGTCCAGTTCCCTGACCAGGGATTGAACCTGGGACGCCTGCATTGTGAGTACGGAATCTGAGTCACTGGGCCACCAGGGAAGTCCTTCAGTATCTTTTAATAATAAACTATAACGGAGTACTTCCCTGGTGGTCCAGTGGTTAAGAATCCAGCTGCCAACGCAGGGGACGTGCGTTCCATCCCTGGTCCAGAAAGATTCTATATGCGACAGAGTAACTAGGCCTGTCATCCTGTACTCTGGAGCTGGGAGTGCTGAGCCCACGTGCCACAACTGCTGAAGCCTGAGTGCCCTAGAACCTTTGCTTCACAAGAGAAGCCACCACAACCAGAAGCCCATACAGGGTAACTACACAGAGGAGGCCCCACTCACCACAAGTAGAGAAAGCCTGAGTGTGGCAACAGAGACCCAGCACAGCCAAAAATAGAATAAATAAGGAAATAAAAAATTTTAAGCAGCTTAGAAAAGAATATGAAAAAGAATACACACACACACATATATTTATATGGATATGGATATGGATATGTATGACTGAATGGCGGAAGTAGTGACAGATTTCCTCTTCGTGGTCTCTAAAATCACCGTGCATGGTGACTGCGGCCATGAAATCAGAAGACTATTGCTTCTTGGCAGGAAAGCTACGACAAACCTAGACAGTGTGTTGAAAAGCAGTGACACTACTCTGCTGACAAAGGTCCATATAGTCAAGGCTATGGTCTTCCCAGTGGTCACGTGCGGTTGTGAGAGCTGGACCGCAAAGAAGGCTGAGTGCCGAAGAATTGATGCCTTCGAACTGTAGTTCTGGAGAAGACTCTGGAGGGCCCCTTGGACAGGAATGAGATAAAACCAGTCAATCTTAAGGGAAATCAACCCTGAATACTCACTGGAAGGACTGATGCTATATTGGTCACCTGATATGAAGAGCCGACTCATTGGAAAAGTCCCTGATGCTGGGAAAGATTGAGGGCAGAAGCAGAAGCGGGTGTCAGAGGATGAGATGGCTGGATGGCATCACCGATGCAATGGACATGAACTTGGGCAAACTTTGGGAGACAGTGAGGGACAGGGAACCTGGCATGCTGCAGTCCACGGGGTCACAACATGTCGGACACAACTGGGTGACTGAACAACGTGACTGAATTACTTTGCTATACACTTGAGAGTCCTGGTGGCTCAGTGGTAAAGAATTCACCTGCCAAGCAGGAGACACAGGTTTGATCCCTGTGTTGGGACAATCCCCTCAAGAAGGAAATGGCAATCCACTCCAGTATTCTTGCCTGGGAAATCCCATGGACAGTGGAGCCTGGCGGGCTACAGTCCATGGGGTCACAAAAGAGTCGGATATGAGTTGGCAACTAAACAACAGCAGCACTTGAGAGTAACACAATATTGTAAATCAACTGTACTTCAATTTAAAAAAAAGAAAGTGACTACCACACCAGGCAAAGAAGAACTCTTTGCACGCCGAGGGTGGGCTGCAGAGGAGAGGGCTAACGTGCTGTAAATGCTGTTATTGACAGTCAGAGGGCCCTGGTGGCTGATTTAGGTAAGTTTCTGAGGTGAAGAACAATGAATAGGATTTCTGCTTAGACATACTAAAAATGAACCCATTTCTCAGGTTATAAAAGTTATGCTGGATGTACTGGTTCCCTGTCACTGTGTAACAAGTGCTTAGTGGCTTAAAACAACAATTATTTTATTATCTTTGATAGACCCATGGATAGTGAGATTGAGCCAGCTTCCGTGGGCAGTTCCAGCTTGGGGTCACTCAACCTCTGCAGTCAGATGATGGTTAGAACTGGAAGAGCAGGGAGACTGAGGGGTGTTGGGACCTGATGGAGCATCTCTCTATTTTCATGGAGCCTCAAGACTTTCCGTGTGGTTCCTTTTTTTTTTTTTTGTATCCACACAAAGAAACATTTATTGGGCACCAACCATGCACCAAAAACAATGTTACACAAATCCACTGATACCGACATTCAATTCTCCCTATAAATTTCATTGTTGTATATATGGTTGTCATTGTTGTATATATGGTTGTCTCTTCCAGTTAAGTTAAAGAAAGCTCAGAGAATCTTTTTAAATCTTAGAGGGAATTCTAGTTTCTAAGGTTAGCCATTACATATAAATATTAAAAGAATTCCCTAGTGACTTAGTTGGTAAAGAATCCTCCTGCAATGCGGGAGACCCTGGATCAATTCCTGGGTCAGGAAGATCCACTGCAGAAGGGATAGGCTACCCATTCCAGTATTCTTGGGCTTCCCTAGTGGCTCAGTTGGTAAAGAATCCTCCAGCAATGCGGGAGACCTGGGTTCGATCTCTGGGTTGGGAAGATCCCCTGAAGAAAGGAACGGCTACCCACTCCAGTATTCTGGCCTGGAGAATTCCATGGACTGTATAGTCCATGGGGTCGCAAGAGAGTCGGACACAACTGAGTGACTTTCACTTTCATAAATATTAAAAAACTATTGAGTAGGAGTGAGGACAAAGTTGACCTTTTTTCCAATGCAAAAAATCTTACAAAGGATGAAAATAGGACAATGAAATTGACAGGAGAATCCAAAGGTGATCATTTCACTTTGGAAGATGTTGAGCTGAAGGTGGTAGAAAGATATTCATCACAGATATTCATGTGTGTGTGTGTGTGTGTGTGTGTGTGTGTGTGTGTGTGTATTCAGTCATGTCTGACTCTTCGAAACCCCGTGGACTATAGTGCACCAGGCTCCTCTGTCCATGGAATTTCCAGGCAAGAATACTGGAGTGGGTTGCCATTTCCTTCTGTTCCTGTGGTTTCTTAGTGTGGGATAGTTTGAGCTGCCTTACAGCTTAGTGGCTTTGGGACAGCCAAACTATTGCCTGATGGCTGAAGGTTTCAAGAGAATTTCAGCTAACAAAGAAGAAATTGCATTGCCTTTCCTGATCTGACCTCCAAAATCATACAGTGTCAGTTCTGCCATGTTGCAACAGCTACGTAGCATTCAGGAGCCCACTCCACTTCTGGGGAAGGGAAACTAGACTCTACTTCTCAATGGAGAGAGATCAGCAGAGAGAGGAGATACTTTTTGAAAATGTAAGGTGGCATGCTAGTTCAGCTGCTTTAGCAAAGATCAGTATAACAGTGGCTTAAACAATGCAGAAGTTTATTCCCCTCTCATGTGACAGTCCAAGAAATTGCAACCCTAAGTGCTAGTAACAGTGAGTATAGTTCCACAGTGTCAGAAAGTATGATGGTTAATTTTTTTAATATTTATTTTATTTATTTTTGGCTGTGCTGGATCTTTGTTGCTGCCAGGGCTTTCTCTAGGTGCAGTGAGTGGCTGTAGTGCATGGGCTTCTCATTACAGTGACTTCTCTCGTTGCAGAGCACAGGCTGTAGGCGAACAAACTTCAGTAGTTGCAGCACATGGGCTCAGTAGTTGTGGCTCGTGGGCTCAAGAGTGCTGGCTTGGTAGTTGTGGCACAAGGATTTAGTTGCTCCATGGTATGTGGAATCTTTCCAGACCAGGGACCAAACCTATGTCCCCTGCATTGGCAGGTGGATTCTAAACCACTAGACCACCAGGGAAGCCCCTGATGGTTAACTTTACATGTCAACTTGAGTGGACCACAGGATGCCCAGATGTTTGATCTAAAATTATTCTGGGTATTTCTGTGAGGGTGTTGTTGCATGAGATCAATATTATATCGGTAGACTTAGTGAAGTAGATTGCATAAAATGCCTGGATAGAACGAAAAGACTGACCCTCCTCTGAATAAGAAAGAATTCTTTCTGTCTCATTATCTTAGGACTATGACATTAACTTTCTTCCCGCCCTTGGACTTAAATTAGAACATTGGCTTTTCCTGGGTCTTGAGCTACCAGCCTTCAGACAAGACCTGCATCATCAACTGTCCTGGTATTCGGGCCAGCAGACTTGGACTGGAACTAAACATCAGCTCTCCTGGGTCTCCAGTTTGCCAACACATCCTGAAGATCTTGGGGCGTGCTTACTTCCATGATCATGTCTGTCTTCTAGCCTTCTATTCTAGCGTGTTACCTCACCATTCACAACACAGCACTTCCATCTCACAGTACAAGGTGGACACACCGATGTGCAAGACATCTCCACACCAGGAAGGGAGAGACGAGAAGGGTTGCCATCCTCCTTGCCTTTTAAGGCCATAACTCAGAAGCTGCCGGCATCCCATTGGCCAAAAGCCGTTCACATGCAAGGGAGCCTGGGAAATGCAGTCTTTAGCTGTGTAATCCTGTGTCCAGTGAAACTTCTGTATCAGAGGTGATACCTAGGCATCTCTACCAACAATTAAATGGTTGAAACCAAGCAAGCAGAGGGCTGAAACCCAATATGGTGATAGCTGAATGATGCGTAGTGGGACTTGGAATAAGCAAACAATGTTGTTGTTCAGTTGCTAAGTCATGTCCAACTCTGCAACCCCATGAACTGCAGTATGCCAGGCTTCCTTGTCCTTCACTACCTCCCAGAGTTTGCTCAAATTCATGTCCATTGAGTTGGTGATGCCATCCAACCGTCTCACCCTCTGTCACCCCCTTCTCTTGCCCTCAGTCTTTCCCAGCATTAGGGTCTTTTCCAGTGAGTCGGCTTTTTGCATCAGGTGGCCAAAGCGTTAGAGCTTCAGCTTCAGCATCAGTCCTTCCCATGAATATTCAGGGTTCATTTCCTTTAGGATAGACTGGTTTGATCTCGCTGTCTAAGGTACTCTCAAGAGACTTCTCCAGCACCACAGTTTGAAATCAATTCTTCAACAATCAGCCTTTATGGTCTGACTCTCACATCTGTATGTGACTACTGGAAAAACCACAGCTTTGACTATATGGACCTTTTATTTGCAAAGTGATGTCTCTGCTTTTTAACATGCTGTCTAGGTTTCTTATAGCTTGCTCCTCAGAAGAAAACCTATGACAAAGCAGGACAAGCAAACAATAGAAAACTCATTTCACGGATGTCTCTCAGTGTTCTGAAATTTCTACCAAATTTCTTTTTTCCTCAGAGTGAGAGTTATTAGTGTCATAAACCCAATATATCCATCTCATCTTCTGGAATGTGGTAGATATGAACTTTCTAGATGCTCTGTAGTTCATCCAGGCCACATGACTAGTTTTGGCCAATACATTCTGAGATTATGTGTATCACTTTCATGTCAGAGCATATATGTTTTGGTACAGAAGCTTCCAGGGTGTTCTTTCCTTGGCCACACTTGACCAGCAGGACTCCAGATACTAGCGGCTCTGTCAGTTTGGGTCCCAGAAAGATACAGTCCAGAACTCTCAGTCAGTATATAACACAGGTGAGGAAAGAACCTTGTTATGCTAAGCTGAGATTTGGAGATTGTTTGTTACTACAGCATAACCTAACCTATACTCACTACTATGGTTAAATATGGAAATGAGATCTTTCTTAGGAGAACAAAGATAACCCTAATTGCTTGGCCAAGCGCCCACGTATAGCCCCATTCTAACTCTCTGTAATTTGGGTGGGAATGACTTCCTACCCATGCCACACAAGGGGGCATATGACCTAGGCTTTGCCAATAAGACCACTGAATACTTGTGAACATTCCTGTTGAAATGACTCAAAAAAAAAAAAAAGAAATGACTGTCTATACCTTTTTTTTTCAAACAAAGGTTTGTTTTGTTTTGATTGTAATGTTAGTTTTTTTTTTTTGTGATGTGGACCATTTTTAAAGTTTTCACTGGATTTATTACCATATTGCTTCTGTTTTATGTTTTTATTGTTGTTTGTTTTTTCTGGCTGTGAGGCATGTGAGATCTTGGCTCCACAATTGAGGATCGAACCCACACCCCCTGCATTGAAAGGCAAAGTCTTACCACTGGACCACCAGCAAAGCCCCTTTTTAAAAATATTTTACTTATTTATTTATTGGGCTGTGCCGTGTCTTAGTTTTGGAACTTGAGGTCTTTGATCTTCATTGTGGCATGCAAAATCTTTAGTTGCTGCATATGAACTCTTAGTTGCAGCATTTGGGATCTAGTTCCCTGACCAAGGATTGAACCCAGGCCCCCTGCATTGGGAGCATGGTGTCTTGGCCGCTGGACCACCAGGGAAGTCCCATGATTCTCTATACCTTAATGGGAGCCTGGAGCTTCTGGAGGCCTGACCTCAAAGTGAAGGGCCATTGGCTAACATCTACAGAGAACCTGCTATGTGCTAGGGCCCATTTAATCCTCACCAGAGGGTGTTTAGTGTGGTATCTCCCATTTACTGATGACGAGACAAAGTCAGAGAGAGGCTAGGGAGGGTGCATTTAGGGACACCTTCTACCCATACACTGTTCCCCAGCCAAGGTCACACAGGCTGAGGCAGGCAAACTGTGGCTCTTCCCACACATGTCTGTTCCAGGAGCTTGTGGGACAGTCCTGATCCCACCTTCCCCCACTCTCATCCTTCCAACCAATTTATGCTCTAGTGACCTCTTTGATGGTGGGCTCTCTCCAGCTCCTCTCAAACCACCATTGCCAAGATCTCTGTGGAAATCACAACTTTATTATTATTTTATTTAATTTTTGTATTTACTTTGCCATGCCTGACGCTTACAGGATCTTAGTTCTCTGACCAAGGATTGAACCCAGGCCCCAGAAGTGACAGTGCCGAGTCCTGACCACTGGACAGCCAAAGAATTCCCAGCATGTCTTTATTTGTTCAGGGCATACATCAGCATTTGTCTTGGGGGAAGGTGATTCCAATGGCCTTCCTCACCTCCTCAAGGATGTCAGCCAGGAGCTCACTTTCCACCAGAGGAATCACAGGACTTTCCTTCAGGCCTGGGGGAGAGTGCAGTTAGGGACACCCTCCTACTCATATCCCATAGACTAAAAGAACTACAATTCCCAGAATCCCATGAGGCACAATAATTTATGGTCTAACATATGGATGCCACGGGGGATCCTGGGAGATGTAGTTCTAAACAGTTGCTTGAGTGGGTGAGGGGAAGGGAGGATACCTACCTCCACTACCGGGCTTGCCCTGCTACCCTCCCACCCTCCCACCCCTGTCCTCCACATCCTTACCTTTCTGCAGGCATTCCCGGACATGCTTGGCCTCATAACTCATGCCCATTCCATTTGTAAAATTGAACTCCTTGCCTGGGGCTGGAGGCAGTGGGAACTCCTTATGCTCCCCCTTTACCACCAGCTCTGTTGGGCTCCAGCAGGGGTCGAGGAGCTGAGAGAAGAGATAAGAGGTGTTCCTACTGCCCTCACCAACAGGGCTGCTCAGGAGTCTCTCTCTTATCAGTTAAGCATTGATGACCCACCATCCTCAGGGAGGGCTAGACCCTACCTATCCCTGCCCTGGTTGCTGGGGGGATTATTCCTTAGCATCAGGGTTGCCACAGTATAAGCCTGTCTTGTCTGTTCATTTCCCCAGGAAGAAACCTTTCTGTAACCCTATGCTCAGGCCTTGAAGACAGGTTATCATTGCCTCTGTGGAATCCCCTTTGCAAGGAGGAGCAGAGACAACCCATCACCTGCTTATCCATTTTGTTTTAGCCCCCGGGGAAGCCTAAATTATTCCCATACCCAAGTCTAAGTCAAAATGGAAATACAGAGATACAGCTGGGGCAGATTCTGCAGTTCCAGTTTGGGGCAGGGTACAAATTCTTCTGCTGAGAATGGAATTTCTTTCTAGCAACATGGCTCCAGGAAGCCCCAATGAAGCTGCCATTTGATAATGCCCGTATTCTGTCCTGAGTGCAATTCCAAAGGTTATAGCTGCTCTCAGAGGGTGGTGACTAAGAACTGGTTTCTCCCAAGAAAGGACTAAGGACTTTTGACAGACCAATGGGTTCACCCTCAGGAAGGAGCCTGGAGGTCCAAACTCCATCCCATGGCCGAGTAGCTGAGGATGAATTTCTTATCAATGGTGTGGGAAGAGGCAAATTCAGTCCCCATCCAGCTCCAACAGCCACGACTGGCCTATTCCTCTCACTAAGGGCCCTGGTTCCCAGGACTTGGACCCATCCCAGCTCAGCCAGTCATGCCTCACCTGGGCCATGCCCTTGGTACCACTCACGGAGACCGTGTTGGAGAGCTGGGCAGAGATGCTGCAGGTGAAGCTACCGTGGACCCCTCCTGGGTACTGGAGTATCACAGTGACAGTGTCGTCCACACCTGGGGGAAGGCACAGGACAAGGGCAAGCCTGGCCTCAAATCCTGCCCGAGGGCTTCCCTGGTAAAGAGTCCGCCTGCCAATGCAGGAGACACAGATTCGATCCCTGGTCTGGGAAAACCGCACAAGCTGCAAGGCAACTAAGCCCATGCACCACAACTACTGAACCCACGTGCTGAAGCTACTAAGGTTCCTGCGTCCTAGAGCCGGTGCTCCACAAGTGAAGCCACTGCAACAAGAAACCCACGCGCTGCAAGTGGAGAGGAGCCCCCAGTCGCTGCAATGAGGGAAAGCCTGAGCAGCAGTGAAGACCCAGCACGGCCGAAAAAAAAGTCCCGTCTGAAGAACCTTGGGCCAGATGTCTTTTTTCCTTAAATGTTAAGTGTTCATTTGGTTGCACTGAGTCTGAGTTGCAGCATCTGGGCTCTTTTAACTTGCAGCATGTGAAATTTTTCAATGCAGCATATGGGAATCTAGTTTCCCGACCCGGGACTGGACCACCAGGGAAGTCCTGAGATCTCATCTCTAATATGACAATGAGAGATACTGAAGCCAGAAGTAGTGATATGTCCTACCACGTGGATGAACCCTGAAAACACGTCAAATGAAAGAAGCCAGAAACAGAAGTCACATGTTGCAGGATTCCATTCATATGAAATGTCTGGTGCCATGTGTTCAGTCATGTCCGACACTTTTTGACTCCTATGGACTGTAGTGTGACAAGCTCCTCGGTCCTTGGAATTTTCCATGCGAGAATAATATTTGGCAAATCCATAGAACCAGAAAGCAGATTTGTGGTTGGTTAAGGCTCAGGGGCATGGGAAAATTGGTGTGTGTGGTTTGTTTGTTTGTTTTTTTTTTTGAGTAATGAAAATATTCTAGAATTGATTACAGTGCTGGAGAGGTAAATTGGGAGAGATTGCAATCGACATATACATACTATATAAAATAGATAACTAATACGAACCTACTGTATAGCACAGGGAACTCCACTCAGTACTTTGCAATAACCTATATGGGAAAAAAATCTAAAAAGAGTGGCTATAGTATATGCATAACTGAATCACTTTGCTATATACTTGAAACTAACACAATATTGTAAATCAACTATGTGTCCATGCTACATTTGCTGTATGATGCATGCATGTGTGTGCTAAGTTGCTTTGATCGTGTCCAACTCTTCGTGACTGCAGTCCACCAGGCTCCTCTGTCCATGGGATTCTCTAGGCAAGAATGCTGCAGTGGGTTGCCATGCCCTCCTCCAGGGGATCTTCCTGACCCAGGGGTCGAACCCACATCTCTTATGTCTCCTGCATTGGCAGGCAGGTTCTTTACCACTAGTGCCACCTGGAAAATCCCATAAAATCAACTATACTTCAATAAAAATTAACTTAAAAATTGATTATAGTGATAAATGCACAACTCTGTGACTATACTAAAGCCACGAAATTATATACTTTCAATGAATAAATCATATGGTATGTGAATTATATCACAGTAAAGATGTAATCTAAATAAATAAAGAAAAATATGCCAAAAAAGTAAAGAGAGAGAGACTTCATCTCTCTAAGCCTCAGTTTCCTCCTCTGTAAATACCTGTTGTATAGGTTTGTGAGAATCAGTTACCTGATCTCTGAAACGGGGGTAATAAGAGAATCTGCCTCATAGGGCCATTTCAAGTATTACATTAAGTGCTATAAAATGCACAATGTACTTAGAAGACTATTCAGATGACAATAAGTGATATATAAGCATTAGTTAAAAATTAAACACAGCAGGTAAAGTACTAGCCTGGTTCCACATCAGGCAGGCCACAGATGGAGGAGTCTACTGACTTAGCCCTCTCTCTCTTTGGAACTTGGGATCCTAGTTCCACCATGTGGCATGGGGGAGCCTAATTCTCTGACCAGGAATCAAACCTGCAGCCCCTGCAGTGGAAATGCAGAGTCCCAACTGCTGGACTGCCAGGCAGGTCCCCTGACTCAGCTCTCTTTTAAGCCCAAGTTCTTATCCCAGGTCTGCTGTGTGACCCTGGATAAGTCATTACCCCTCTCTGCACTCTCAGTTTCCTAATCTGTAAAATGGGGACAACCTTTAATATATCAGAAAGGTCATATCTATAGTAACCCTAAAGTTATAATCTATAATAACCTTAATATTTATTAAGGTAGCACTTAATAAATGGGATCTGATTTTATAACTACTATTTAGCCTAGGAACTGGCCAGATGTTAGACAGAGACAGTTTTTCTAAAGAGTGACCTTCATCTTGAGTACTATTTTCCTGGCTATTCATTGCTTTCTGTGGTTTGCCAAGATAGCCACAGTAATTCCTCTTGTTCCTCTATGAGTGCCCCTTTGCAGTAGCTCCTTCCATCAAGAGGTAAAGTCTATTTGCCCACCTCTGAAATCTGAGCTGCTGTTGAGCCATAGGACTGTGGCAAATATGGTAGAAGCAAAGGTCTGAAAAGTGTTTGCACGCTGAGGTCCACCTTCCTGTTGCTCCACCTGGAACTCTGAGACCACCATATGAATGCACCTGAGTTAGCCAGCAGGAGAGGCCATGTGAAGGAGAACCAAGGCTCCCCATAGAATACCTGCAAGACATAGTGAGGCCATCCTAGAGCATCCAGCTCTAGTGGGACAGTCAGCCAACTGCAGCTATACAACTAAGACCAGCAGAAGAACCACTCAAGCTGAGCCCAGCCCAAATTGCCAACCCACAGGATCACAAGCTAATAAATGATTGTTATTTAAGGTCACTAAGTTCTAGGGTAGTTTGTTATGCAGCAAAGGCTGAGACAAATGCAAAAAATAATAATTGTTTATATTCAATAACTGCTTACCATTTGCTTCAAAAGTTACTTCATTAACTCCTTATGATAACTCTATTATTGACATTTTACCTAATTAAAACTAATTAGGTAACTAATTGGTAACTGATTAAGATTCAGAGATGTGTCCCTCGGCCAACATCACACAGCAGAGTCCCAGCACAGACCCTGCTCACGCTCTCAGCTCTGAGCCCAGGCTGGAGGTGGCTTGGGTGGCTTCATGTGGGAAGTTTCTCTAGCTGTCTAACCTGATTTTCATCAGGGAGGAGACTTATCCCAGCTCACTGCTCTCAGTAAGAAAGGATCACTCCTTTTACCATCATATAGTCCAGGATCTTCCCTGGTGGCTCAGTGGTAAAGAACGTGCCTGCCAATGCAGGAGACACAGGTTCGATCCCTGGTCCGAGAAGATCCCCTGAAGAAGGAAATGGCAATCCACTCCAGTATTTCTTGCCTGGAGAACCCCATAGACAGAGGAACCTGGTAAATTATGGTTCATGGGCTCGCAGAGTCGGACACAACTTAGTAACTTGACCAACCAACCAACCAAGTCCAGGAGAGACCGTACCTGTTTCATGGCGCCTTCCCACAGCTGCAATCTTCTCTGGCTTCTGTGCACCAAAGACCATGGAGATAAACTGGAGGCAGTAGATGCCAAGGTCTAACAAGCCACCTCCAGCCTGGGCCCAGTCTGTGGCCCGGTGTACATGGGTGAGATTCTTCCCAAATTCTGCCCGAACCACTCGAAGGTCCCCCAGAATTCCCTGGGCCAGGACAGACCTCAGAGCCTCTACAGCAGGGAAGAACCGGGTCCAGATAGCCTGCAGACCACAGAGGGAAGAAAGCAGGATGCAGAAAGAGAAGGATAGCGATCAAGCCCCAGAAGTTAACCAACCAGTTTTTCTCTCTTCAAGGACTCAATCTTGAGTGGGTACCCACCACTCCCCAAACAAGGCCCGTCTGTCTTCCTTCCACAGCCTTGCAGTCCCCAAGCTGTATCTAGCCTGACCCTCCTGCCGCCGCCTTTCCTCTCTAGTCCTGCAGCCCCAAGGCCGGCCTTGTCCTTATTTATCTGGACCATTACATCAGTCCCCCAATGTTATGGGTTGAATTGTCTCCCCACCAAATTCATGTTGAGGCCCACCCCCTCCCCAGAACCTCCTAATGTGAGTGTATTTGGAGTGTGTATATGTGTATGTGTGTGTGTATTTTTTTTTTTGGCCGCATCTCATGGCATGTGGGATCTTATTTCCTTGACCAGGGATTAAACACGCACCCCCTGCATTGGAAGCATGGTGTCTTGATCACAGGACTGCTAGGGAAGTTCCCAGAGCTGGTTTTTTTTAAAAGAGGTAATTAAGTTAAACTGAGGTCATTAAGGTGGGCCCTCATCCAATAGGACTGGTGTCCTTAGAAGAAGAGGAAGTTAGGACACAACCCTGCCCAGAGGGAAGACCATGTATAGACACAGGGAGGAGGTGGCCATCTGCAAGTCAAAGAGAGAGGTCTCAGGAGGAGCCAACCCTGCTGACACCTTGACTTCTCTAGCTTCCAGAGTGTGAGAAAATATTTATTTTTTAAAATTTTATTTTTAAATTCTAAAAAATTTAATTACTTTTTTGGGGGGGCTTCACCATGAGGCTTGTGGGATCGCAATTTTAAACCCAGGTCACTGTAGTGAAAGCCCAGAGTCCTAAGCTCTAGGCCACCAAAGAACTCCCCAGAAATCTGGGAAAATAAATCTCTGTTGTTTTAGCCACCTGGTCCATTAGTGGCACTTTATTATATAGCAGCCCTGGCAAACTAACACGCCCAGTCTCTCCCCTCCAGTCCAATCCCCACATGGCGCAGAGGGATCTTTCCTTCTCTAAGAGCTGACCCTGTCTCACCCCTGCCCAGTCCCCTTCTGTTGCTCCCCATTGCCTAATGTCAGCTTGCATTTATTGGGTATATATTATGAGCAAGACAATATGTACATGCTGTGCATAATGAGTCCTCCTAACATCTCTGCCAGGTAGCTATCATTATATCCATTTTTTAAATCAGAAAACTGAGGCTCAGTTGAATCAAATTATTTGCCCAGGGTCACAGAGCTAGCAACTGGGGAACTGGAGTCTAGAGTCCTCTGACCCTAAAGCCAGAAATCTTGGCTTGTCCAAGATTTTTCATACTAAGGAAATGAAATCTGCCAATTCTTATTTTCTTTAAGTCTTAACTCTGTTTTCCCTCTCTGGCCTATTTACCTATGCAATTTACTTTTCTGAAAGGCACAGGTCAGCCTCTACCCACAAGAAACCACCTTGATCGTTACCCAAGCTGGGACAGGGTGTCTGTGTTCCATGAACTGCTCAGTCCTATGTCCACAAAAGCCCATGCCCGTGGACATTGGGGTTACCCATTTCCATGACCAAAAGAGATCTTGAGCTCCTTGAAAATTGAGCCTCTGTCTTATATGTTATGAGTCCCCAGTTTGCTGGGAGCCAGCTCACGAGATCCCACCCATGACAAGGTCATGAGGAGAAAACCTGACAGGCAAGGCGGATCAGATTTTCAGGGATTCTGAAAAACTGCCCCCGGCGCTCGCCTTAAATATGATATCTGTCTTTCTGATGCTTGCTCCAATAGACTACTCCCTAATTTCTGTGACACAGGCAGAAGGCCTTCCTTGATTTCTTTCCAAATAAGAATCAATTTAGAACTTTAATCAATAAGTTTCCCAGGTGGTGATATTTTATGAGATTATCCAGGGTAAAAGGAGTGTTTTAATTTAAACTCCTTTGCTGGTATTTTAGTTTGTTTGGCAAATGCGTCTATGCCCTTGGTACTAATATGCATGACTGCTTATAATACCCTAATCATAAAACAGCATAAAGAACCTGATCACATAGGGTCCCTAATAGACATAGAGCCCTTTGAGGGGTGAGGAAGCCCTATTAGAAAACACAAGAAAAATTATTCTAAAAGTGGCTATTGGGTTAATATTTGTTTGCTGTGTTTTTGCTCTTAATGTGCTAAGGTTGTGTTTTGGAAACCATTGTTAATATAGTTAAAGATCTAGAAAAATAAAAGCTTAGCCCTAGTGTAGTAACAATGAGATGGTTGTTAATTGTCAGCCAGGAGTGCTAGGCAGAAGCTGCCTCACTGAAGCCACAGAGTCTGTGTGGGGTAAACCTCTTAGATAAATTCAACTGACAACTTCTGCAGAAGAATTGACTTTTATGTTAACAAGGTTATACTTCTACTATGTTGTGACATGCTGTACTGTTGCCCTATGTGACTGTAACTTTTCTGTTAAGATCACCACAGAAACAGAAAATAGGTTTACATTCACCTGACTTGCATAAAATGTTAATAGGCCCCAAGGCCAGAAGATAATGTACAAGACTCTCATAAACAAAAAAGTATGCAGAATACACCCTGGTTTCATGAAGGACAAGCTGATGTCATGTTAAACTATCTTCCCCTTAGGAATGTACTAACTTAGGGTATAAAAGTTACGGTAAAAAATAAAGCATTGCCAGACTCTGCTGCACACCCCCAGTCTGTTCTCTCTCTCTTTCTCTCTCTCTCTCTCCCTCGCTGACGCCATTCATCCTGAGGGTATCCCTGGATCCTGCCGGGCCTGGACCCTGGCACCAGTTCCTAGGATTGGATCTGGTGCACATTAGGTGCCAATAAAAATGAAGAAATAATAAATTCACAGAATTTTGGCACTGACATCTTGACTACTTCTTGGCACATAGAACTTTGCAGACTAGGAGGCTCAGCAATACTTAGTGTATGATAACTAGGTAGAACATGGGGAAGAGCTGTTGTGACTACTGGCAGAACCTACAGCAAAATGTTTAAAAACCGTAGTACTCAGACTTCCCTGGTGGTGGTCCAGCAGTTAAGACTCTGCTTCCAAAGAGGGCACAGGTTCCATCCCTGTTCAGGAAAGTTCCACATGCTTCTTGGTGTGACCAAAAAGAAAAAAGAACCCTAATACTCTTTAACATGAAAATGGCTTGGGGTGGTGGTGGGGCAGATGGTGTCATATGGTGGCCATCTTCTGGCATTAGCCATCGCTGTTGGTGGCCATTCTAATTACTGGCAATTTGAAAGATGTCAAAGGCCCCTATAGTTAGCCAAGTCCTATAAGGGTAAAAACAAAGGCAGTTTGACATTGAGGTTTGGTAGGGGGTTCCTTGGTACTTCGGATCTCTAACTCTGTAAATCCACCCAAACTAAGCCCATTGCGTTTTCTGTGCCCCTTTCACTATCGGCATCTTTTTTCAGAGACGCTGACGCAGTCCTTCAGGCGGCCACGTTTACTAAGGACAAAAAGCAATGGCTCCCACCCATGGGGGGATTCCCTGACATAGCTCAACGGCATCCCAACAAACGCAAGGGCCCCAGTTCATTTTGTGGTCATCTTAACTCTTGGCAATCCACCCTTGTGTTCCTCCAAAACTGTCGACCGACAACCACGTTTAGCCATGGCGAGCAGCTCTAATGTGGGATGTTGGAAGGGCCCTCCACCCTCACCTCCATAAGGAAGAGGCCTCGGGATCGGGCCTCAGCAACCATTTCGCGCACCTCCGCGGCGTTCACGCCCATGGGCTTCTCGCACAACACAGCCTTGCCTGCTGTCAGGCAGAGTAACACTGCGGCCTTGTGCTGGGGGTGCTGGGTGCCAATGTAGGCCACCTCTAGGGCGGGAGGAGAAAGGTAGAGATCAATAGCCCCGCCCACTGAGACCTCCGGCCCCGCCCACCGATTAGAGGCCCTGTCCCCAAGCTTCCAAGAGCCTGAGTTCCTCCAAGCAGGTAGAAAGTCCTACTGGAGTGGTCAAACTGTAGCCTCCCATTTGGACGGAGCTAAGGGCTTCTGCTTTATTGACTATGCGAAAGCCTTTGACTGTGTGGATCACAACAAACTGTGGAAAATTCTTCAAGAGATGGGAATACCAGACCACCTGACCTGCCTCTTGAGAAATCTGTCTGCAGGTCAAGAAGCAACAGTTAGAACTGGACATGGAACAACAGATTGGTTCCAAATCAGGAAAGGAGTGCCTCAAGGCTGTATATTGTCACTCTGCTTATTTAACTTACATGCAGAGTACATCATGAGAAATGCTGGGCTGGAGGAAGCACAAGCTGGAATCAAGATTGCTGGGAGAAATATCAATAACCTCAGATAGATGACACCACCCTTATGGCAGAAAGCAAAGAAGAACTAAAGAGCCTATTGATGAAAGTGAAAGGAGAGTGAAAAAGTTGGCTTAAAGCTCAACATTCAGAAAACTAAGATCATGGCACCTGGTCCCATCAGTTCATGGCAAATGGGGAAACACTGGAAACAGTGACAGACTTTATTTTGGGGTGCTCTAAAATCACTGCAGGTGGTGACTGCAGTCATGAAATTAAAAGACACTTGCTCCTTGGAAGAAAAGTTATGACCAAGCCAGTGGAGGTGATGGAATTCCAGTTGAGCTATTTCAAATCCTGAAAGATGATGCTGTGCAAGTGCTGCACTCAGTATGCCAGCAAATTTGGAAAATTCAGCAGTGGCCACAGTACTGGATAAGGTCAGTTTTCATTCCAATCCCAAAGAAAGGCAATGCTAAAGAATGCTCAAACTACTACACAATTGCACTCATCTCACATGCTAGTAAAGTGATGCTTAAAATTCTCCAAGCCAGCCTTCAGCAATACATGAACTGTGAACTTCTAGATGTTCAAGTTGGTTTTTTTTTTTTTAAACATTTATTTATTTATTTGGCTGAATCAGGTCTTTGGCGGCATGCGAACTCTTAGTTGCGGCATATGGGATCTAGTTCCCTGACCAGGGATCAAACCCAGGCCCCCTGCATTGGGAACACACAGACTTATCCACTGGACCACCAGGGAAGTCCCCTCAAGTTGGTTTTAGAAAAGGCAAAGGAACCAGAGATCAAATTGCCAACATCTGCTGGATCATCGAAAAAGCAAGAGAGTTCCAGAAAAACATCTATTTCTGCTTTATTGACTATGCCAAAGCCTTTGATTTGTGGATCACAAAAACTGTGGAAAATTCTGAAAGAGATGGGAATACCAGACCACCTGACCTGCCTCTTGAGAAACCTGTATGCAGGTCAGGAAGCAACAGTTAGAACTGGACATGGAACAACAGACTGGTTCCAAATAGGAAAAGGAGTATGTCAAGGCTGTATATTGTCACCCTGCTTATTTAACTTATATGCAGAGTACATCATGAGAAATGCTGGGCTGGAGAAGCACAAGCTGGAATCAAGATTGCCAGGAGAAATATCAATAACCTCAGATATGCAGATGACACCACCCTTATGGCAGAAAGTGAAGAAGAACTAAAGAGCCTCTTGTGAAGGTGAAAGAGGAGAGTGAAAAAGTTGGCTTAAAGCCCAACATTCAGAAACTAAGATCATGGCATCTCAGTCCATCACTTCATGGCAAATAGATGGGGAAACAGTGGAAACATGGCTGACTTTATTTTTCTGGGCTCCAAAATCACTGCAGATGGTGACTGCAGCCATGAAATTAAAGACACTTACTCCTTGGAAGAAAATTTATGACCAACTTAGACAGCATATTAAAAAGCAGAGACATTACTTTGCCAACAAAAGTCCATCTAGTCAAGGCTATGGTTTTTCCAGTGGTCATGTATGGATATGAGAGTTGGACTTAAAGAAAAGCTGAGCACCCAAGAATTGATGCTTTTGAACTGTGATGTTGGAGAAGACTCTTTGAGAGTCCCTTGGACTGCAAGGAGATCCAACCAGTCCATTCTAAAGGAGATCAGTCCTGGGTGTCCATTGGAAGGACTGATGTTGAAGCTGAAACTCCAATACTTTGGCCACCTGATGAGAAGAGCTGACTCATTTGAAAAGACCCTGATGCTGGGAAAGATTGAGGGCAGGAGGAGAAGGGGACGACAGAGGATGAGATAGTTGGATGGCATCACTGACTCGATTGACATGAGTCTGAGTAAACTCCAGGAGTTGGTGATGGACAGGGAGGCCTGGCGTGTTGCGGTTCATGGGATCGCAAAGAGTCAGACACAACTGAGCGATTGAGCTGAACTGAACTGAACCTAGATGGCATATTAAAAAGCAGACACATTACTTCACCAACAAAGGTCCATCTAGTTAAAGCTATGATTTTTCCAGTAGTCATGTATGGATGTGAGAATTGGACTATAAAGAAAGCTGAGTCCCGAAGAATTGATGCTTTTGAACTGTGGTGTTGGAGAATACCCTTGAGAGTCCCTTGGACAGCAAGGAGATCCAACCAGTCCATCCTAAAGGAAATCAGTCCTGAATATTCATTGGAAGGACTGATGCTGAAGCTCCAATACTTTGGTCACCTGATGCGAAGAACTGACTCATTGGAAAAGACCCTGATGCTGATTGTAAGACTAAAGGTGGGAGAAGGGGACTACAGAGGATGAAGTGGTTGGATGGCATCACCAACTCAATGGAGATGAGTTTGAGTAAGCTCCAGGAGTTGGTGATGGACAGAGAGGCCTGCGTGCTGCAGTCCATGGGGTCGCAAAGAGTGGGACACAACTGAGTGACTGAACTGAAGGGCCTCCCTGATGGCTTAGAGGCAAAGAATCCGCCTGCCCGTGCAGGCAAGTCAGGTTCGATCCCTGGGTCAGGTAGAGCTCCTGGAGAAGGAATGGCAATCCACTCCAGTATTCTTTCCTGGAGAATCCCATGGACAGAGGAGCCTGGCAGGCTACAGTCCATGGGGTCGCAAAAGGGTTGGTCAGGACTTCGCGACTAAACAACAACAAAACCATTCTCGACTATCACTCTATTTCCTTCAGATTATTTCCAGTCTTCTGAAATTATCGTATTAACTCACTTAGTCCTCACAACACCACCAAGAAGTAAGATTACTATTTTGCCCGTTTCAAAAATGAGGAACCTGAGAAGGGCAAGCAGAAGAGGGGAAAATGCCCACTCAGCCAATCTGACTCCAGAGCCAGGCTGTTGTCCAACTATGCTGTCCTCCCTCTCCATCCAGGCTCCTCTGGAACGCAGAAGCCCGAGCCACACGGGTCGTATTTAAAACCTGAAAGGCCTCGCTCAGAAATTCAAACCCTGCCTTTACCGCGGAGGTGTGGCCCCTACTCGCTATTTAACGCTGGACAGATAATTTCAGACGAAACCGGTTCTTATCGCCCCGCCTCCCAGCCCAGAGTCCTTTCGGCAGCCTAGAGGGATTGGCTTATCGCGCAGAGCCTCGCTGCTCCTACGGAGCAGCCTGAAGGCAGCGCCCCCGTTGACGCCCCTCTCCCCCGCCGCGCCCAGGCCACTCACCCACGTCCGGATCCTTGGCCAGTTCCTCATAGGATCCGTAGGCCTTGGGGATGTCGTGTTTCTTGGCAAACTCCTTCGCCCGGCTCAGGTCACGGGCCGCTACCGCCACTACCTAGAGGGACGCCTGAGTCAGACTGGAGGGGCTGGGGCAGGTAAGGAAGACGGGTGGATGGGAGGGAGGTGATGAAGAAGGCCTCGGCGGGGGAGGGAGAAATTAACAACTCCCAAAACGGGGCAGGGGAGATGTGGTCCTGGGGGATGAGGTGACCGTGGGCTGGACACCTGGGTTTGGGAAAAAGATCTGAGGCAGACGATTATTCAACCCCGATTATTAAACTTCCTAATATTTAAATTTTTTCCTTACACAACAAAATCAGATCAAGACTCTCCCAAACCTCGCGTAATTCGTGTTAAAAAGACAGAGGGGAGAAAAGAGCGATACGGATTTTGAGGCTGTTTCACGGCCTTGTGGGGCTCGGAAGTCCAGAAGCCTAGTTCCCTCCTCCCTCAGACCCCCCTCCCACCCTTCCCCAGGTCTCTGGAGAGAGGGAGGACCTGGTGCTCAGAGCGAGGCAGCATCCGCAGCATCGTCGTGAAGTCGCTGGAGATAAGGCCAGCCGACACGATGCCCCAGCGAAGCGCCATCGCCGCAAGCCAGAGTCCCAAATGTCGCTACCTTTTCCCGGTGGGAGTTAAGGACCAGATGCCGGGCGCTCCGTGGGGGCGTGGCCCTTGTCCCCGCCCCCATTGCTCCTACGCCGCTCCTCATTGGCCAGGATGCCTGTGCGCCCTGCCAATCCCAAGGCAAAGGGGACGAATATTTAATTATAGCGTCCCCATTGGAGGAACGCACCCGAGGCTCAGCTTAACAGCGATGGACCAAAAACACTTGAGAGTCGTCTCCTCCAGAGACTAGCCACGTGACACAAGGTGATGCGCTTTCTTTTCCATTCAACTTCGACCCTTTGAACTTACCTCTCTTTTGTTCAGAAAGCCGTGTACCCTTAGGAACTGTCCAGAGGGAGAGAGAGGATAATAATAGCAAAGGTAATGTATTCACCAATTTTTACTAATATTTCTTAATTATTAATATTTATAGAACGCCCGTGGAAGTCCAAGGCCCCTAGCTCCGTGCTTTCCTCTCCTCATCCCTAATTTCTCACCACAAACTTGCGAATAAGATTCTCTTGTGCCCTATTTACAGACGCAGAAACAGACCCAGCCAACCATGATCATTTTTAGCTAGGAACGCGAACAATAAATAAAAAGACTGGCCAACTCCACCCACAACAAATTCGTCGATTTTCCTTGTAGACATTTTAATCTGCTGTCGCCTCCTTCTCCTCCTGCCCTCAGTCTTTCCCAGCATCAGGTCTTTTCCAGTGACTCGGCTCTTCACATTAAGTGGTCGAAGTACTGGGGCTTCAGCTTCAGCATCAGGCTTTCCAGTTAATATTCAGGGTTGATTTCCTGTAGGATTGACTGGTTTGATCTCCTTGCAGTCCAAGGGACTTTCAAGAATCTTCTCCAGCACCACCATTCAAAAGCATCAGTTCTCTGACGCTCAGCCTTCTCTGTGGTCCAACTCCTACATCCATACACGACTACTGGAAAAACCATAGCTTTGACTATGCGGACTTTTGTCAGCAAAGTGATGTCTCTGCTTTGCAATATGCTGTCTAGCTTTGTCATAGCTTTCCTTCCAAGAAGAAAGCTACTTAAAAATTTTTTTCATGGCTGCAGTGATTTTGGAGCCCAAGAAAATAAAGTCTGTCATGGTTTCCACTTTTTCCCCTATTCATTTGCCATGAAGTGATAAGACCGGATGCCATGGTCTTAGTTTTTTTTTCCTTTTCTTTTTTTTTTTTTTTTTTTTACGTCAGACAGGTAATGTGCCGATGTCGTAACAAGGTTTGGAGGGAGGCACGTGTCACGCAGCAGCGTGAACACCCAATCATCATGCTCATGAACTACAAAAGGATCTGATCTTAGTTTTTTGAATGTTGAGTTTTAAGCCAGATTTTTCACTCTCCTGTTTCACTAAAGAGCTTCATCCAAGAGGCTCTTTATTTCCTCTTCACTTTCTGCCATTAGAGGGATATCTGCATATCTGAGGTTGATATTTCTCCTGGCAATCTTGATTCCAGCTTGCAAGTCATCCAGTTTGTCATTTTGCCCTATTTACTCTGCAGAGAAGTTAAATAAGCAGGGAGACAATATACAGCCTTGACATACTCCTTTCCCAATTTGTTGTTCCATGTCCAGTTCTAACTGTTGCTTCTTATCTAGCATACAGGGTCCTCAGGAGACAGGTAAGGTAGTCTGATATTCCCACCTATTTAAGGATTTTCCACAGTTTGTTGTGATCTACACAGTCAAAGGCCTTAGTATAGTAAATTAAGCAGGTGTTTTTGTTTTTTTAAATTCTTTTGCTTTTTCTATGATCCAGTGGATGTTGGCAATTTGATTTCTGCTTCCTCTGTCTTTTCTAACTCCAGTTTGTACATATGAAAGTTCTCAGTTCACATACTGTTGAAGCCTAACTTGAACGATTTTGAGCATTAACTTGCTAGCATTTGAAATGAGCACAATTGTACGGTATTTTGAACATTCTTTGGCATTGCCTTTCTTTGGAATTGGAATGAAAGTGAACCTTTTACAGTCTGTGGCCACAGCTGAATTTTCCAAATTTGCTGATATATTGAGTGCAGCACTCTAACAGCATCATCCTTTAAATTTGAAATAGCTCAGCTGGAATCCCATCACCTCCACTAGCTTTGTTCATAGTGATGCTTCCTAAGGCCCACTTGACTTCACACTCCAGGCTGTCTGGCTCTAGGTGAGTGACCACACCATCATGTTTATGCGAGTCCTTAAGACTTTCTTGTATAGTTTTGTGTATTCTTGCTACCTCTTAATATCTTCTGCTTCTGTTAGGTCCATACCATTTCTGTCCTTTTTTGTGCCCATCTTTGCATGAAATGTTCCCTTGGTATCTCCAATTTTCTTGAAGAGAGCTCTAGTCTTTTCCATTCTATTGTTTGCCTCTGTTTCCTTGCATTGTTCACTTAAGAAGGCTTTCTTATCTGTCTTATTTCTCTGGAACCCTGCATTCATTTGGGTATATCTTTCCCTTTCTCCTTTGCCTTTTGCTTCTCTTCTTTTCTCAGCTATTTGTAAGGCCTCCTCAGACAACCACTTTTCTTTTTGCATATCTTGGATGATACATGTCATAATGGTGGAAACACTCGTAGCCCAACCTGAAGACCAGGAAAACTGGGCAGATGAGGGCATGATTGAGACGCATTTTGAAAGATTTTTTTGAAAAGAGTGGATTGATTTATTTACTTATTTCTGGCTGTGCTGGGTCTTCATTGCTGTATGCAGGATTTCTTGAGTTGTAGAGATTGGGGGCTCCTGTCTGGCTGTGGTTCACGGGCTTCTCATTGCAGTGACTTCTCCTGTTGCAGAGCACAGACTCTAGGTGCACAGGCTTCAGTAGTTGCAGCACAGGGGCTCGTTAGCTGTGACTCTCAGGCCGTAGAGCATGTAGGCCTTAGCAGTTGTGGAACCTGGGCTTACTTGCTCCACGGCATGTGGAATCCTCCCAGACCAGGGATCGAACCAGTGATCCCTGCATTGGCAGGTGGACTCTCGTTCACTGCACCATTTGGGAAGTCCTGCATTTTTCAAGATTTTGATGTAGGTTTTCCTGGTATAGAAAGAGAGATGGCCTTCCAGACAGAAGAAACAAGCCATGCAGGAAAAAAAGCTGAATCCAGTTAGAACTGAGAGCTTGGAGCCTAGGGGATGCATGAAAGATTCATTTACAGAGAATAACTGGGCCATGTGTGAAGGGTCAAAGAGCTCACCCTGCAGGCCATGAAGTGTGAAGGAGAGGGGAAAGGAGATGATGACCTGCATCATATTCAAATCTTAGAAAAAAACCTGTGAAAATAAAGGTCACACAGAAACTGTCAGCCAGGCAATGACTGGGTGGATAGTGTGCTAGGAAGAGACCAATAGCATTTATACATTAACTCTTTTGTTCATCAGAATTTTTTTGAGTGTACATGCTGTGCCAACCCCCCAAGCCCCCACCCAAACCAACCCCTCATCATTCTTCAGAGAGTGAACTTTGGATCCAGCCTGCTGGGGTTCCAGTCCCCACTCTGCCACTTACCAGCTGTGAGACCTCAAGCAAGTGTCTTGGCTTCTCTTATTTGCCTCATCTGTAAAATGGGAGTGATGAATGTTACCTCCCAGGGCTTTTGTGAGGATAAAATGAATTTTATTTATAATATATAATGTGTTTGGGATAGCACCTGCTACCTTCTAAGTGTTTTGGGACTGTTAGCTACTGTGTATTCATTTCCATCTGTTGCTAACATGTTTATACATGTTTATACAACTAGGGCTTCCCAGGTGGCGCTAGTGGTAAAGAATCCACCTGCCAATGCAGGAGAATCGAGTTCAATCCCTGGGTCAGGAAGATCCCCCGGAGGAGGAAGAAGTTACCCACCATCAGTGGTAATATTGGGGTTTATACTATGAGAGTTCTGGTGGTTGCTCAAAGCTCATGAAAAAGGTGAGGAGGTACATGACGGAGAGTTTAGACTGTGTTTTGTTTTGTTTTTTCAAAACAGCTTTTTTGAAGTGTAGTTGGTTTACAATGTTATTTTCAAGTGTACCACAAAATGATTCATATATATATGTATCTGTGAATATGTATGTATATGTGTGTGTGTATGTATATATGTATATTCTTTTCCGTTACAGGTTATTATAAGGTGCTTCCCTGATAGCTCAGTTGGTAAAGGACCCGCCTGCAATGCAGGAGACCCAGGTTCAATTCCTGGGTCAGGAAGATCCACTGGAGAAGAGATAGGCTACCCACTCCAGGATTTTTGGGCTTCCCTTGTGGCTCAGCTGGTAAAGAATCCGCCTGCAATGCGAGAGACCGGGGTTCGATCCCTGGGTTGGGAAGATCCCCTGGAGAAGGGAACAGCTCCCCACTCCAGTACTCTGGCCTAGAGAATTCCATGGCCTGTATAGTCCATGGGTCACAAAGAGTCAGACATGACTAAGCAACTTTCGCTTCACTTCACTTCATGAAACACTGACTGTAGTTCCCTGTGCTGTACGGTAGGCCCTTGTTTGTGCCCACTCAGTGGTGTTCGACTCTTTGAGGACCCATGGACCTTAACCTGCCGGGCTCCTCTGTCCATAGGATTCTCCAGGCAAGAATACTGGGGTGGGGTCCCATTCTCTTCTCCAGGCGATCTTCCCGACCAGATAGAACTTGAGTCTCCTGCATCTCCTGCATTGGCAGGTAGATTCTTTACCACTGGCTCCACCAGGGAAGCCCAAAAATAAATATTTAAAAGGAAACAACAACAAAACAAGAGGAGGGGACAGGCCATGCTGCAAAGGGCCACGTGAGGAAGCCACCAGGGTTGGTCAGGAGACAAGGAGTGAGGAAGCAATGTGGGCAAGAGCTTTTGTGGTTTCTGTAGGAAGGAATGGGCAATTCAGGATAAGCAGGTTTAGGACTGGCAAACTGGAATAATTTCAGCAGACTCTGTGGTGGAGGAGCTGTCTGAATTGTCTGGGACCTGGTCCTGGCATGACTAGGGCAGGGAACTGTTGTCCCAGACTATGGGGACTGTAGAAACTCCCTAAAGCAGGTGGTTGGGGTCTGGGTTGGTCTGCGTAGGAAATGTACAGTCACTCGCAGCTGAGTTGTTTATGATCTCTAGCAACTAGCTAACTCTGGGAGGGGCAGTCCCTCCAGAGTCTGTAAGACACCAGATGTCGAAACATCAGAATCACATGGTTACTACAAAGGGGGAGCAGAGACCCAAATATGAGGTGAAGGCAAGAGTTGGAATCCCTAGCTCCCCATTTTTGTCTCTCTCCTGAGATTCCCAAATCCTCTCTCAATCCAGTCTGAGTCCTGTCTACAGCAGGAACTGCAGCTCCTATGCAAAAGAACATTCCAAAGAGATTACATCATTGTAAAACCTTTGAGCACACAGATCAAAAAGATCATTTTCAGATTACATACGAAGGGCCAAGATACCTGTTGATTTAAGACTAGGATGGAAGTTCAGACAGGAGACAGGGATGGGTGGTGGTGGTCCAGGGCAGAGGTGACCCCATTCTTGACCATGTATGCAGGGACTCTGTTGTATGAGACAATGAATTTGATACTCCTGGAATTTAGATGGATTGGAGGAGACAGAGTGTAAACAAGTGGATACACTTGCAGGCAAAGAATTACCAAATGTAAAAGGCACCCTGGGTGACTAGAATGGGTTTCCTTAGATACGGGAGTCAGAGACTGGCTCCCAGAGACCCTAGTTATATGTGTGCTCACTCAGTCACGTTCAACTCTCTGCAGCCCCGTGGATTGTAGTCTGCCAGGCTTCTCTGTCCATGGGATTCTCCAGGCAAGAATACAGGAGTGGGTAGGATTTCCTGACCCAGGGATTGAACTCGATTCTCTTGCATTGGCAGGTGGATTCTTTACCACTAGCGCCACCTGGCAAGCCCTAGTTGTATAAACATGTTCATTTAATACTAATAACAGCTATTATTTGCTAAGCTTGTATTTCAGGCCAGGAGAGATGCCACTCAAGTATATGCTTACTAGATCCTTCAAAGGATGCTGGAAAGTGGCTACCATTTTAAGCCTGTTTTCCAGATTTGGTCACTGAGGCCCAGCCTCCAGTTTTCCAAGAGAAGCAGAGAGGCTGTGGCTGATGTTTGCAAAGGTCGTTGTTGAGGTTCCTAAGGGCAGGGTGGATGCATCCCAGTAAACTTCCTTGAACATTCCAGGATCTGGGAATATGTATTGCTTTTTTGTTTTTAATTTATTTTGGTTGCACTGGGTCTTCATCGCTGTGCGGGCTTTTCCTTAGTAGTGGCGATCGGGGGCTCTTTTTTGTTGGGGTGCGAGGGCTCGTCATTGCTGTGGCTTCTCTTGTTGTGGAGTATGGGCTCTAGAGCACACAGGTTTCAGTAGCTGCAGCACACAGGCCCTGGAGCACAGGCTCAGTAGTTGTGGTACTCAGGCTTAGTTGCTCTGCAGCATGTGAAGTCTTCCCAGACCAGGGATCAAACCTGAGTCCCCTGCATTGGCAGGCAGATTCTTATCAACCGGGCCACCAGGGAAATCCTGAGAATCCGTATTGTTAATGACCCTCACAGATAATTTTTATCATTGGGGCCTCCTTTACATTTCTTCTTCTTTGTGGATGCTAAACTAGACCTGTCTCATTCTTGGTAACATTCTGGTAAACAGGCTCTGGGTGGGCTCAGGAGGCTCTGATTTTTAGCCTCTGCCAATTTCCTTTGTCAGTTTTTAGTGCAGACAGGTATGACATCCAGAGCAGCTGCAGCTACTTTGGGACAAGAGGAGTACAGTTTCCCCCCTCCTCCCCCCATGCACACCCACCACAGCAGGGCTAGCAGATGGGAGAACCTAGTTCCCTGAAGGTTTTGGAGTCACTTTACCTTGAGACTTCTTGTTTGGGGTGATAATACACTTTTCTTTATTGTGTAAGCCTAGGTTTGGGTTTCCTGTCCTTGTGGCTGAAGGGATTCTACTGAAGGCATACATATCTGATGGGCAGACCCATCAGGACAGGACAAAGATGCCAGGATGCAGCCTCTCAGAAATGATGCTTGAATTGATTCTTAAAGAATGAAGAGGGCTTTGACAGGTGAAGCACAGGTGGAGTTTCAGAAGAATCAGGGTTTCCAAAGAAACAGAGGCATGGATTTGTTCCACAAAGTGTATTTGGATGGAACCAGCGTACAGAGCAGGACAGGGAGCCGTGTGAGATAAGGCCAGAAAGGCTGAGGGGCTGGAACCTAATCCTGGGATGGGGTCAGTTCTGTGACCCTTCTGGGGCTGTGGAAGGAAGGGGCTAGGAGCCATGATATCAGGGAGGGGGCTGAGATGGCTGGAAACCAGGGGTCAGGAGAGGCAGGGCTCCTGGGATCAGAGTTGATCAGCAATGCGGAGGATTCTTCTGGCCCTCACACCCAGCCATGGGGGAGACACTGTCTTTGAGGCATCACCAGTCCCACAAAAGGTAGAGAAAGGTGTTGAGGGGCCACCGAAGCCCCACAGACCAGCAGAAGCTGGGCCCAGAGCAGCAAGCAGGATTCCAGCAACTGTGGGGATGCGGGATGCTGGAGTGGCCACAACCTGGGCGTCAAGGCCAAACCAACTAGAAAGGCAGGTGTGAACAGACCCTCCCTCGAGGGAGGGGGCTTCCCTAAGTGAGGCTGAGGCCAGTGAGCACTCAACTGGATACAAAAAGGCAAGTCCCTTGGAGGGGGAACAGAAAGAGGGGACCACAGATTGGAAGGCTGTGGAGGCTGAGGCGGCAGATATGGGGCCCAGGCAGCAGTATGAGGAGGGAACAGCCAGCCTGTTCCCCCTCCCCCAGGAGGCCACGGGTGTGGCCGGGTCCCCAGAGGAGTTTGATTGTGACACTCCACCCCCCTCCCATCAGCCTTGGGAGGAACCCAGAGTGTTGGCATTCTGGAACGATCACAGGTGCTGTGAGTCCAGCTGGGCAGGCTCAGAGGTCTGTTCTGGGACCTTCTGTTCTGAAGCATCCACATCCTTCTGGTCACCGGCTGGAGCTGGGACGGGTGCATCATCTGGAAAGGGAGGGAGAACATGGTAGGGCTAGACATCGCAGCCCCTCCTCCCTCCGACCCAGAAATCTGGGCCCCCAGCTCCCTCCCTGGCCCCTGGGCCCAAGGGGCCAGCACCTGTGTCCGGGTGGAACTTCAGCGGGCCGGGGGCTGGGTTGTTGTGGCTTTGCTGCTGCTGTTTCCTCTGTTCCATTTGCAGAACAGCCTGCAGGGGGTGGGGGAGATCACAGAGGCAAGATGGTAGGATACTGAGTCTCCATGGCAACCTGCTGTGTGGTCATGGACCAGTCCTTTCTCAAGGGGCTTCAGTTTTTCTCTCTCATTGAGAGTTAGACTTAATACAAGTTAAAGATCCAGTTCTCCCTTACCTGTCATGGCTTGGGTCACACCTTGGGACAGGGAAGCCTCCTCCTCTCTCTTTGGCCCCCTCCTTTCCTGCTTACAACCTCACTGCCCTTATCCAACATGGCAGCTGCACAGCAGCCAGGGATGAGAACAATGTCTGCCCTTACTCAAGATGGCGGCTGCTGCCACCCATGGATCTACCGGTGATTTAACATAGTGGCCTCAGGCCTTCCCCATTTGTGGACACACTAGGACAAAGGCCACCAGGGATCAGAGAATGGATCCATTTCCCTGGCCAGTCACCTGCTGCAGCTCTCTCTTCTGGGCCTCCAGGCGGCCCTGGGAACGCCCCAGAGCCTCGGTTTCCTGGCTGAGGCGCTGGGCCTTGGCATTGAGCTCTGCCTCCCGGGCAGCCAGCTCCTCCTCAAAACGCCTCAGCTCCTCCTCCGTGTATGCAGGGTGCATCTCTACCGTCTGCAGGGTGAGAACAGGGGCCATCGGCAGGGGGGACACCAGCCTTGGCCCTGCTGATGGAGGAGATTCAGGGAAGGTGGGGAGGCCTGGGTCAGGTGTGTGGATAGAGAGACCAGAACTGGGAAAGGGGATAAAGGCCAGAATTGGGGAAGATCAGGGATGGGGCGAGAGAAATTCCAGGGGGATGGGGGGACAGAGAGCTGAGGATGGGAGACCCAGAGAGAAAGAGAAGTGGCCAGAGACCCTGAAGGAAGGGCTAGGTCTGTGAGAGACGGATAGTCAGGACCCAGAGTATCGCCCTTGTCCTCACCTCCCAGCCCTCCCCGGTGTCCCCGAACTCCTTCCTCTGCGTGGATGCGAGGAACTCCTCCAGGGTCACGAGGCGGTCCTGGTTGGTGTCCACCTGGGGAGCCAGGTAAGAGTAAGCAACGGAGCAGGACCTCCTTCCACCTACCTATCTCACCCCCGCCCACAGCCCGGGTCCCTCCACTCACATTCTTCATCACGTGCTCGCGCATGCGCAGCCGCTCCTCCTCCATCTCCCGCATGTCATCGTCCTCATTCTTTGGATCGTACACCTTCTCCAGCTGCAAGAATCAAGTGAAAGGCAGGACGTACTGAGAGGTCCAGGGTATGCTCCTTCCCAGGCTAACCTAACCAACCCCCCCCACACACAGAAAACTTCAACTCCCATCAGTCTTTGGGATACCCTGCCACTCCTGGCAGCCTCTTTTTGCCCCAGGGGCTGCTGGGAGTTGTAGTTTCCCCCCTGAACCCACATCCAGGGGGACCTGAGGGGACCCTGAGGATCCTAAGGGGACATGTGGTTGATATGGGCATCCTTTTCACCCACGGCCTCCAAGACACTCACCTCCTTGGTGAAGAGGGCCTCCAGCTCCTGCTCATCCAGGACACCATCGCTGTTGATATCTGAGGAAGAGACAACAAGGTTTCTTGGGGGACTGAGCACAGAGTGGGTCAAGTCCCTATTGATCTGCTAGAGAAGGAATTCTGGCTGATGTGAGGTCTGTTCTCAGAGGATGGGCAACAGCAGGGTGGTTGTTAGGATGGTGGCCTTCAGGCTTCAGTGCCCCACAGACCTGATGCTAGGACACCCCTTTCCCAACCAGGATCTCAAGAATGGAATAGATGAAGGTCAGGCTCCATTGGGACCATTCGTGGGCCCACTGTCTTACAGAATAACTTGATCTCTAGCTACCAGTGATCTGGCCACAGGATCAGCCCCTTTGCCCAGGATCCAGGGGTGTCAGTGGCACCTCCCTGAGAACCACCCCAGGGCTGACTCCCATCGCCAGAGAAGCTTCTCCCTGCCAATGTGCCATATGTGCCTTGCTCACTGACCCCATGGCGGTATCCAGGAACCCTGACCTTGCAAATCCAATGGTTAGTCTTTAGCCTGCACCTTAACTTGACTTTCTGCCTTTGGCTCCCAAAACATCATTCTCTCCTCTCCAGCTGCCCTTATTTTCCTTAGCCAGCCCTGCCCTCTCCCTGACCTCTACACTTTGGTGTACCCCAGGGGTCAGGACTGTCTTTCCTATCAAATATTCAGATTTGTCCATTACGGTTGCCATGAGTCAGATGGGCTGTTTAAATTTAAATCAGTATCAAATAAGAGTAAGATTTCAGTTTATCAGTCCCACTTGCTACATGCTGCTGCTGCTGCTAAGTCACTTCAGTCGTGTCCGACTCTGTGCGACCCCATAGATGGCAGCCCACTAGGCTCTGCTGTCCCTGCGATTCTCCAGGCAAGAACACTGGAGTGGGCTGCCATTTCCTTCTGCAATGAAGGAAAGTGAAAAGTGAAAGTGAAGTCGCTCAGTCGTGTCCGACTCTTCGCGACCCCATGGACTGCAGCCTACCAGGCTCCTCCATCCATGGGATTTTCCAGGCAGGAGTACTGGAGTGGGGTGCCATCGTCTTCTCCGCTTGCTACATGGCAAGTGCTCAATACCCATAAATGGCCAGTGGCTGCCATATTGGGCAGCACAGAACATTAGCCATCATAAGGAGAGTTCAATTGACCCAGACTTCTTAGATGGGTTTCCCTCACTTTAATGCCATCCACAGCTGCCTCCACACTTGAATATCCTACTGCCTACTCTCCATCGACACCTAAATGTCTAACAGACATCTCTAACTTGATGTGAACAGACCCAGCTCCCAGTCTTCTTTGCTTTTCTCTCCCATTCCTTCCAGTTGCTCAGGCCAAATATCTCAGAGTCACCCTTGACTCTTGTTCTATTACAGTCCTCATCCAGTCCATCTCCAAGTCCTACCAGCTTGACCTTCAAGAAGAATCCTATCACTCTTTCCTACTTCCATGGTCCAGCCATCAGCATCTCATGACTTCTGACTTGGGTCCTGGTTTTGACCCTTGGCCCCTACAGCCTGTCCTCGACACAGCACCCAGCACTCAGATGAATCCTGTCAACACTTAAGGCAGGTGGGGTCAGTTCCTCTGCTCAAAATCCTTTTTCAGCAGTAAAAGCAGTAAAAGCCCTCAGCAGTAAAAGCTCGGAGTCCTAACCCCTGGATTGCCAGGGAATTCCGTTTCTCATCATTCTTCTCTTCCAGCATTCTGTTCCAGTGACCTTGGAAAACCTACCAAGTTCATTCTCCCCTGCCTGTGTTTGCTGTGCCCCCGATTTAGACAAGTATCTGTGAGGCTCCACCCCTCACTTCACCGAGGTCTTGGTTCAAATGTCATCTCTCTTGAGCTGTGCTGTGCCATCCAGTGGCTGCTAGCTACATGGGGCAAATGAAATTTAAATGAACAACAATCACATACAATGAAAAACTCATTTCCTTGACATTATGCTAAGTGAAATAAGCCAGTCACAAAAAGACAAATACTGTACAATTCCACTTCTATGCAGTAGCTAGAAGAGTTAAAAATCATAGAGAAAAGAAAACAGAAGTAACTACGGGCTGGGGGAAAGGTCATGCGGAACTGATGATTAACACAGAGCTTCAGTTTTTGCAAAGATGAAAACACTTGCATAACAATATGAGTGTACTTAACTCGATTGAAATGTACATTTAAAAATGGCTAAGATGGTAGATTTTATGTCAAGTGTATTTTTTTTTATGTCAAGCATATTTTACTACAATCACAAAATTTTAAAAATTTAACTTAACTGCCCCCCCCCCAATATTCTGTTTCTTAGTTGTAAAACCCACATTTCAAGTCCTTAATTAATAGCCATGGGAACTAATGGAACACATGGGAACTAATAAGAACCTATTGTATAGCACAGGGAACTCTACTCAATACTCTGTAATGATCTACATGGGGAAAGTAGCTTAAAAAAATAAGCTAAAAAAAAGCTAAAATGGAGTCACTTCGCTGTACAGCAGAAATTAGCACAACACTGTAAATCAACTACGACCCAATAAAAATTAATTCAAAAAAAAAGAACAAAGGATGCTGGGTTAATAAACTTTCTCATTAAAAAAAAAAAAAAAAAAAAGACTTTGCTGGTGATCCAGTGGTTAAGACTCTATGCTTCTACTGTAGGGAGCACGTGTTCAATCCCTGGTTGGGGAACTAAGATCCCGTACTCTGTGTGGTATGGCAAAAAAAAAAAAAAAGCAACATGGGGCTGGTGGCTGCTGTATTGGACAACACAGGCGTGGAACATTTCCATCAGCGTAGAAAGTTCTGCTGGACAATGCTGACCTAGCAAACACCTTTCCAGACCAAGCTATCTAAAAATCGTCACTGTAGACCCGAAATTCCGATGTCCTTGTTTCCATGGTACATGTGACTCTCTGATCATCTACTACAGAACCAACTTCACCAATTCTAAAAATGTCCTTTTTTTGCTCCCCATATTTTATCATCCATGAAATTGGGAGGCATCTTATCATTGAGGGTGTGTCAGTTTAAAGGGCAGTTTGTATAAAATTCAAGTGTGTCTTACACTCCAAGGTCACTTTGATTCACTTAAAATAGAGTATTTGCCTGATCACAGGCTCTGTGATGGCAGGGAGACTTTCTTTTGTTCACATCTGTATCTACAGGGTCTCCATGAAGCTCAGTCCTTAGAGGTCACTTAGCAAACATTTGTTGAATAAATGAATCAGACCCTGCTAAGCTCTGGTGACAGGCTATAGCTTTTGCGTTGGGATCCTGGGCACACCTGAGGGGGCCGGGCAAGAAGTGACAAAGTGACATCAGGGGGATTCCCTGGTCGTCCTGTAAAGTTAGGACTCTGCGCTTTAACTGCCAAGGGCCCCTGGTTCAATCCCTGGTCAGGGAACTAAGATCCTGCAAGCCTCAAGGCACAGTCAAAAAAAAAAAAGTGACATCAGGATATAAGATCTAGCACGGGCCAGATTCAGAGCCAAACGTCTGGTATTTGGAGGTTTTGGAATTAGAGGCTGGACACAGAGGTGATGTTTCCAGACAGGAGGAGAATGAAGGGGAATATGCCCCGGAATTAGCATGTGGAAGGGGCTCCCTGGAGGCCTGGTGACTAGGGTTTAGCACCCCCCAGAAACCCCGCCTTAGCGACAGGACCCCAGGGGCAACCGGGGCTTCTGGACTGCCATGAAGTGGGGGGTCCATGCCTAGCCAAGCCAAGCTCTGTTAGGGATAATGATCAGTCCTTACAACCCAGAAGTCTGGTGTACCCCAGAAGAAAGGACCAGCTCTTGTATGCAGATCCTGGCCCCAACAACAGGGAGCGACAGGGTCTTCCTGACCACCAGGGGAGAGGGGCTCAGCACTCTTTGGCCTTCTTAAGCCCCATGACATGAGGGAGACCCCTTTTCAGCATTCAGGCCCCAGACAGGTCAGACCTCAGTGTTAACTTGGGTTCTGGGACTCCCTCCCCACCTTACCATGCAGTATGAAGAAGGTCTTCGGGTTAAACCTGTTGGGGTCCAATCCATCCAGTTCCTCCCACACCTCCTTCAACTGGGCTTGGCTGCCCTGTGGAAGGGAGAGCCAGGGGCTCATGAGCAAGAAGGCTGGGTCCCACAGGATGAAGCTAGAGAACCCTTTTACCCCCATCCCTCGAATGTCTTACCCCTCAAACAAGAAAACTACAACTCCCAGCAGCCCCTGGAGGTAGCTAGGCACATTAAAAGGGAGCTCTGCCTCAAGGTCTGCTGGGAGTTATAATTTTTCAGCTGCTTTCTTGTGGAGCTTGGAAAGTTGGACGTGGTGGGGGTTAGGCATGAATGGGGGTCCTTACAGGCACATTGACTTTGGGGTGTTCTCGGTGCCGGCGCTGTTGCTCTTCCAGCTTCCTCTCCGCCTCCTTCCGCTGCTCTTCCCCCAGGGACTCCAGATAACGGCGTCTCTCGTGTTCTTTGAGCATTTCGTAGCGTTTGAACTCTTCATGATGGGCTGCGTCGTACTGGGCCAGGTCCCGAGTGGCCTGGGGAAAGGGAGCCGGTCATTCCCACCTCACCTCTATGCCCAGTTCCTAATTCCAACCTCTGAGCGCCAGGCCCTTGGCTCTGAATCTGGCCCCTCTCCCACCATGCTGGGTCTTAGGTCCTGATGTCGCTTCTTGCCCCATAACCCACAGCCTCCCCTCTTTGCTGAAAAAAAGATGAGGATGGTTACACAATAGTGACATTAACTCACCTTTTTCAAGTCCTCCACAATCTCAAGATTTTGGAGGAATAAATAATAAGGAATAGCTCATGAGGTGGCTTACTAGGGAAAGCAGTACAGTTAAGAGAATAAAGATCATGAGGGCTGTAATTATTCTGTCCAGGGTTCAAATCTAGGCTCTGTTATGTGAGCAAGTCCCAGCTGCTGTATCACCTCGGGCTAATCACTCATTCTCTCTGTGCCTCTGTTTCTGCCTCTGGAAATTGGAGATAACAATGCATAGTGGGTGGTACAGGGTCCCCCACCCCCCACCTCAGAAGTCATCTGAACAGAACTGCAGAATGTGACTTTTCTTTGAAACAGGATCTTTGCAGATCTAATTAGGTAAGATGAGGTCCTGCTGGATGAGGGTGGGCCCTAATTCTAAGGACTAGTGTCTACAGAGAGGACACAGAGAAAGACAGAGAGCATGCCTGGACATGGAGTGAGGTGTCTACAAGCCAAGGAATGCTGGCAACCCCCAGCAGCTAGAGGTAGAAAGGAGCAGATGCCTCTAAAGAAACTTTGGTTTTGGCCCAGGGATACTGATTTTGGACTTCCGTCCTCCAGAACTATGAGAGAAACCTTTGTGTTGTTTTAAGCCATGAGTCTGTGGTAATTTGTTATATGGAAGCAATAGAAAGCCAATACAGCTGTTGTGTGGGGAACAGACAGAGGTTCTCAACCTGGGCTGACTGTGGTCCCCAGGGGACAGCTGTCAATGTCTGCAGATACTGTTGGTCACAGCTGGGGGAGGTCTATTGGCATCTAGTGGGTAGAGGCCAGGAATGCTGCTAAACACCACACAATGCACAAACAGCCCCACAACAAATTATTCAGCCCCAAATGCCAAAACTGCCAAGAAACCCTGTTGATGCCTGTGAAAGGCAGAAGCAAGAAGCCCATTTCTCAATATGACAGGGGTTGAGACCAGGAGAATGACAGTGGGGCTGGAGGAAAGCAGACAGTTTCCAGAACGTTTTGGAAAGAAGCGGCAGAAACATCCCTCAGGGACAGAGGTCAAATGACTGTTATTATCTTTATGGCCACTAGATGGCGCTCCAGTCAGCCAGGAAAGCAGGCTGAGGTTCAGGCTAGGAGGAAGGGAGTGGGTTCTGTCCAGGCAGCTACAGCAGGGCTGTAAGCCAGGGAGAGGCAGAGGCCAGGGCAGGCCTGAGCATCCCTGGCCACTCCCCAGCCCCACACGTGGCTTTGCGCAGGAGGCCCGGCTGCGGATCCCACTTCTCACACGAGGACTGTTTAGTTGCTGGGCTGGTCTAACAAATTACAGTCAATTTTGTGGCTTAAAAAAACACACACATCATCTTACAGTATGGAGGCTGGAGTCTGAAATTAGTTTCAGTGGGCTGCAATTACAGTGCTGGCAAAGCCGTGCCTCCCTCCGGAGATTCTAGGAGAGAATCCTCTTCTTTGACTTTTCCGGTTTTTACAAAGACTTTTTTCTTGGCTGCCCCAATCAGGGGATGAACCTGCACCCTCGGCAGTGAAAGCTCAGAATCCTAACCACTGGACCCCCAGGGAACATCCAGAAGTAAACTCAATTTTTGTTTTTTCTTTGCCATGCAACACACTTGGCAGGATCTCAGTTCCCTGACCAGGGATGGACCCTGGGCCATTACAGTGAAAGCCTGGAATCCTAACACTAGAATGCCAGAGAACCCTATAAGGACCCTTTTGATGACACTAAGGGCCCACCGGGATAACTCAGGCTCATCCCCCATCTCAATATCCTTGGCTTAATCACATATGCACAGGCCCTTTTGCCACATCAGGTCATATAGTGAACAGGTAACATCTTTCGAGGGGCTGTTATTCTGCCTACAACAAGGACACAGAGGAAATCCCTGCCCTCCAGTCACAGGGGAGAGATCTGAACCCAGGTGTGACTGGAGCCAACTCCCCCCACCCCTCAACTCTGCCTTCCTGTAGAGAATCTGGGGAAGCCGTTTTTAGGCACACCCAGCCCTCTGCAGCCTGCTGGCCTCAGAGAACACCAGGCGGGGGTGAGCAGGCTCGTCCTGGGCTCCGCCCCCTTCTTCCCCTGAGGGCAGAAGGCTGCCCTCAGTCCTCTGCCTTCAGGTCCCCTGCAAGTTACCGTCTGGATCAACAGCTCTAGGTCCCGGGCCTCAAATGTGTGCTGATTCTGAGGGTCCAGGTGTTCAAATTGCTTCAGGAGGTTCAGGTGATCCAACTGTACATCTGGATGAGAGGGAAGATGGGGGGGAAAAGCATGAACTCATAGAATGTTCCTTCTTCCAAAATCCCTATCCTGGACTGGATGGGCTGGATCTGCTCTAGAGGAGGTCACAGAGGGCATGGAAGGATGTCACAGAGGACAGCACGGATGGGCCTGGAGCAGTCATGGAGGGCTTCGTGGAGGAGGCAATGAACACAACTGAATCTGATGCTGAAAATTGTAATAACCACGATAATAACCAACATGTGTCAAAGACGTACTATATGCCAGGCCCTGCTCCCTAAACACATTAAATATATTAATGCATTTACTTTTCACAAAAGTCTCACATAGGTTCCGCAATTATCTCACATTATGGATGCGGAAACTGAGGCTCAGAGAGGGAAAGGGACACCTAGGTCACCATCTAAGAAGAGGCAGAATGAAGACTAGTTGGGCTTCATAGCACATGATACTCAACCTCCGTTATGGGTTGAACTGCCTTGCCCCTACATTCACACAGGGATTGAAATCCTGACCCGCAGTATCGCAGAACTTATTTGGAGACAGGGTTTTACAGAGGTGATCAAGTTAAAATGAGGTTATGAGGGTGAGCCTTAATCCCATATGACAGGAGTCCTTATAAAAATGGAAAATCTGGGGGCCTCCCTGGTGGTTCAGTGGTGAAGAATCTGCCTGCTAATGCAGGAGACACAGGTTCGATCGCTGGTCTGGGAAGATCTCACATGCCTTGGAGCAACTGTGCCTGACCGCTGCAACTATCTAGCCTGTGCTCTAGAGCTGGGGAGCCGCAACTACAGAAGCCCACCGCGCCTGGAGCCCGTGCTCCACCACAAGAGAAGCCCCTGCACCGCAACTAGAGAGTAGCCCTTGCTCTTTCACTGGTGGTCTGCCCAGCAAGGAAAACCCAGCACAGCCAAATAAATAAATTTAAAAAAAAATAAAATTTTTTTAAAGTGTTAGGAAGAAAATTTGATCAATCTTCTACACAGATTTTACAAACGTGGTGAGGAGGAGACCCCGGAGGCGCTCCCTGCCCAAATCACCTAGATGCAGGGGAGGGAGGCCTCCTGACCCACTGGCCCCGCCCCCCGCCTCATCGGCCCCGCCCACTGCGCCGCACTCACTGGGCTCCTGCTGGGCGTCCATCTTGGCCTTGAGCAGCATCCTCAGCCTAGACACCTCCTGCCGCTTGAGCTCATCCAGCTTGGTGCGGACATGGTGGCTGACGAAGTCCAGCTCCCGGCTCAGCTTCCCACTCTGCCCAGGAGAGAGGGGACACTGGTCAAGCCGCCCTCTCTGGAGCCTTCTGCAAGCTTTCTGATGCCTTCCTGGGGTGCCCCAAAGCCCCCAAGACAGGATCGACATTTAGATAAGGCTGATTCACACGACACCCCCCGCCCCCGCCCCTGAAACAGAGAAAGTGTGGGGCGGGGGGCGGCACAGAGGGGTGCGTCCACTTGCTCAGAAGAGCGTGAGGGGGCGGGGCTGGGATTGGAACCCAGCACCATGCCACTCCAGAACCTGCCTGCCTACGTGGCCACTGTTTCTGACGTTATTTCCCACTTGTATGACCTTGAACAAGCTACGTAGGCTCTAGGGCTACTGTTTCTCTGGCTAGGCAGCGGGACGGGCTGGGCTCATTGACCTCTGGTTCCACCCATCCATTGTCGGGGGGTCCAGGTAAGTGGGGACAGATGAGAACCCCAGGAATGCTGGGAGGTTTGCAGGGAGCAGAGCTGCCCTCCTCATCAGCCCTGGGTCAAGGAGTTTGGGGTAGGGCAGAGGAGCGGGGCAGGCAGTTGTGTGTGTGTCTGTGTGTGTGTGAGAGTGAGCATTCTTTTCAAGAGACTCTGCTTAGGGGATGGGTCAGGATATGGGCTCAGGGCTCAGTCAGTCCAGGGATTGAGACCCAGGCCTCTGGGAAGGACAAACACTGCTACCAGGACCTCAGGGTCCGCCTCTGTAAAATGGGGAGAATCCCAACTCCTCTGGAGGCTTAAGGTGAGTTAGAGGAGATGTGCGTGATGACAGCATCTCCTGTGTTTTGAATTCTTCCTGTGTGGACAGCACTTTGCTGAGAACTCACAGAATCATACCTTGCAGAGTGCAGACTGAGGACAGACACTGTGCACGTCCATGTCTTTTACATGTCTTACCTCAGACAGTCCTGTCGTCGCCCCACTTTTCAGATGGCAAAACTGAGGCACAGTGCAGGGAGGCCACACAGCTGATAGAGCTGATACTGGAAACCATGGCCCACCCACATCCACACTTAACCACACATTCCCTCTCCCCCCGGCCCAGATCCTTTCCCAGCTATGCAACCTGGAGAAGCGACTTCCCCAGGCTCAGACTCTGCCCTCTGAGCACGCATCCCCTCATCCCCACCCAGCGTGCTCGCACCCAGCCACACCGCACCTTGATGTCCTCGGCGTTGGCAGCCTGCAGCTTTTCCCGGAAGTGCCCGTCAGTCTCCAGCACATTGATGACTTCCTGGAGGTACCGGTGATAGTACAGGCCTGTGTCCTGGGGCAACAAAGATGAACATAGCAGTGCCAGCCCTGGCCCCCTCTCTGGTTCTGCCCTGCAGATAGGACCCAAAGACCACCCCACAACCCTGAGCAGGAGATCTCCCCTCTGGGACACAGGCTCTGGAGCCAGCAACCTCGGTTGCTCTGTAATCACAGACAAATTACCCAATCCTATGGGCCTCAGCTCTCACCTCCTCTTAGGTCTGTCTGTGCTGGAGATGAAATTAAAATCACATGGGTAAACACTATGCCCCCAGAGTGGACATACTGCAATTTATTGGCAAGCAGTGAAACACACAGTCATCCATTCAACCAGCATTCACCCAGCCCCTATCATTTCCTAGGCACTGTTCAAGAGAACACAGCCAGTGAACCAGACAGACAAAAACCAGAACTTCCTTATGGTCCAGTGGTTAAGAGTTTGCACTTCCAATGCAGGGGGTGAAGGTTCAATCCCTGGTTGGGGAACTAAGATCCCACATGCCTCATGGCAAGGCCAAAAAAAGAAAAAGACTGATAAAAATCCCTGGGCTCTTAGTCCTAGCCCTGCCACTTTCCTTTTCCAGGGTCTCACTCTTCCACAGACAATAAAATTCCCTCCTTCTCAGAACTGTGGTGAAAAGTAATGAGATAAGAAGCCTGACACATAGTAAGCCTTTAGAAGACACTCAGTCTACCACGGCGATCATTACACATGTTGAGGAAAAGAAATGGGAAGAGATCGCCCACCTATGTCACTGTGGGTTTAATAGAGTCCTACTGCTGCTCTAACAAATATCACAAACTAAGCGACTTAGAGCCGTAAAAATTTATTCTCTTAACAGAGTTCGGGAAGTCACAAGTCCAAAGTGGTTCAGCAGGACTGGGCTTATTCTGGAGACTTAAGGGAACAGTCTGCTTCCTTGCCTCTTCCAGCATCTAGAGGCCGCCTGCATTCCTTGGCTTATGGCCTTGCCTCACTCTGACCTCTGCTTACATCATCACATCGCCTCTGACACTGACCTTCTTGCCTGTCTTCTAGGGGACCCTTGTGGTTACACTGGGCCCATCTGAACAGTACAGGACATAGAGAAGGAAATAGCCAACCCACTCCAGTATTCTTGCCTGGGAAATCCCACAGACAGAAGAGCTGGTAGGCTCCAGTCTATGGGGTCGCCTCAAAGAGTCAGACACGACTTAGCGACTCAACAACAAAATACTACAGTATACAGAACTGTGAAAAAGAAAGTGAAAAGTGTCAAGGAGAAAAACAAAGTTTGCAGCATGGAATGTTTTTGCAATTCTTTCTACACATGGATACACCCCTGTGTATGCCAGCAACTAGTCATATATATTCAGATACAGGGTTTTTTTTGTTGCTGTTTCATAAAAGTAAAGTCATCCTCTGTAAACAAACAAAATACAGGATTACTTCTCCACCTAACTCAATCATACCTGCAAACACTCTTTTGCCATATATTCACAGGTTCTGGGCATGGACATCTTTGGGGGCCATCATTCAACCAAACAGAGTAGGCTGAATCCCAAATCTGCCAATGACTAGCCATGTAATGACTAGTAGGACTGCTAGGATGCCTACTTAAATTTAAATTTCAGCTAAAACAACAAATAACTTTCAGAATATGGATACTGCATGGAGGGCACTTATATTAATAATTATTCATTGCGTATCTGAAATTTAATTTTAAGTGAGCATCCTTTATGTGCGAAGTCTTGCAGCCTTAGTCCTTGGTCAAGATACTTAACTCTGTGCCTCAGCTTCCTCACCTGTAAAGTAAGGTTAAGGAATACCTACCTCATAGGGGCTGTTATGAGGATTAGAGGAATTAATATCGCTAAATATTTAACTCAGAGCTTAGTTGTTGTTCAGTTGCTCAGTCATGTCTGACTCCTTGAGACCCCATGGACTGCAGCATGCCGGCTTCTCTGTCCTTCACTATCTTCTGGAGTTTGCTCAAAGTCATGTTCATTGAGTCGGTGATGCTATCTAACCATCTCATCCTCTGCTGCCGCCTTCACTTTTTTCCTTCAGCACTTAGTAGGAGCTGTCAGTATTATTATGACTGCGGTCATTGCCATTTATAACCTTCTGTTAGTCTCAGAATAAAGTCTCCACCATGGTCCACAAGGCCATGTGTGATCTGCCCCAGTCCATCTCTGACCTAGTCTCCCCTTATTTCACTCTGTCTCAAGCCACACTGGCCTCCTCTATGTCCTTCTACTCACTCCGCTCTCCACCATGCAGCCTTTGCACAGGCTGTTCCTTCTGCCTGGAATATTCTTCCCGGCACTCCAGATCTCAGTTCAAATGATCCCTCCTTCCTCCCTGACCATCACCGCTGGTGGTTCATTCTCAGTGGCCCCAGCCTTTCCAGTGAGCTAAGCTGGTCTGTGAGGGCAGGGGGCTTGCTCTAAATGAACTAAGGGAAAGGGAACTCAAGCTGCACTTCTGTGTCTGCAGAGAATTCACGGGGCAAAGGTCTCAGCTGCTGGGTGGGGACCTGCCACACCACACACAGGAACTCAGAATGAACTGTTCCAGAGACAGCAACGTGTCCATTCCTATTGGAAGCTGTAGGATTCGGGCCACGAATCAGGGCACTAGCCTTGAGGATCTTTTAAAGTTCCAAATTCCCTAAGACCATAGGTTTCATAGGGTTTGACAGACACGTATTGGAATAAATGAGTATTTTCCATGCCCCATGCCCATCATACTTTAAACTACAACTCCCATGAGCTCCCTGACGTGAGAACACCACAGTTAGCTAACATCACCAGCTCAGCGTGCTACTGGGAAATGTAGTTTCGCCCCCCGCACCCAGCTTCCTTCTTGAGGGGAGGGCGTCTTAAAGGAGCAGAGATATTTAGGTGTTTGGGGGGTAGGTGTTTGGGGGGTAGGGGGCAGGGTCCCGGGGGCGGGATGCAGATTTTCTATCTAACTGGCAAGCAGGGAAGGGCCACTTACAGGGCTCTCGGTCGCGGGATTCTCCTCCTTGGGCGCCCCCCGCTCCAGGGGCACGGCCAGAACAGCGCGCAGCAGCAGTAGAGACGGCAGGAGGAAGAGGGCTGCACGGGGCCCAGAGGGAGGCATGGCGGCGTGGTCTGTTGGGGGCGGAGAGGTGGGATATGTTTGTCCCAAGACTCCTCCTCCCCCTGGACCCAGGAGTCTGGACTTCCAGCGCCGCTCCCCGCCCCTTTCCAAGAATCAAGATTCAAAGCGTTTAGTTCTCCGGACCTAGGAGTCTGAGCCTCCAGCCTTTCCTTCCTCAGACCCAGGAGTCCTGGCTTCCAGCATCCTCTTCGCTTAGACTCAGGAATCCGGGATCTCGACCCCCTCTTTCCCTAAACCCAAAGGTCGAGGCCCCAGCCTCCTCTTCTCCCAGGACCTAGAGGTACCGGGGTCCTCCCCCGAGATCCGGTTTTCCAGCCCTCCTGTCCCCCGCCTCGCTTCTTCCCAGGACCGAAGAGTCTAGGACGCTCCAGCCCCTTACCTCTCCTTCACCGCAGAGGGCGTCTTCCTGGCATAGAACCTCCGGAGCTTTCTTGGTGTTTTCCCCCCTAGGCCACGCCCACTTTCCCGCAGAGGACCCGATCTCAGCAGCCTGATTGGTCCACGCTGGCTCCAGGTTCCTCGGGCCCCTGTCTAGCGGCTCCGCCCCTCGTCGAAGTCGCTGGCCTTTTCTCGAAAGCCTAGCCTCCTTTCTTGGAAGCCCTACCTTTTGACGCCACATATCCTGCTTTTTAGGAGAAAGAATGGAGACTTTCAAAGAGAACTACAACTCCCTCTCGGACCGGGGCAAAAATGAGTCTACTTCCGCGGGCATCTTGGCCTCTTTGGCTCATGGGAGTTGTAGTTTTCTGATTTATTTTCTCGCCTGGACGTGGCTGTAAATTACAGATCGATAGTAGTTGGCACATGTCACATTATAAGTTTCTTATGTAAGAGAGAAGAGAGCTTGCGACGAGGCCCCTCGCAGGTCCCTTTAAGGAACACTTGTACGTTCTTCCAATTTAGAACCCCTGGAGCAGGGTTGCCAGGCTGCAGCAGAGGCCAAAGGTCATTGCTTTGTTGGAAGTGGAGCGTGGGGTGGGTCAGAAGGGAGGGGGATCAGGGCAGGTTCCAAGGGAATCTCCTGCCCTCCCTCTGAGCCCTCTTTTCTCCCCTGCTTACTTCCCAGAGAGCCAGAGATTATGTCCCTGATTTCCAAAGAGAGGGTCAGTTATGTTTAGAAATTGGCCAGACAGGCAAGGAATTGAGGTGTGAATGTGAAAAGCCTCTCCAGGCAAGAGAGCAGGAGAGGTCTCCAGGATCCCAGGCAGGTGGGTACTGGGGGTCTGGGATCACTGGGGATGGGGTGTTTGGGGTCCAGAGTCCTGAGTTCTCATGTCTGGGTGAAGGAGAGAGTTAGGTATTGGGGGAAGAGCAAGCTGGACTCCTGGGCTCCTGATAGTGGTGAAAGCTGGAAACAGGCTTCAGGGTCCCTAACAAGTACTGACACTGGAATTTGGGTTGCCTGGGTCCAGGAGAAAATCCCAAGCTTAAGATCAGGTGTTGGAGGGCAGCACCTATTGGGATGTTGGGTCTGGTTCCTGACTCCTTGTTTTGCTTCTCCAGAATGTCTCGGAAAAGTGATACATGGAAGAAAGAGTGAGTGGGGGAAATGGGATGGGCAAGGGTAGAGATGGAGGGGGCAAGGGGGCGCACACCTGCTCAGCAGCTCTTCTTGTGTACCTTGAAGGGAGGGGCTGGGGGCTTGGACTTCTGGGTCCTACCTACCTAACAGGAGGGAGCTACAGATGAGGACCCCTGGGTCTGAAAGAGGAAGGGCTGGGGGCTTTGAGTCCTGAGATAGGAGGGGCTTGAGATCTCTGACCCCTGGACTCTAGATAGGCCAGTGCAGGGAGAAAGAACTTCAGCACTGGTGGAGCAGACTCAGGTTCTATCTCTTCTGTGACCTCACAAGCGTTCAGAACCCTAAGTTGGGCAGCGGGAAGAAGGGGAAGGGCTCTTGGGCAACGGGGGTGCCCTGCTTGCTGTCACTACGAGCCTGCACCTCTCTCAGGGCCCTGGGAGATGAGCTTGCCGCTATGAGACTGCAGAAGCTGGAAGAGCAGGTACTGTGCCCAGGAATCCTGCCAACCCTCCCCTTCTATCTCCCATACCCCCTCAGGAGTCCCACCCCCAGGACTTGCTCTGGGACTCCTGGTCCTCATTGGCTCTCTCGGAGTCTCAAGTTTTGCAATTGGGAAACGAGAAAACAGGAATTAGGAATCCTCGGGAAGCAAATCTTGGTGACGAGACTCCAAAATTTCTAAGGAACAAGGGTTCTGGATCCTTAGGACTCCTAGGTCCTTCGGGAGGAGGGGCCTGGATGCCAGGACTCAGGGTTCTACGGAAGGAGTTGCTGAGAGACTGAAGGCCTGGAACTCTCCCACCTATGCAAGGACTCCCCTTGCCCCAGGCCCCCTTTCACCCCTGTCTTCCGGTTCGGTTCCTAGACCCCCACCCCACCTCTTTCCCGCTCCTGCAGTGGCGTCTGTTTGAGAAGAAGCAGCGACGGAAGCGCCAAGAGCCCCTCATGGTTCAGGCCAATCCTGACGCTTCAGTGCGGCCGCGGAGACCGAGGCGGCGGGAGGAGCGCTTCTCGGCTGCCACCGGTGAGGAAAGCTGCCCCGAGTCCCGCAGGAGCTCAGGCTGGAGGGAGGGGCCTGTGGGAGTGTGTGGAGGGGGGGTGCCTAAAGGGCCTAGAGGGGAGGAGCCTGGCGGAGCTCGTGGAGGGTGGCGGCGCTTTGTTAGAGCGCGGGGGCGGGGCCTGATGATCCGTGGGCGGGGCCTGTGAGAGTTCGGGGAGTACGGGGTACGGTGCTAGTAGAGGCGGGCCCCGAAAGAGTTCTGGGATTCGGCTAGGGTGGAGCCTGGGAGAGCCGAGGACCGCCCAGAGAGTGCGGGTGGGGACGGGGTCTAAGGAGTCGTGGAACTCGTGGGCTTGGGAGAGTTGGGGGAGGTGCCTGGAAAAGCGCTGGGACGCAGCTCCGAAGAAACCGGAGGGCTGAAGTAGGCAAAGCCCCGGGGCCAGGCCTGGGCAATTTAAAGCCGATTTATTGGAGAGTCCGCGTGGGATTGTTTACACACGGAATCGCGACAGTTTAGTGGTAGGGCTGTGCTTGTTTGAGTCTTGGGGTTCGGGTTCTGAGTTGGTCTCGAGGGTTTGGGTAGTCAATCTGGGACGAGGTTTGGGAGACCAGCGAGGAGGCGGATCTTCTCAGAGGACCAGGATTTTGTGCTTCGTGTTAATGGGCCTTGCCACACCTTCTCCCAGAACCCCTCCCAGGCCCCAGGAATCCTTTCCTTCAGGAGAATGTGCCAGAGGCGCATTTGTGCACTGAATCCCACGGTATCCTGGGCACCGTGAGCTGCGGTGGAGATGGCAGTGGCGAGCGTGACCCTCTGTTACTGCCGACAGAAGCAGGTAATCTCAAATCCTTGGGCGGTTGATACCCCGGAACTCCACTCCCCCTAGAACTCAGGAGTCTAGAACCACTCAGTCATTGCTGTCTCCAAAGGACCCCCGCGGGCCCGGATATGCTTCACCGCAAGGAGTCCAGGTCATGAACCTTCTCCTCCAATACCCAGGAATCTGCATCTCCAGCCCTCTTCCTTCCCTGGTATTCAGAAATCCCCGTCTCCAGTTCTCCTCCCTTTCTTGACTACCAGGCAGCTCTGATCTGGAGTTGGAGGAAGTCTCCGTGGAGGATGTTCCTGCCTCGCCGCCTCCTTGTGAAGAGCCTCCGGGGACTCTTCTGTCGCGCAAAGGTTGGCCAGCCCACCAACGATCTGGTAATTTCTGTGACACCGGGTGAAATCTGGTCCACTGGTCCATGTGGCACTTCCTCCCCCTTTTCTGTAATAGCTCTGTTGAGATATATTTCACATATTATACCAATTCACTCATTTAAAAATTTACAATTCCATGGTTTTCAGTGTATTTACCGAGATGTGCAACACACACCATAATGAATTCTAGACTATTAATTAATCATTACCCACAAAAGAAAACCCTATACATTTTATCAGTCACTGCCCCACCCCCCATTTCTCCCAGACCTAAGTACTACTATTTTAAATTGTGTCTCTTTAGACACTTCATATATAGAATAATACAGTATATAATCTCTTGTGATTGGCTTCTTTTGCTTGCTTCAATGTTTATCTATTTTGTAGCATTATCAGTATTTCATTCCTTTTTCTTTATAATATTCAATGGTAGGGACATTTCCTTTTATTCTCATGACTTGACCAGTGATTTCAATAACAGGACTCTGAGTTATAACCCCAAATTTGCTCCCTCCTCCCATTTTAGTTCCCCAGTCTCCCGGATGCTCTCTCTGGGACAAAGGAAAGACAGGACTCTAATCCCTCCCTGTCCTTAGATCCAGGGCAGTCACAGACTTCTCAACTTGTATAGACTCCTGTGCACATAGGGGAGGAGGAGGATCCGGCAAGTGAAGTTGATGATAAATAAGTAGGAGTCGGAAACCTGGGAGTTCTGACCTTCTCCAGCCAGCACTGATGACCTTGTCCCAAGCTCCTGGGATCCAGGTGTCCTGAGTTCAGTCTTTTCAGGGCTTTTTCTAACCTTTAGGCGCCAGTGCTGAGGACGAGAGCAAATTACAGGATGTTGGAAATGAATACGAAGTGCCCAGTGCCAGATCAAGCCCTGGAATGGATGGTGACGGTGGCCTTGGAGACTTGGCCTCCAACAAGGTGGGAGGTGGCACAGCCAATAAAGATATAGGAGGAGGAGGGCTAGTCTCAGGCTCGCGGGGCGCTAAAATTCTGCAGCCCAATCAAGGGCCCTTTTTACTGGTGGGTGGAACCTGTTATGTTTGGGCTAGCGGAAGTTCTTTGTGTGTACCATTTATTTTCAACCTAGAGGATCAGAACTGATGTGAGCCTATGCCTTAAAACCCAGCCCACCAAAAGGCAGTGAGCTTTGGAGAGGGTGAAATAGTGATAGGAAAGGGCCAGGTGGCACTCATTTTGGTATGAATGAAATCGAGATAGTTTCAGTTGAGAAGATCTGGGCGGTATTATATGTTAATATATAGACCCTGTGAACACGGGTATTAAAGGAATGGGCAGTGCTTTCAACAGGATTCTCCAATCGGTAGGTGAAATGGGTGTGGCTAATGTTACTGGCCAATCAACAAATGAAGCGATCTTGGGGTTTGATCTTGGGCATTGAACCGTACTGGCCAATCAGCAGGCAGCTGAGATATTTGACCAATAGACAGAAACTTGGTCGAGAGACAGCGTAACCCTGAGCTGGGATGGCCAATCACTAGTTGGCATAGCGGCGAGCGGGGGAGGGTGAGCCGGCTGAGGAGGTCGAGTCTGCTCTCTCTGAACTTGAATTTGGTGCGTGGGCCAGGGTGAAGACCTGGAAGAGAAGAAGGAGGAGCCGGAGTTTACCATGAGGAAATCCCCAGAGACGGGCGTCGAAGTGGTGTCCGAGGGCGCACACGGTGTGGGCAGCGGCGATGTGGGGAGCTCGCCCCACACGCCTCCCTGCGCCCCAGGCCCTCGGCTGGGCGAAGACATGAAAGCATATGTGCTGCGGCCAGCGATGCGCGGTTGCATGGTGCAGTGTTGCATCAGCCGCGACAAGAGCGGTGTAGACAAGGGCATGTTCCCTTTCTACTATCTCTACCTGGAGGCAGCCGACGGCCGGAAGGTGTGGTCTGGCAGCTTGGAAACAAGTCCCACCTCGCAGGGTCTGAGTGAGGTCAAGACTGACTTAGGCGAATCGAGGCCTTGCTCTTCATTGAGCTAGGACTAATCAGCTCCAACGCCAGGCCCTGCCCTTCAGAGAACTGGGCTCCTTTATACTCAGAGCCCAGTGGCATAGGCCCTCCCCATCCCATAACCCAGGGTTGTCCACTTTCAAATAGAGCTGGCCTTGCTCACAGGTAGGCCACGCCCCCTCAGAGTCCCAAACCCCACCCCTTACAGACCCTCCAGATATCGGCCACCTTTTGTTGGGGCTTACCTGGTAGCTAAGCTGGTAAAGGATCCGCCTGCAATGCAGGAAACCCCGGTTGGATTCCTGGGTCGGGAAGATCCCCTGGAGAAGGGAACGGCTACCCGCTCCAGTATTCTGGCCTGGAGAATTCCATGGACTGTATAGTCCATGGAGTCACAGAGTTGGACACGGCTGAGCGACTTTCACTTCTCACTTGATCCAAATCTAGGCCCTAGTCCCACCCAATCCTGAGACAGCCCCAGCCCCTCTCAGGAGCTAAGCTTCTCCCTTCGTGGATTTTCCATTGATAGCCAAGCTATGCCCCTCTCAGGTCATTTCTGTCTCACGTGTGACCGCCTCTCAATTATTCATTCTCCCCCAGAAAGAAACTTTTCCCCTACTCAGTGCCAGACTGGGTTTTTACAGATGAAACACTAAAGTCCTGCTGTAATGTTCCAAGTGAGGCCCTTCCCTATTCTAAAGCCAGGCCCTGCCTGCCAGGCAAGTTCGCCCCCTGCCTTGGCTTTCCCTCAGCCCTGGGCCCAATATCCGAAGGAGTAGGGGGAGATATTAAGATGTGAAATGAGGCTCCCTTTTCGGGACCCAGCTGACTTCCTGCATCTACCAGCAAGCCTCAGTTCAGTTGCTCAGTCATTTTCGACTCTGTGACCCCATGGACTTCAGCATGGCAGACTTCCCTGTCCACTAACTCCCAGAGCTTACTCAGACTCATGTCCACTGAGTCATGATGCCATCCAACCATCTCATCCTCTGTCATCCCCTTCTCCCGCCTTCAGTCTTTCCAAGCATCAGGGTCTTTTCCAATGAAGAAGACCTTTGCATTAGGTGGTCAAAGTATTAAAGACTTTCAGCTTCAGCATCAGTCCTTTCAGTGAATGTTCAGGACTGATTACCTTTCCTCTCCAGCAAGCCTTAGGACACTTATTGCTCTATAACCCTTTCCTCTGTCTTGGGACATGGTATTTCCTTGTTTTTGGACCCCTGTGTACACGCTAAGTCGCTTCAATCCTTTTCGACTCTGTGACCCTATGGATAGTAGCCCACCAGGCTCCTCTGTCCATGGGATTCTCCAGGCAAGAATATTGGAGTGGGTTGCCATACCTCCTCCAGGGGATCTTCCTGACCCAGGGATCGAACCCACATCTCTAAGGTCTCCTGCATTGGCAGGTCGCTTCTTTACCACTAGCACCACTGCTACCAGGGAAGACCCGGTCTTTGGGCCCCTAGCTCTAGCCAAGTATCAGAAGTCGATTCTAATGGGCTATTTATCACATCCACAGCACTTCCTTCTGGCGGGGCGCAAGAGGAAAAGGAGCACAACCTCTAATTACCTCATCTCTCTGGACCCTACAGACCTGTCTCGGGATGGGGACAATTTTGTGGGCAAAGTCAGGTGGGCAGAGTCCTGATGTGTGTGCTAAACAGGTGGCAAGGGGTGGGAGGAAGGGGACGATTGAACTACACTTCCCAGCGGTCCAAGGGTACAAGTTCCACCTGCTCTAGAACTTTTTCTCTTAGGGACTGATGGGTTATGTAGTCCTTCAAGTTATAACTCCAGGGTGGTTGGGGATAGAACTGAAGACTTTGGAGGCATGGCTGGCATTAAAGACATTTGATTTCTTGAGCGGCAGTGAGCTGGGATTCCTAAGTTCCTGTGACAGAAGAGGGTTGGTATGTGTGAGTTCTGTCTTAGAGGAAGAGTGTTGCTAAAGCCTCAAGGCAGGAGCCTAAAAATCCTCCCCAAAGGAAGAGAGGGACCTGGGACTGGTACATGGAAGATGAGTCTTACATAAGAGGATGGATCGAAAGACTTGATGAGATGACATAGGAAAGCAGTTAATGTACGGCAAAACAGGAATAATTATTGTTTTTATTCTGACCACTTCCCTTCTGGAGCAGATCTAATGTCTTGGGCACCAAGTTCAGCATCTTCGACAATGGGGTGAATCCGGAAAGGAAACATTTTTTCCCGGAGACTGCTCGGATCAGGGAGGAGCTGGCGGCTGTATGTTATGTGAGTGTTCGGGGAGATGAGAGAGAGGAGTAGAACGGTGGGGAGGGAGAAAGAAGCAGGCCAAATGGAGCATACCACCCTCAGGAGACCAACGTCTTGGGATTCCGAGGGCCCCGGAAAATGAATGTTGTTATTCCGGAAATCAACGCCCAGAACCAGAGAATGTGTGTCCAGCCACAAAATGTGAGTCCACCAAACTTGAGAATCTCTGGGTCAGTGGAGGAGGAAGGTCTGGGGGACCGGCCATAGGTGCTAAGAGGAGAGGGGGCCGATGGGTTACATAAGGTCACATAAGCCGGGAGGATTTTGTCAGATTTATATGCCTTAGGAAGGGAAAACTAGGGACTCAAAATTCTGCGTTCGGAGGAAAAAAGCTGGTTGGTAGTTGGCTAACCACGCCCCCTACTTTACTCTTTAGGAACAAGAATCGCTCCTGAGTCGCCTCCAACGGGGAGCCAGGCAGGGCCTGGTCCTGCTGCGAAATAAACCCCCATCGTGGAACGACAAGAGCGGCGCCTACGTGCTCAATTTTCATGGTCGGGTCACGCGGGCCTCGGTCAAGAACTTCCAGATCGTTCATCCGGATGACCGTGAGCTGCTAGGAACCTATTTACCTTGGCAAGGGGGCAGGAGGAGAAATACTCCCATTAGCACTTGAGCGTTTTTGTAGGGAGGGCAGACTCCACGCTATTGCAAAGCCTATTGGGAAGTGTAGTTTACTCGGCAGAGGGCCATGTAAACACGCTTCCGGGATTCTGGGCGGAATAAGGGCGCCGCACAGCCTCTCGGGAGTCGTAGTTCTCGCGGCTCAGAGGCCCGCGGCAGGGAACTAACACAGCCTCAGTTCCTGACTTCCTCTTCAGCTGACTACCTCGTGCTCCAGTTTGGTCGTATAGCCCCAGACACGTTCACCATGGACTTCCGCTTCCCACTTTGCCCACTCCAAGCCTTTGCCATCTGCTTGTCCAGTTTCGATGGGAAGCTGGCATGTGAGTAAATTCAATAAATAACTCTCATCAGCTTCTGTGCCTGCTCACTTAAAGAAAGGGCCTCAACATGCCTTCTTTTACATGAATTTACTAATAACCAATACTTACTAGATGGCGCCTGGGCGCCCCGTTCTGTGCTCTAGGGAGTGGGCTGTTGGGCAACACTTGCTCTCCTGAAATCATAGTCCGATCATGGGGGATGGGTCTTTTTAAAAGGCTCGCCTACTATAAAGGAGGAAAATATAAGGGCTGGGTCAGAGCAAGGCAGCTCTAAAATATATATACTTTTATGCTACATTTGAATAACCACAAGGAACTAGCTGAGCCAGAGAGGTCAGGGACGGGCACATCAGGCAGTAGCTCATACAAAGGTGGGAGGGACGTTGGTGGTTTTCCGAATGAGAGGGTGGTGTAGCATCAGCCTGGGGAACCAGTGGGGAGGGGCAGGGTATGAGGCTGGACCAGGTGCAGGACATTTGGAGCACTCTTGTTTGAACTGCTGAGCAGTTTTTTAAGTTGGAGCAGTAAGTAGGATGGGTAATTGAAGACATGCATGTGTGGGTGAAAGAATAGTTACAGTAGTAGCCAACACTTAACATGTTATTTAACATTGTTTTAATTATGACTTATTTGGGGATCTTATAAACTCATAAGGTATGCGCAGTTGTTAGCCGCATTTTACAGGTAAGGAAACAGTTTATGGACATAGGATTTATAAATGTGAAATCAGATACATTTGTAAGTGTAAAAGCCTTGGGGAACTCACCACATCTGCCAGTAGGGAGGATAAGTCTATTTCAGGAGCACACAGAAAACTGGAGCTTAACCCTTTTTTAGGAATTAGTGAGTTCAGCTCCCAGACCCTTTGGGGAGAAAACTTTCCTAGGTTTAATAAAATGTAGGCAGAAGCAAAAAAAAAAAAACAAACACCCCGACAAAACCCACCAGTCTTTAGTTCAAAAGAAGCCTCAGGATGGGAAGAGGCAGATTCAACGGATGATGGGAAATGTAGTTTATCCTCCATGGACGTGTGGCCTTTATGTATTCCCCCCTCAACTGTCTTGGGGACTGAGGAGTAGTGGATGCTGTCAGTTCAGACACACACAGAGACGCTGCTTACTACAAAAAGCTTTATTCATTATGTAAACTAACATTCAAATAAATAAATAGTTAACACAAAAACTACTGCACATTAGCCACGCCTCCCACTGAGGTCTAGGCTAGGAGACACACATGGAGGGGAGGGAGGGGCCAGAGCGTGGCTCAAGGGCGTGGCCTGGATGGGGGACATCGGTGAGGTCCAGGTAGGGGCAGGGACGGTGGCCAGGGAAGTGGGAGGGTTCCCGAGACGTGCCCAGGCCCTGGCCCGGGCAGCAGGGGTGAGGTAGGGACCCAGCTCCTCTTGGACCTGGGCGATACGTCGGGCGAAGCGGCTTCGATCCCGGGCAAATTGCTCCCAGGGGCCTCTGCGGGCGGCCTGGGCCGGTCCTGCCCAGACAACCAGGGGATGGACGGAGACCTTCTCAGAGAAGCGCACCTGGAGATGGACGGGCACAGACATGGAAGACACACACATACACACACGAGATACAAAGGGCAGCAGGTGGGGAGGTGGGGAGAAAGAGAAACAAAAGAAAAATGAGTTGCACAACAACGCTTGTCATCTGGTTTGTTATCTCGCCTGCCAAGAGATTCCCCAGCTGACTCACTGAAGGTAGAGGTGGGGCCCTGGGGTTGACATGAGCTCAGAGGCTCCTTCCTCCCACAGGGGCCAGCCTCTTGCAAAGGATTGCATTAACGTGAACACAGCCCTACCAATGGAGCTCACATGCAACCCTCTGCAACACGGAGGAGCCAGGAGTCGGGGCCTCCAGTCCTTTGGTCCCCAGACCCAGGAGTGCCAGCTCCCAGCCCTCTCCTCCCTAACCTCAAGGATCTAAGTTCTCAGTACCCACCTTTCTGGTCTTTGGGAGAGGTTCAAGGTCCGGATGCCTGGTGGGGGTTTGTGCAGACTTGAGCCGTCTTTGTAGTCGGAGGGGCAGCCGAGGAGGAGCCCAGGGAAGAGGGGGCTTCTCTCCAGGTAGATAGATGGCCACTTGGAAGGGGCAGGGCTCAGCTTCTCCCCACTTCTCAGCAGCTTCCCCTCTGTCTGTTTTCTCTCCAGGCTGATAAATCTGGTCCCTGAGGAGGGCACTCTGGGTCTGAAGGGAGGGGCTGGGTCCCAAGTCAGCTGCTCCTGATTCATCATCTTCATCCTCATGCTCATTTTCTTCCTCTGTGTCTTCTCCTGGTTGATACACCCAGGCACTCAGGAAGGCACTTGTGGGTGGGATTGAAGAGGAGGCCTCGGCTTCTCCCTCATCTTCAGTTGCTTCTGAATCACAGTCCTCCGTGTCTTCTCCTGGCTGATACACCCAGGCACTCAGGAAGGCACTTGTGGGTGGGATTGAAGAGGAGGCCTCGGCTTCTCCCTCATCTTCAGTTGCTTCTGAATCACAGTCCTCCTCTTCCTCCGTGTCTTCTCCTGGCTGATACACCCAGGCACTCAGGAAGGCACTTGTGGGTGGGATTGAAGAGGAGGCCTCGGCTTCTCCCTCATCTTCAGTTGCTTCTGAATCACAGTCCTCCTCTTCCTCCTGTCCTCTGTGTCTTCTCCTGGTCGATACACCCAGGCGCTCAGGAAGGCACTTGTGGCTGGGACAGAAGAGGAAGCCCCCGTTTCCTCTGAATCACTGTCCTCCTCCTCCTCTGTGATCACACTGGATGGATGCTGCCAGGTCCTGAGCGAGGGCCTCTGGGCTAGACTTGCGGAGTGTGGCCCTGGGTCAGCATCTCCTTTCTCAGCCTGTTTGTCCTTCTCCTCCTCCTCAGGCTCCTCTCCCAAACAACATTCCCAGGCCCTGAGGTGGGAGCCTACAGATGAGGGGGACATGGAGGTCTTCGTGGCTGCTTCAGTCTCTGTTCTTCCTTCTGTGGCTCCATTTACCGGGCCGCACACCCTAATGGCTTCTCCATTCTCCTCCTCCTCTTCTTCCTCCTCCCCTGGGCAACACTCCCAATGTGACAGAGGAAAAGAGAACGCGGTCACTTCTTTACCTCCAGTAACCGCTTCTTCCTTAGATTCCTGCTCCCCAGGAAGGTCCAGCAGAGATCTCATCAGAAGGCTGAGGGACAGGGGAGCAGGCTGGCCATCCATAAATTCTTCCTGCTCTCCAGGGACACCAGTTGCTTCTTCCCCACCATACTTTTCATCATCATCATCTGAAAGTCCCCAGACTTCGGGAAGAGAGCGCTCGGCTTCCAGGTCAGGGTAGGCCCCCGGGGAGGCTTCTCCGTCCTCCTCAGCCGCTCCACTGTCTTCGGTCTCCTCTTGAGGGCGCCTGCCCCAGGGGGCATGGTAGGTGGCCAGAGAAGCCTTTGCTTCATCCTCCAGGCCAGCTCCTCCCTGATCTGCTTTGGTTACTGCTTCCACTAGCCAGGGCTCTGGAGGTCCTGGGCCCCTCAGGAGGCTCCACGCCCGGCTGAGAAGGCCCATCAGTGGGGACAGGAGGAAGAAGGGGTGGGTACCTCTCCAGTGGGCAGGCTGATGGGGCATTTGGCCTGGAGCCATCTGTCTGGGCTGGGGAAAAGGGAGGGAAAAAAGGGGTCAAGTTTAGAAGCCATTTAAGGGAATAGCATCAGAGGATGACCTTGAGTCATAGCAACGGAAATAGTAACACAAATAGCAACGCAGGAGTTCCTGCCCCACATTCCTTTCTGATCCCAGCCACTCCCATCTCCGACCTTTGTTTCCCCACCTCTTCTCTCAAAACCCAGGAGTCCCCTGTTCTCCTTCCCTTAGTCAACAAGCCCCCAGCCCCATCTGCTCTCAAACCCATAAGTCCTAGTCCCAGGAAGTCAAAACGCAGGTCCTCTACTTGCTTCTCTTGGGGACAAAGTCCTAGTCCTTGCTTCTCTCAACCTCCTGAGGGCTGACAAATCAGCCCCCGTCACCCACCCCCGCCTTGGAAACTCAAAAATTCCGATCCCTAGATGGTTACTTTTCTGGGGACCCACGAGTCTGGCTCCCAGACCCCTCCTCCGTCTGCCTCAGGACTCCCAAGTTTCCAATTCTTTCTGCTTCCTAAGTCGGAACCCTGGGGTTCCTCCCACCCCTCCAGAACCCCTCAGGTTCCCAGGCCTTCCTTAATACCCACCGGAACTCAGAAGTCTGAGCTCCCGCCTCCTAACTGGCCAGAAGTCCGGTCCCAGCCCCCAACCCCTCGGAACCTAGGTGTTCCGATCCCCTCAACTCACCAGCTCTGGACTGCGCGTCAACCTGGAGGCAGGAGTGCCGGCTGAGGTTGCCACGAGAGATCGCAGGTTCGGACGGCTCGGGAGGTCAGCGCTTTCATCTCGCCCTTCGGCGTCGGGCTCGAGGACTCAAGTTGTCACCGGCTGCTGCAAGCGCTGTCGCGACAAAGACGCGTACGATCGTCCAGGGAAACATACAAATACATCCAGGCCGGAAACTTCACGGAGAGGTGACGCTACCCTCAGCGCTTTTATGGACCAAGGCAGCCGGACGTGCTGACGTCAGAGGGGAGGCGGGGTTTCGAAACGTAAACGTGAGGGAAGGGAACTGAAAACAAGGTTGGACTTCTCGCGGAGATTCCAGGCTTTGTGACGTCACGCGGCAGCGGTGTTTCCAAGCGTGGCCACGCCCCAAGCGAGCGAGCTATCACTCAAGCGCGTGAACTGCTGAAGCAGAAAGGGAGCTCTTTTAACCCTTGTTCCAGGCAAACGCCTCGCCTCTAATCTAAGACCAGGCCCCCGTCTAGAGTCTCCCACTTTCCATCTGTTCGGCTTCCTACCTGGTGTGGGAAAGTATTATTGTTCCCATATCACAGATGGGGAAACTGAGGCTTGGGAATGAAATCACTTGCAGAGTCTGGATTCATTGCAAAAGAGACAGAATGTATAAGCCCCTTGAAGGCAGGCACTTTGCTTTGCTCACTGCCTGGCACATAGCAGGTGCTCAACAAATACGTGGTGAAAGTGAAGGTGTTAGTCTCAGTTGTACCCGATTCTTTGCGACCCCATGGACCGTAGCCAGCCAGGCTCTTCTGTCCCTGGAATTCTCCAGGCAAGAATACTGGAGTGGATAGCCATTCTCTTCTCCAGGGGATCTTCCTGATCCCGGGATTGAACCCAGGTCTCCTGAATTGCAGGCAGATTCTTTACCGTGGTGAGGGGATACCTAACCAAAAATTCAGACCCCTTCCCTGTCTCGGGCACAAGTCTCCACTCGTAGGTTTCACTTCCTTCAAATTTATAGAAACAAAACAAAACAAAAAACCTCTGCTTACACAAACTGAAATTCTGGCTGTGAAGCACCAACGGAACCTCATGGGAGTGGGGGTGAGTCTTCTGCCACAAGTTCCAGGCCCAGGAACACAGTTCCAGTCCTCCCCGCACCGCCTCCCCCCCCCCACTCACGCCCTCCACCCCCCACCCCATAATCATGTTCTTCAAAATATGCTCAGGACTCAGGTTTCCCTCCTGAAGGGGTCATCCTCAGTCTAGAATGGAATTCTCATCTGAGTCCAAGGTGGACATTGACCCTGGCCACTTGACCCTGCTCGCTCAGGAATCTGGGCCCCTCCTCCTCGCTGGCACACTTGGACCCGTCCACTTAAAGCCACCCTTGCAGATCCCAGCTCCATTCACAGCCCAGCAGTCCTGAATCCTAGATCACATCTTTCCAAGTGTTCAGGAGTCTGAGCCCCCGCCCCTTCCAAGATCCCAGTGATCTCCATTCAGGGCTCGCCAGTGACCCAGGCCCCTGACAGCGACCAACCCACTGAGGCCCTGGAGTCCAGGCCCAGTTCCTACTCGCCAAATATTTAGGAATTCTAGCTTCAGCTTTTATGGGATCCCGGTGGCCCAGGCTGCAGTCCAGCAGGGATCTAGGGGTCGGGGAGGGGGCTAGAAATCGCCCCCAACCCCTCCCCTCGGCTGCGGGGGCAGCTGAGCCAGAGGTCAGGCTGCGGTGGGGAGGCCAAGAGGGGCGGGGTCAGCTGGGATTGGGAGGGGAGACAGGCGCGTGGGCGGCTGGCAGAGGGAGGGAAGGACCCGCAGAGAGGAAAGAGAAACTGGGCGAGCGAGGAAGAGAGAAAGTGAGAAGGGGAATCCGGGAGAGGAGGAAACAGCGGTCGTGGAGGGCCACGGAGAGAAAGAGAAAGAGATTGTAAGGGAGAGGGAGAGACAGGGAGAGACAGCGAGGGGGAGAGAGAGAGAAAAGGGGATGGAGACTTAAAGAGGAGAACTCCGTGAGTCCCAGAAAAAGATTTGGACAGAAACAAGAAAGACTGGGAGAGAAAGTGGTATGCGGGGTGGGGGTGCTGCAGAGGAGAGAAGGAGTGAGGGAGAGACTGGGAGAGACAAGAGATTGGAGAGCCAGAGACGCGGAGACAGAAGGTGAGACTGGAGAGAGAGACAGGGTAAGCGGAAGAGAGATCGTCCGAGGAAGAGACACCATCAGAGACAAAGAGACAAAAAGGGTGTGGATGAGCAGGTGAGGGCGGAGGGCTATGAGAGGCAGCCCCTGAGAGGCGGCCGAGGAGGGGGACTGAGGCTGGGTGTCCCAGCACCCACGCTGCCCTCACGTGCTCTCTGCCCTCCGGACCCCAGAGCCGGTAAGTCCCCTGGCTGGGCTGCAAGGAGCTGCCAGAGTGCACATTCTTGGTGTCCTGGGACTTGGCAGGGATGTTTTAGGGGTGCATGTGGGAGGGAGGGCAGGAGACAGGTAGCTGGGGGTGGGGGTGGGGTAGCCCCGGAAAGAGTCAGGGAATGGGGGGGTTCCTGAGCAGAGAGAGGGTCAAATTCCTGGCCAGAGGGCAGGGGGGCAAGAATAAAGGGGCCCCTATTCTCTGTCCCGGGCTACATATGACTCCCCTCCACCCCTCCCCACAGCTGCCAGGGCCGCCCACCTCTCTTGGCATCACTCTTGGTATGCGGTCCCAGGCCGGGGCCTCCCCCAGCACCCCCCAGGCTCCAAACAACAGGCTCTTTCTCCTCAGCCTCCTCCGACCTGCAAGCCCCTGACCCTGTCTCTGTCCCCACCCGGGTCATCTGCAGAGAGAGGCGCATACAGCTCCCTTTTTTCTCTCCCCAAGCCCCCAATGGAGGACGGCAGACCTCGGAGCAGCCTCAGCCTGGCCAGCAGTGCCTCCACGATCTCCTCGCTCAGTGGCCTGAGCACCAAGGTTCGACTTCTTGGTGGGGCTGGGAAGGAGCGGGGGGTGCTCTGGGCTCCCCCATCCTCCTGTTTCCAAGCCCTGCTTTCGGCGCCACCCAAGGGACTCCGGTTGTCAAGAGCAAAGATCTTTAGCAATGGGGTCTGCCAGACCTAGCAAGGTCCCAACTTGCCCACCCGCCGAAGCTAGGAATTCAGAGGCACTCCCAGCTGTCCCCACCCCTTGGTATTTTCCTAATTTGAAGCCAGACTAACAACCCTGCTTGACTCTGGTTGCTAGGATAAGGCCACTCCCCAGCCATGACCTCCCCCCTCCCCATCCAGGAACTCACTGTCCACTTTTATTAGGGACTAAGAAATCCTGTCTCTAGCCATCCCATCTCCCCAGTTCTGAAATCTGATAAAGGAAAGACCCTTCTCTGACCTTAAGGCCTCGTGGGGCCCAAGATACTTGCCTCCCAAATCATCATCCCAGCCCAAAGTTCAGCAGTGACATTCATTTTCTTGTCCCCCAGTCCCTCCCCTCACTCATTTCCAGCTTCCCAAGTTCAGATTCTGTAGACTTGATCCTGACCTTCGTCAGCACCATTGCCAAGGAAGGGCATCCTTTGGGAATCTGACCTGGGATATCTGTGGGGACGGGGGTTGGGGAGGTGGCATCTATTGGAATGGTGGGATTTGGAGCTCGCACCACCACCTGGATGTGGTCACTATGGAATGCCATTCCCTGGCAAATCAAAGGTGTCCGTTGATTGCAGCTGACCCATCACCAGGGACTCAGCCATGTTGCTGGTTCAGATCCCAAAGGCTTTGGATCTCCATCTCTGGCTTTGGTGGCTAAGGGCATGCTCTCCTTGGCAATGGACCCTTTATTCCCCAAGCCCCTCCCTAGTGGTCAATGGCCTTTTCCTTGATTCCAGACACATCCATCCACCCATGGAAAGTCTCTCAACTCTGCACCATGCACATACAATTCTAATGCCCCAACTCAGCTCCCTCCTTGACCAGGTTTCTAAAGACAGCTGAGCGAGGGCCTTGGGTTGCCTGGGTCCCACTGCATCCCTTCCCAAGTCCGCGTTCACTTCTGTCCTCCTTGTCTCCTCAGAAGTCCACCCGGGCAGTAAGCAAGGTGCATGCCTTTGGCAAGCGGGGCAATGCGCTCAGAAGGGACCCCAACCTTCCTGTGCACATCCGAGGCTGGCTTCATAAACAGGTAGAGTGAGTGAGACAAGGGAAAGGACCCTCCACGTGATGTCAGAGGCTGTGCCCTTGGCTGTCCACCATTTCTCTCCTTCCAAATCTCCAAATATGTTTATTTGTTTTTCCGATCCCTGCTACCTCCCTTATTCTGTCAACTCATTCATTCCTGCAATAACTACTTCTTGAACATTTTCCCTGTGCCAAGCCCTGGGGCACATATCATGTAAATACAACAAACAAGTATCTAGCTGCATCCAAGATGGCAGGGATGAATAATAAATTAACATATATAAAAATAGATTCGATGATTTACAATGGTGGGAAATGAAGCGCTGTGAAGAAATAACACAGGCTTCCCCAGTGGCTCAGTGGTAAAGAACCAGCCTGCCAATGAAGGAGATGCAGGTTTAATTCCTAGGTCGGGAAGAATCCCGGAGAAGGAAATGGCAACCTACTCCAGTATTCTTACCTGGGAAATCACATGGACAGAGGAGCCTGGCGGGCCACAGTCCATGGGGTTGCAAAGAGTTGAGCATGACCTAGTGACGGAGCAGGAAGAAATAACATAGGAAAATGTGCTGGAAGGTGGTTGAAGGATGAGAGCTATGTTTGATTGTAGGTCAGGGAAGGTGTCTCTGGGGAGATGATATTTGAGCTGAGAATTATATGTCAAGAAGGATCCCACTGTGTTAAGATCTGGGGAGCAGAGGGAATCTGAAAGCAAAGGATCCTGCAGCAGGCAAAAATTTGGTGTTTGGAGCGAAATGGCAACCCACTCCAGTACACTTGCCTGGGAAATCCCATGGACGGAGAAGCCTGGTAGGCTACAGTCCATGGGGTCACAAAGAGTCGGACATGACTGAGCAACTTCACTTTTCACTTTCAAGGTGAAAGAAAGGAGGAGCGACAGGAGGCCGGGAAGGGTTCTCTAAGAGTGGTCCCAGACCAGCAGTATCAGCATCACCTGGGAACTTTCTAGAAATGCAAATTGTCAGCTCCCACCCCAGATCTACTGACTGGAGAACGCTGGGGGCGGGACCCAGGGGTCTGTGTTTTAATAAACCCTGCTGGTGATTCTTATGTGTACCCGAGTTGGAGATGCCTTGTAAAGCAGCAAATTAGGGTAAGGAATTTGAGATTTATTCTAACTGTGATGTCATCTCTGTTTTGAGCAGGGGACTCACATGATCTGATTTATAAATTTAAGGAATCATGAGTGGGGACTTGCCTGGTGGTCCAGTGGCTAAGACTCCTTACTCCCAATTGGGGACCCGGGTTCCATGCCTGGTCGGAGAACTAAATCCTACACGGTGCAACTAAAAATCCCACATGGCAGGATGAAGATCAGGACTGTCACAACTAAGACCAGGGAAATCCCTGGTCTTTATATATATATATATACATATATATATACACACACAAATATATATAATAGACATTATTTAAAAAGATCATGCTGCTCCTGTGGGAAGGGATGGAAGAGAAGAGGAGTACAAGGTTGGAGATGGATTAGTTCTGGCAGAAGAAATGGGGGGACGCAGAGTATGGCTCAGCAGCACCTACCTGACCTCTCTGCGTCTCACGTGCCATATTAAATGGGCCAAGAAGGAAACGGCAATCCACTCCAGTACTCTTGCCTGGAAAATCCCATGGATGGGGGAACCTGATAGGCTAGAGTCCATGGGGTTGCAAAGAGTCGAACACAACTAAGTGACTTCACTTACTATCCTACAGAAAGCTGCTGCCAGTGTGTGGTAAAGTATCTTTCTGTCCCAGTCTTGCTGTAATTTTCTCAATCCCCAAATGACAGATGAGAAACCATAAGGTTCCTAGTGGAGAAATGACTTGCTTAAGGGCACAGTGTGAAAGTGCTGGGGTTAGGAGTCATACTCAGGTCCCGCTGTGTCTAAAATCTATGTCCCCTCAGCTGCAACCCACTGGTTTCCAGTTCTCCATCTGAATCTGTTACGTCTCATATGTGTCTCTGCTCCTCCCTTTTCTGTGGGTCTTTGCTTCCAAGTGTCGCTATCTCCACCTTTTCCCCTCCCCTCTCTACTTCCACTCTGTCTCCCCAGGACAGCTCCGGGCTCCGGCTCTGGAAACGCCGCTGGTTCGTCCTCTCTGGCCATTGCCTCTTCTATTACAAGGGTCAGTGCCCCAGCTGGCATGGGGTGGGCGGGCCCCCCCCCCCCATCTCCCTTTCCTCGAGTCTCTGGGCCTCCAGGTCTCTGTGTGATCCGTTATCCCAGCCTCTCTTTTGCAGACAGCCGCGAGGAGAGCGTCCTGGGAAGCGTCCTGCTGCCCAGCTACAGTATCAGGCCAGATGGGCCAGGAGCTCCCCGAGGGCGGCGCTTCACCTTCACCGTGAGTCCCTCCATCCCCAGTGGGCTCCAAGGCACTGGGCCGTGGGGACAGGCATGCAGCATCCATTATTGGAGATAAAAGATCTTTACCAGGGTCCATGGCATCCTTCTTTTTAGAGGGCCCGATGTCTCAGTCCCCCAGCTCTCTCTTCTCGCAGGCAGAGCACCCGGGCATGAGGACCTACGTTCTGGCTGCTGACACGCTAGAGGACCTGCGGGGCTGGCTACGCGCGCTGGGCCGGGCCTCTCGAGCGGAGGGGGACGATTGGTGAGTATAGGTCTAGGCCACGCCCCTGACCCTATACCTCCAATCTGGGTCCAGCTAATCAAACTCCTCCCCTTGAGACCCTGACACCTTCAGTGTCCAATCACTAGTCTTCTAGCTAAGGCGACTCCGCCCTTCAGGTCCCACCTCCAGGAAGCTTCATCTCCAATCGGCAAAAAGTATCTCTCTGTGAGCTCCGCCGGCCACTTTGTCCATCAGTATTCAGTTCGGTTCAGTTTAGTCGCTCAGTTCTGTCCGACTCTTTGCGACCCCATGGACTGCAACATGCCAGGCTTTCCTGTCCATCACCAACTCCCAGAGCTTGCTCACACTCATGTCCATGGAGTCGGTGATGCCATCCAACCATCTAATCCTCTGTCGTCCCCTTCTCCTCCCACCTTCAATCTTTCCCAGCATCAGTGAATCAGTTCTTCGCATCAGGTGGCCAAAGTATTGGAGTTTCAGCTTCAGCATCAGTCCTTCCAATGAATATTCAGGACTGATTTCCTTTGGATTGACTGGTTTGATCTCCTTGCAGTCCAAGGGATTCTCAAGAGTCTTTTCCAACACCACAGTTCAAAAGCATCAATTCTTTGGTGCTCAGCTTTCTTTATAGTCAACTCTCACATCCATACATGACTACTGGAAAAACCACAGCTTTGGCTAGATGAATCTTTGTCGGCCAAGTAATGTCTCTGCTTTTTAATATGCTGTCTAGTTTGGTCATAGCTTTTCTTCCAAGGAGCAAGCGTCTTTTAATTTCATGGCTGCAGTCACCATCTGCAGTGATTTTGGAGTCCCCCAAAATAAAGTCTGTTACTGTTTCCATTGTTTCCCCATCTATTTGTCATGAAGTGATGGGACCAGATGCCACGATCTTAGTTTTTTGAATGTTGAATTTTAAGGCAACTTTTTCACTCTCCTCTTTCACTTTCATTCAGAGGCTCTTTAATTCTTCTTCGCTTTCTTTCATAAGGGTGGGGTCATCTGCGTATCTGAGGTTATTGATATTTCTCCCGGCAATCTTGAGTCCAGCTTGTGCTTCATTCAGCCCGGCATTCCGCATGATGTACTCTGCATATACGTTAAATTAGCAGGGTGACAATATACAGCCTTGACCTACTCCTTTCCCAATTTGGAACCGGTCCCGCTGTTCCATGTCCGGTTCATCTCCACCCCTTGAAGCTGCCACCTAAACAATGTCAGATTAAAAAAAGGAAAGGCTCTAGGCGGTCTCTGTCTACTTGCCCCAGTGTTCAGGCTAGAGACCCATAGTTTGGGCCCAGCGACCTGGAGAGCCTTGTGGCATTGCACAATATACTACTCAGGCCTCAGTTTCCCCATCTGCAAAATGGGGACAACGGTTGCTAGTGTACCACCTCCCCCCTTTTCCTTGTAGATCCCTGTGTCCTTGTCGGTGAAATGAGAGTAAGGGCTGTTATAAGACTCAAAGGAGTGATGTCTTTTTCTGTGTCCATTCGTTAGTGGGCAACCCAGGTCATCTGCACGGCCCCAGACTGGGGAGGGCCCGGGCGGCCCCGGTGGTCCCCCAGAAGTGAACAGGGGCGCGGAAGAGGGGCGCGGCTCAGAATCACCAGAGGTGGCGCGGCTCTCCAGAGGTCGTGGCCGACCCGGGCAGCTCACTCCCAGCCCCACGGCTGACCTGCAATCTGGACCCCGAATTCGGAGGACGAGGAGCCCAGAGTGAGTGGGACGAGGGAGACTGGGATGAGAAGGTTCTACGGGGCTGAGCTTCCGAGGGCATTCTGAGGGCGTGGCCGAAGGGCAGGGCTGGGACTGGTTAGGGGCGTGGCTTAGCGCTTTCTCGAAGGTGGGTGTGACTTGCTGGACGCTTGCGGGGTTAGAGCCTGTTGAGTCGTCCTAAGGAGGGGATATCACAAAGAGGAAAATTGTTCGGGATCTGGCTACGAGAGGAGGGTCCGCTCCAGAGGGACAAGGAGACACATGAAGGGAGACACGTCTTCGGGGCTGACTTGATGGATGGTGGGATGAGGGAGCTCTTGTCGACACAGTTCGCCTTTTCTCTCCTCTCCTCAGCCTGTTCACACCGCTCTCTCGTCCTCCCTCTCCTCTGAGCCTCCCCCGACCCCGTTCTGCTCCTGCACGCAGACCTCCGCCCTCCTCTGGAGACGCAGCACCTTCTGCCAGACCCCATACCCCCCTGAGTCGCATCGATGTCCGGCCTCCCCTAGATTGGGGCCTCCAGCGCCAGACCCTCTCCAGGCCCCCCACTCCCCGCCGAGGACCCTCTTCTGAGGCTAGGGGAGGAAGGCCCCCCAGGAGTCCTCAGCACTGGAGTCAAGAGGCCAGAACAGCGGTGAGCAGAGATGGCAGCGAGAGGGCCTGCAACTCCTATATGGCCAGCGGGCTGCCTTTCCGGGCTCCTCTCTAAGCCATTGGCCCCTGGGTGTCATGGAGACTATAGTTCAGCGTAATCACAGCTGGGTTCAGATGTGAAAGGGACAGTGAACTTTATCTCCTGTCGGTTCTCAGGGCTGTCTTCAGGCTGGTCTTTGGCAGTTACTACCCCTTAAACATTATGAACTAGTCCAGAATACGCTCCTCTAGTACAATGCTGTGAGAGGCAGTGTGAATTGCATCTGCCTTGTGTCTCCACTTTTATCTTTCCAAGCTGGTCACCTACTATTTTCTCTGAGCATCACGGGATTGCAGCCCAGAAAATCCACAGCTAACCACAAATGTGAGAGTAAGAGTAGGCTGCAACTTTCACTGGTCCCTGGGACTGTTTTGCAGGCTGTTCGTTTATTATCATCCTGCGTGTCCCCACAGTGGCACACAGCTGGAGAGAAGATAGTTGAAGTTCTGGGGGCCCCGTTCTGAACCTCAGAGAGTCTCCTATGGCACTTCAATGCCAGACACATCCTTTCTGTATCTGTTACTAAGACATGCCAATTTCTAAACATCTCTGTTTGAATATTCCTCCCAGGCCCACTCTGGAACCTCCACATATCTCCAGCTGCCTCCAAGGCCTCCTGGGACCCGGGCTTCCATGGTTTTATTGGTAGGTATCCTGGGGCACCTTGAATCTGCCAGAGCCCCCTCCCATGCTTTCTTTGCTATAGTGAATGTCGTTTCGTTGACTAGTGTGCCTAGAGAAGCCTGGGCATTTCAAGGTGCCTGCATAGGTGCTGTGTTAGTTTCCTGGGGCTGCTGAAAATTCAGAGGCATATGTATACTGAATATCTCTCCACCATTCACACAATCTCCTTTTTGTTCAGTCGCTCAGTTGTGTCCGACTCTTTGCGACCCCATGGACTGCAGCACGCCAGGCTTCGCTGTCCTTCATCATCTCCCGGAGCTTTCTCAAACTCATGTCCATTGAGTCAGTGATGCCATCTAACCATCTGTCTTCCCCTTCTCTTCTTGCCTTCATTCTTTCCCAGCATCAGGGTCTTTTCTAATGCATTGGCTCTTCACATCAGGTGGCCAAAATATTGGAGCTTCAGCTTCAGCATCAGTCCTTTTCGTGAATATTCAGTGTTGATTTCCTTTATGATTGGTTTGATATCCTTGCAGTCCAAGGGACTCTCAAGAGTATTCTTCATCTTTCATTTGAGTCTTAAAGTTTTTCCATAGAGATTTTGTGTGCTGTTAGTTAAGGTAACTCTGATAGTTTTTATAGTTATTTGAATGGTGTGTTCTTTTTTAAAAATTATTTTCTATGATTTTCCTATTATATTCTATTTTCTATTCCATTTTCTATTATTTTTCTATCTGTTTCTACATCATTATGGATGATGTAGAGATATGCTATTAATGTTTGTAACTTCCTTTTACATCGGGCATCCTTGCTGAATTCACTTATTTGCTCTAATAATTTTTTAAAGTTTTTTCATTTTTTTTCTTTTAATAATTTTTTTCATTTTGTTGATTTTCAGGGCAGATGAGTGCCTCATCTGTAAATAACGAGGGTTTTATCATTCTCCTTCCCTATCTTTACACTTTTCTTCTTCTTAACTTGTAGCGTTTGTCAAGATGTCTAGTACTGTGTTACACTGTCACAGTGGCAGTGAGCATCCTTGTTTTATTCTCAATCACAAAGGAACTGTCTAAATTTTCTCCATCAATTATTGTATTTGCTATAGTTATTTGGTAGCAAAGCCCACTGGATCTTCCTAAAGCCAAAAATCTGGCAATTAGTCCGCTGAGGTTTGCTTTGCTAAAGCTTGGAACAAAGCTAATAAGGACAAGGGGCGCCTGCCAGTAGAAACAGGGCTCAACTCAGCACTGAGCTACAATGAGGACTTGTTTGGGCGTGTGACCCCCAACTTTTCTCTCTCTCCTCAGCCGGGACCCCCTCTAGACTCAACCTTCCATCAAAGCTTGGAGACAGATGTAAGCGCTCCTGATCCAACCCTAGTTGAATACGCAGAACTGGGGATAGAATGTTTTGGAAGGTGGGAGGGTGGGCAGGGCGAAGAGCCATGTCTGGTCCATGAACAGCTCCTGTCCTCCTTTCTGCAGACTCTGTTGACCAAGTTGTGTGGGCAGGACCGGCTCCTGAGGAGGCTGCAGGAGGAGATAGATCAGAGGCAGGAGGAGAAGGTACAGGACTCCGGGACAGGGGAGGGACACTTGGCCTCTCCACCTGCCCTTAGCCCATCCTGACGCCCAGGATACGAGAGGATACCAGAAGCCAGCTTTTCTCTTGTCCTAAGGCTGGGTATGGTTTCAGAAGTCTAACCATCTTCTCTCTTGGTGCAGGAGCAATTAGAAGCAGCCCTGGAATTGACCCGACAGCAGCTGGGCCAAACAACCAGGGAAGCCGCAGCTCCTGGGAGGGCTTGGGGGCACCAGCGCCTCCTGCAGGACCGATTAGTCAGTGTGAGGGCCACTCTCTGTCACCTGACCCAGGTGAGCATCTGAGAGGGGACATACCTCCTAGGAGACCCCAGGACTCCACAAGTTGTTACTAAAGGGAACTTTCCCCCAAAGACTCTTGGGAAGGTAGTTCTTGAGACTCCCCCTCTGTTTGAAACCAACGATCTTGACAGTCCTAGAGGGTGAGGTGCAAGCAGCCAAGAAACAGCAGAATTTAATTTAGCCATTTAAAAGGGGTGATTTCGATGTGGACTTCCTGGCTTTGAATCTCAGCTCCCACTCACAGTTGCTGTCTGACCTTAGAAAAGTTACTTAACCTCTCTGGACCTTAGATCCCAAATCTGTAAACTTGAGATGATAAAAGTAATATTTACTTCTTATGGCCATTGTGAAGATTTCATAAGTATATGTAAACGAATCACAGAATATTTAACACTTATGCACCTAGTATATGGTAAGCATTACTTGTGTTAGCTGTAATCATTGTTACTGTAAAATGGAGACATTGATCGTACCTACCTCACAAAAATTAAGTGAGAGCTAAGAACAGTGCCAAGTTAATGAGCCAAATAATGTTAAGTAAGTGCTGAATAAGTGTTAGCTGCTCTGTTGTTATAGGTACTGGCAAAGAAGTTTCTGCTGCCCAGTGGGGCGTAAGGTTTGTGGCTTTGTCTGTTCCAAGAATTCATTAGATCTGTGGACTCTGTCGCCCTAGAGGAGTGCAGAGGTCATTCAGAAGATTCAGGAAAAGCTGTTCTGTGTCTGCACTAGCTGTTCTTTGGAGTGGCAGGTTCCATATAGACGCTGGGGTTCCCAGTAGTCTGAGCAAGGAGGCCCTTGGGATTGTAGTCCATATAGCCCCAGGGGACACTTCCTCCTGCTCAGCTAGGAAAAGATAGAATGGGGAAAGATATGGTGGGTGGGCATGCTAACTGTGTCTCTCTTTTTCTGGGACCTTAGGAGCGAGAGCGTGTTTGGGACACGTACAGCGGCCTGGAGCAGGAGCTGAGCACCTTGAGAGAGACCCTGGAGTACCTGCTGCACCTCGGGTCCCCCCAGGTGCACCCCTGCCCCAAGCCCCACCTTGCTCTCCCAAGTTCACTTGGTCATCTCAATAAATGCAGGAAAAACATTGATAAAATGTAATATCCTTTCAGGGGCTTCCCTCATAGCTCAGTTGGTAAAGAATCTGCCTGCAATGCAGGAGACCTCGGTTCGATTCCTGGATTGGGAAGATCCCCTGGAGAAGGGAAAGGCTACCCACTCCAGTATTCTGGCCTGGAGAATTCCATGGACTGTATAGTCCATGGGGTCACAAAGAGTCGGACACGACTAAGCCACGTTCACTTTCACTTTCACTTTCAATATCCTTTCATGATAAAATCTCTCGGCAAAGTAGGAATATAAACTACTTCTTTAACCTGATTAGGCACCTATAACAAACCTACAACAAAGCATTGTTGTTGACAGTGAAATACTGAAATCTTTCCCCCAATATTCGGAATAAGGCCAGATGTATGTTATTGCCAGTTCCAGTTAGCATTGTACCAGGGATCCTAAACAGTACAGGTGAGTCTAACAAATAAATCAAAGGTATAAGGACCAAAGAGGAAAAAGTAAAGCTATTATTACTTACAGATGTCGAAATTGTATATGTAGAAAATCCAAAATAATCTCCAGATAAACTGTTAGCATAAGCAAATCCAGCAAGGTAACTGAAGGCAAGAATAATGTACAAAAATCATCTTCCTGTTTGCTAATACCAAACAATTAGAAAATAAATAAACACTAGTGTTTACAATTAACATAAACAAATTAACTATCTGAAAGAAGTCTAATGAAAGATATGCAAGACATCTACTCTGAAAGCCACAAAATGTCATTGAGAGAAATTAAAGAAGGCCTATACAAATGGAGAGATGTACCATGTGTATGGATACGAAATACAGTAGTATAAAGACGTGGTCTCTGCAGCCTGACTTCCCCAGTGGGGATCTGCTGTCCCGATACAATATGTGGAGATTGACGAACTGACTTTAAATTGTATCTAGACGTGCAGAAGGCCGAGAGTAAGCCAAGGCAGCCTCCAAGAACAAAGCCCGAGGACTAACACAACTGGATAGTGTCTGACCTTAAAGCTACAGTTAACAAGAAGGCAGTGCAGTACTGACACAAATTTAGACAAATAGACTTAAAGGGATAGAATATTCAGGAACAGACTCGTATTTACTTATATGGTCACTTATTTACAACAGAGGTAACACTGCAGAACAGTGCAGAAAAAGACAATATTTATGATAAACAGTAATGGGTCAGTAGAATGGGGAGATTTCAGACCCTTTCCATGGCTTATCAACTTTATCCCTCCTTGCATTTTCCCACCTTTGAGTAACAAATTCCTTTCCTCTCTCCAGGACAGAGCATCTGCTCAGCAGCAACTGTGGATGGTGGAAGACACGCTGGCAGGTCTGGGGGGCCCCCAGAAGCCACCCTCCAACACTGAGCCTGACTCCCCATCCCCTGCTCTCCAAGGCGAGGAGTCCTCAGAGAGGGAGGTGAGGCCACACACATCTTTCCCACCTCCAGTTTCCTGTCCCGTCTGCCCCTGGCCTAACCCATTACCCACTCACCTCTTTCACTCTTGATTGGCTAACCAACCTCAGGTTCATATCCTAAGCTTTGGAAGCTTCTATTTCCTTATTTGGTATTATGGTCATAGTCCAGAGGTGTGCTGGACCACAACACAACAACTTGGTGAGTTGTGAACACCTCACAAGATCCAGTTGCCTGCATCTCAACTCCACACTCAGTGATGACATGTCAGTAGCTTGAAATTGACTATGGCGGGAGTATTTACACCATGGAAATTGGCAAACTGCTGCAAAGGAGGGTTCTTTTTTTCCAGAGGCCTTTTGTTAAACATTTACCAGATAGCACTGATGTTAATCCCTACCCTGCAGGGTTCTTTTCTTTTTTTTTTTTTTTTAGTTTAAATATTTGCTTGCAGTTTATTTTGGTTTTTCTAAATAGACATTCGCATCTGTAGACAATAGGATTTTGGTTTCAGCCCCAACCCCCAATTCCTTACAAGTTTTTATTCTCATACTTTGGCTAGAACTGCCATTTGTTGTTGTTTAGTCGCTAAGCTGCGTCCAACCCTTTTGTGACTCCATGGACCGTAGCACACCAGACACCCCATAGGATTTCCCAAGCAAGGACACTGGAGTGGGTTGCCATCTCCTTCTCCTGCAGGGTTCTTTAGAAAGAAGACAGTGTGACTAGACAGTGCCTGACATAGAGTAAGCCCTCAGGACCCAGGAGCCATTGTGGTCATAGCTGAGTAGAACTGTTGCCAAGCCTGATCATCAGGTCATGTATCTGGGAGACCTGGGTTTTGATCTCACCTCTGCTGTCTTTGTGACATCAGTCACTGACCTCATTCTCTGAGCCTCAGTTTCCCCATCTGTCAAATAGGGATAATAATAGCATCTCATACATTTGCTGAGGGGATTCAATGAGATAATTCTGGTAAAGTGTTTGACACCATGCCAGGTGCATAGTCATTATGAAACCTCACACGTGGACCAGTGTGGGGATCCCTGGTGGTCCAGTGGTTGAGAATTCACCTGCCAGGGCAGGAGACGTGGGTTCTATCTCTGGTTCGGGAGGATTCCATATGCTTTTGGGTGACTAAGCCCAAGTACTCCAACTACTAAAGTCTGTGCCATCTAGAGCCTGTGCTCTGCAACTAGAGAGTGGCCCCCACTCACTGCAACTAGAGAAAGTCTAGGCAAAGCCACGAAGGTCCAGAAAAACCAAAATTAATTAATTAATTAACCCCCCCTCACAGGTTGTAAAGACTTGTTATGTGCCAGGCACTGTTCTAAGGGCCTTACTTGTATCCATTTGGTCCTCGTGTCAAAAGGTGAAATGTGGCACAGAGAGGGAAAGTAACTTGCCCAAGGTCACACAGCAAGCAAAATGGCAGAGCTGAGGTTTGAAAACGAGGTCTGGCTCCTGGTTTCAATCTTAATCCTGCTTATGTAGTGTCTCTACTGCTAAGTGCTTGAAAACTGTAGTCCTAGTGATCTATTATCCCCTTTCCTGACCTCTCCAGAGCCTGACGGAGTCCTTGGAACTGAGCGCATCCCGGTCCCCCGAGGCTGACTGGGGGAGGCCCCCAGGGGGCGACAGAGAGCTCACCAGCCCTCGCTCAGGTGAGCATCTGGGGTTGGGAGGGACTCACTCGGCATTCTGCAGCCTCACCCATCCCATTCTGCCCCTCCAGGAATTGGATCTCCAAGGGTCTCCCGGGCTTCCAGTCCTGAGGGTCGCCGTCCCACTTCCCCTCAGCCAGGAACTAAGGTAGGCAGTCCATCCGCTCTCCTCGGGTCCATCGTAACCCTTTGCCCACCACAGATCCCCTACTCGGGGAAACATCTGGGAGAGGAGTGTTCTAAGCCACACCCCAGAGCAGAGAGAGTGAGATTTGTTAAGAGCACTGGAACTGAATTTTGTCTCTGCCACTTCTAACTTGTGTGACTTTGGGTTGGTTAAGAAACCTCTCTGCCTCCATTTTCTCATCTGCAAAATGGAGCTGATAGCCGTGTCTACCACCCAGAGCTGATGTGAAGAGTCAAACTAGATGAATGCCCCTAAAGTTTGAAAGTAGTGCCTTAGAGCAAGCACTTCATTCATTCATTCATTCATTTATCAATCATTCATTCAACAGATATTTATTAAATGCCCTCTTTGCTATCTAACTGGAGAAGGAAATGGCAACCCACTCCAGTATTCTTGCCTGGAAGATCCCATGGACAAAGGAGCCTGGTGGGCTACATTCCATGGGGTCACAAAGAGTCGGACATGACTTAGTGACTAAGACTTTGCTATCTAATAAGGTAGCCAGTAGCCACACGAGGCTATTTAAATTTAAATGAATTTAAATGAAATAAAATAAAAAATCACTTTCATTTGAGGAATTCAAGTATTCAGGAGATACACATGGCCAGCAACTAACCTGTTGAATAGTGAAAATATAGAATATTTTCATCATTCAGGAAAGTTCACTCAGGACCCAAATGTGAGCAAGAGGAGAAAAAACATCCTTCTCTCATGAATCTAATATTCTAGTGGGAAGGGGTAAATATAAATAATTGACTATACATTATTTTATGTAAGTGCTAAATAAATAAAAACAGCCTGGGGATGGGACTTGGAACATTGGCGAAGGGATGGAGTTGTAACTGTTTTGGTCTGCGGAGGCTTCTGTCAGGGAGGGAGCCCTGGGGATGTCTGGTGGAAGAGCGTTAGAGGCAAAGGGAAGAGTGTGTGCTGAGGTTCTGGGGCTGGAGAGTCTGGCGTGCTGGAGGAGCAGCTAGGAAGTCAGTGTGGGTGGAACCGAGTAACCGAGTAAGGGGGAGGGGGTGCTGATGAGGACAGAGAGGTAATAGGGGCAGATCCGTGCTGGGCCTTGTGGTCCAACGTGAGGACTTAACTTTAACACTGGGTAAGCTGGAGCCATGGAGAGTTCTGAGCAGAGGAGCGGGAGTTTCCATAAATGGAAACTGGCGCCCTCTGGCGGCCACTTGAGGGAATGGACTGTGTGGATGCGGCCTGGGTCAGGGTTGATGGGGCCAGTGGGATATTTGGGGGGGACGGATAACAGTTGTTTGCACTAACTTAGAAGTGGAGACATCAAGAGGGAGTCAGATTCTAGATATACTGGGTTTTCAAACTTTATTAAAAACCCTTGGGACCTCAGATGCCATTTTTGTTTTTGTTTTGGCTGCCCACCACGGGCTTGCCAGTTCTTAGTTCCAGGACCAGGGTTGGAACCCCAGTCCCAGTGGCGAGAGAGCCAAGTCCTAACCACTGAGCCTCCAGGGAATTCGGAGGTTTAAAATGCAAAATTTTGCAGATTCTAGACTGGTAATTTGGTGCTTATACTGTGTACTGTGTGTGTCTGGAGCAGCGTGTGTATGCGTGCTAAGTCGCTTCAGTTGTTTCCAAGTCTGTGCGACCCCATGGACTGTAGCCCGCCAGGCTTCTCTGTCCATGGGATTCTCCAGGCTAAAATACTGGAGTGGGTTACCATGCCCTACTCTCTCTGGAGCATATGCTTCATCAAATACATTACCATTTCTCTAATAAAATGTATGAATCTGCATATGAAATGGGATAAAAGCTATAAATAATACCGCCATTTAAATGTCAAGCTAAAAGCAGAGCAGTGAATTACTTAAGTGAAGGAGTCAGTGGAATAAAAATAGATTATAATATCAGCTGCTTTTTTTTTTTTCCTCAGGAAAAGGTTTAGTAAACATGTCACACATCCAAGTACAAAGGAAGCCAAGAACCTAACTATTCACACGCAGTGAATGCATATGACATCTGGTGGCTTGAGGACTCTGGGGACAGAGGTCATTGGTCAGGCCAGCAGTGCCATCATCAAGTTGGACATAAGAGGCAGGACCGGGGGCGGGGGATTCCTGAGGATGAAGCAGGTGACCTCTGTAGAGTTTCTTGCTGTGTCATCTGTGTTTCCCCCCCCCCGCCCCAAGCTGCTTACTTCCCCAAACAGGCCACAGCAGTGAAAGTGCCAAGTCCTAACCACTGGGAATTCCCTTGTCTGCTCCTTAATAAAGGGTCTTGTCTGGGCCCTGTCCTTTTAACTGAGTACACTGGTTAGAGTCTCTTGGTTGCTCATAAACACAAACTGCTGAAGGTCAGCATTGAACTGACTGTTCATTTCATCATTTTGTCTGTGGGGAGTTTCCACCCTGTAGCCCCAAGGTCGTCAACAGCATCGCTGTAATCTCCCATTTCAGAATCTCGAGCCACAGCCTCGGTTTCTTTGTCTCCCACCAGTGCTCACGGAGCAAGTCATTGCTGGGACCAGTGGGAGCGTCCAGTTTTACCTGCTCACCTTGGGTAAAAAGAGCAGGGGTCGGCAACTTCCCTGGTGGTCCAGTGCTAAGACTTGTGCTCCCAATGCAGGGGGCCCAGGTTCCATCCGTGGTCAAGGAACTAGATCCTGCATGCCACAGCTAAGAGTTTGCATGCCCAAACTAGGAGACTTCCCATGCTGCAACTGAAGTTTCCATGTGACACAGTGAAGATCGAAAATCTTGCAAACACAAATCATTGGGGACTTTAGGGGACAGCTTCCAGGCAACCTGGGCATGTTGGGGATTGTTTCCTGGAGGCAGACAGATCCTGAAGAATGAATCCATGGCAAAGAATTTATCCATGGCAAAGCAGGACAAAGCTGGTGTAAAGTCTAGACTGAAGTGGGGATTTAGGAAGCCAGGGCTTCTATTAGCCTACAGGATACCTTTTTGTGAATTAGAGACAGGCGCCCCCTTCTATGTGGGCAGAACCTGGAGCCATCAATGGAGGGCTCAACCCTTGGGCAGTGAGCAACCCATACAACTGCACATGGCCTCTTGGGAGCACAGAGCTCTGACCTCCGGAATGCCATCCACCAACTGAAGGTAGTTGAGTTCAAGTCAGTGAATTTCTCAGACCCTTCCTGACTGCCAGGCCCTACAAGGCAAGATCCCCAGACCACGTCCTATTTTCAAGGACCTACGTTTCTGAGTTTGCCAGTGTAGTGAATCTCTGCCTCACAATCTCTAGTTTCTTTTTCAACTTTGTTGTTGCTGTTTGTTTGTTGTTGTTGTTGTTTTGGCCATGCCACGTTGCATGTGGGATCTTAGTTCCCCAACTAGAGATTGAACTGGTGCCCCCTGAATTGAAAGCACAGAGTCTTAACCACAGGACTGCCAGTGGTTAAGTCCATACTAACCCCATTTTTCTGTGGCTTCCCCCCATCCTGAAGCTGGCAAACAGATCCTGCAGGAAAAGTATGGCTGCTGGACTTGGCAGGACCATTCTGATGCCCACTAAGCCCTCAGCAGATGACCAATCCAAGTACAGTGTCAAGAGGAGTTGCTGTTTCTCCCTTTCCCCCTAAACTTTGGCGCGTGCAGGAAGAAATCCCAAATCCCCTTATTTGTTCAAGATTCTGATCTTCTAGGGGCCAGCCTGTGTGGAAGGTGTTGGGGGACCTGCCAGGAATTACTCCTGATGCTGGAGTCTGATGGGAGAGAGGCATGAATGCAATCCTTACACACAGCTAACAGAGTTAAGCTATTTTCTAGGGGAACTCAGCATTAGGAAGCCTTTGAAAGGTTAGGTAAGCAAAAGAGTTGGACATGACTTAGCGGCTAAACGAGGACGACAACAATTAGCTGTGTCTGGATGAATGAAAACACTTTGGCTGTGCAGGAAACAGTACTTCAAAGGGGAACAGGCTATGCATGCAAAGGCATGGAGCGGATAAGGGAAAAAGCAGCTGCTTTGTATAGGAAACAAAGCTGAATTTATTCCCTGGTGGCTCAGATGGTAAAGAAGCCGCCTGCAATGTGGGAGACCTGGGTTCGATCCCTGGGTTGGGAAGATCCCTTGGAGGAGGGCATGGCAACCCACTCCAGTATTCTTGCCTGGAGAATCCCATGGACAGAGGAGCCTGGTGGGCTACAGTCTAAAGGGTTGCAGAGTCGGATACGACTGAGCGACAGCACAGCACAGCCAAGACAGACCTCTTGTAAGACACAGCGATCTGAGCAAAGCAAAGAGTTGATGTCATACGCGTCTAGTTGGGACACGGGTGGGCTTGCGGAGTCTGGAGTGTTGAGGGGTGGTTCTACGCAGGGCCAGCGCTGATTGGCTGGCTTTTAGGGTGATGGAGGGGAGCGGGGGAATGCCAGTTATAACTGCTTATTGGAATAGGTTTAAAAGCTTTTCTGGTGCTTCCTTACTGTCGGGTGGAAACCAAATATTCAATCTGGCCTTTCTTAGGAAGAGAAGAACTATTTTCAGTGGTGTGTGTTAAGGATTGCTGAAAAGTGTTCGTCGTTCAGTTGTGTCCGATTCTTTGCAACCTCCTGGACCGTAGCCCGTCAGGCTCCTCTGTCCATGGAATTTTCCAGGCAAGAATACTGGAGTGGGCAGCCATTCCCTTCTCCAGGGGATATTACAGACCCAGGAATTGAAGCTGCATCTCCCGCATTGCGGGCAGCTTCTTTGCCATTTGAGCCATCAGGTTGGGGCTGCACCAAGTAACATCGTGGGGGACTTCCCTGGTGAAGGTCCAGTGGTGAAGATCCCGCGTTTCCAGTGGAGGGGGCTCAGGTTCAATCCCTGGTCCAGGAACTAACCGATGCGATGCGATGTCACATGTCCAAAAATAATAATAATAATAATAATAATAATCTTGGGAATGTCTCTTCCCCCAACCCTATGGGCAGCTTACATAGGGGTGGGGCAAGGGAATTCAGGAATTTCAGAACTGAGCAAGGAAAGATGTACCAGTAGGTGGCAGGAGCACAAAGGGTTTTAGTTGGTCCACGGCTGATGGTTTGCTCATGGAATAAGTCCCTCACAGCAAGGGACCCTCCGGACATTACTGCGTGGGGGCCACCGCCCAGGAGGAGAGAGGCCGGGGACAAGGGGACTCCCAGGAGAGAAAGAGATTGGAGAAGGGGCTTAAGGATCTAGGTGATGTGCTTGGCAGCACAGAGGGGAGTTTCCTAAGGGCAGCAGCCTGTTGTGGGGGTGGCTGGGTGGGGCTTTTATAGCTACAAGTTAATCCTGCTTATGGCTCCAGATGCTGGTTACAACTTCAGGAAGAATTTAAAGCAGACAAGCTCCAAATGGCTAAAAATATCCACCCATGTGGGCTGTCTCTGAAACAAGTGGACGTGTAAAAGTTTCAGTTTGGCCCTGGGGGAGACTTTATGGTCTAGCCTGTTGTGAAGAAGTAGGTGACAGGGCCGGGGAACTCCCTGGCAGTCCTGTGTTTAACAAACACTCCTCGCTTTCACTGCAGAGGCGCACATTCGATCCTTGGGAACAGAGGTCCCACAAGCCCCACGGCTGGACAGGAAAAAACAAAAACATAGGGCCAGTTTCCAGGTGGGCGTGTGACCCAGGATCGATCAAATCAAAGCGAGTAAACTGCAGTGATTGGTCCTACAATAAACAAGATCCAAGCTGTCTGCCTAGAATTTTCTAACTGGGGACTGCAGTCAGTTCTCTCCCCACCCCCTTCCCTTTGTTTTTTGCTTAAACAATAAATGTATTGTCTTGCAGTTCTGTAGGCTAGAAGCCTGAAATCTAGGTGTCCACAGGGGGGCCACGCGACTTCTAAAGGCGCTAGGGAGGGATCACTTCCTCAGCTTGCGGCATCATGACTTCACCTGTCACCTGGCGTTCTCCCTAGGTGCAATCTGTGTCCAAATTACCCCCTTTCCTGAAGGATAACACATGTTTGTTGCTCTGTTGGCCCCTTTCCTGCTCAGAGCATCCCAGATGTCCAACAGCCTTCCTTCATTTTATCCCATCTCTGTCTCCTTCGTTTTGACTGGACAGCTTTTCTGCTGAGCTGGTTTACTGGACTCACACATTACATGCCTGATCTCTTAGGAAATGGTTTTCCGGTCACACCCGTGGCATTCTCTTCAGAGCAAGCCTCCTTGCAAAGCGGATAGATAGAGAATGTTCCAGATTTCAAGTTTTCCTTCCGTTCATCCCCATCCTCTCGCGTTTTGAGTTCCTAAGGCTCTAAGCCCAAGAACAAGGTGTCGTCAGGATCATACTTCTGGAAGCTTCAGACAGAGTTCCCTGGCTTGTGGTGGATAACCACAATTATCACAGGACAGTCTCCCTGTGTGTCTCTTCCCTCTGGTTTTGAGGGCACTAGAGAACTTGTCGAGTCCTCCGTCAGGCAAACCCAAAGTGATCTTCTTTGATGATCTAGTTACACAATAAATCTCATCCTTCATGTTAATGTTTTCAAAGCTGATTGAAACCAGACTTATTATTTTTTTTTAAATCATGAGCAAACCAGAGTCCTGACTATTACTTCCAAGAGACTTGTTGTCTCCAGAGAAGAGTGGGTGTTGATCAGGCTGGCATTACAGGTTCCAACAGGGCAGCTGATGGGGTTGAGGCCAGACAGGTGGGTAGCAACCAGTCTCACAGGAACTGTAACACCTTTGTCCTGAGAGCCTTGGGGGATATGGAAGGACTTGAGCATATCCAGCAGAGGGACAGCCTGGGCTCCAGGTGTAGAAATAAGTCCTCAAGATCCAGGGCTGGGCTGAACTTACTGGGAAGGGCAAGACACAGGAATTCTCCAGGCCAGAATACTGGAGTGGGTAGCCTTTCCTTTCTCCAGGGGATCTTCCCAACCCAGGGATTGAACCCAGGTCTCCTGCATTGCCGGTGGATTCTTTACCAGCTGAGCCACAGGGAAGCCCAAGAATACTGGAGTGGGTTGCCTATCCCTTCTCCAGGGGATCTTCCTGACCCAGGAATTGAACCGGGGTCTCCTGCATTGCAGGCGGATTCTTTACCAACTGAGCTATGAGGAAAGCCTAAGACACAGGAGGCTGAGAGGTTCAGGGAAGAGAGAAAACAGAGGCCATGGTTGGAATCTCTAGATGTTTCTCATCTCCCCAGGTCCCCCTGGCCCGGCCCCGGATGAGTGCTCAGGAGCAGTTGGAGAGAATCCGAAGAAATCAAGAGTGTGGACGGCCTCTTCCTCGCCCAGCCTCCCCCCGGCTCCTCACCCTGGGGAGGACACTGTCCCCAGCCAGACGCCAGCCTGATGCGGAACAAAAAGTGAGGGAAACAGGGGTGGGTCAGTGAGGCGGCAGTGGGTTCTCAGTTCCTGGTTGGACCCTCAGTTTTCCTCTCTGTAAAATGGGGATTTTTTCCTTCCTCTATATCAGGTTTACTTGTACCTGTTTTAAATTCAGAATCCTGTCTTCCTTATCAGTGGAGAACAGGATGGGCCAGAGGCAACATCTCCATCCTCACCAGCATTCTCACTCCTCTGGGAGGAGTGGGTTTTAGAGCTGGATTGGAGGCCAAGTTTTCCTGTTCAGTTACTATGTTGTCAAAGGCAAAGAAAAAAGAAAAAAATGTATTTACTCTATTGCCATGGAGATCACACTGCCAATCTGAAGATCAGAGTGTCTGGGCAGGATGGTTTTTTTGTTTGTTTTTTGTTTTAGGCTGTGCCACTGTGCAGCTTGTGGGATTTTAGGGCTTGGGTTCAGTCCATGTTTGAGGACTTGGCTGTGGGAGCGCAGAGCCCTGCCTACTGGACCACCAGGGAGTTCCCCATGGATAATTTCATCTTAAGACTCTTCTAGGAAGGAATTAGACAAGTGGGGTGATTTTGTGATTGTGATTATTTTTGTAAATGGGGGGCATCTCAAATCTGCTGAATATCAAACATTGATCTCTATGTCTAGCTAGTTTTTCGGGGGCAACAAGTTCATTAATCGTTTATGACAAAAGGAATGTGAATTTGGAGGGTCTGTTTCTGGCCTTGTCACAGGGGGCTCATCTGTGAATCTTGTCGATGAAAATTCTATTAAAATCAAGTTAACAAGAAAAAAAGGGGACTGTTATTTGAGCCAAACAGGATTAGAACTTGGGAGAGAGACTCTCAGAAAGTTCTGAGAACTGTTTCACCATCTGTTAGAAGTCAGGAGGCACATTCATATCTGTTTTCCAGAAAAAAGATCGAACATCAAAATGACATACTGACAGGACTTTCCTGGCAGTCCTGTGGTTAAGAATTTGCCTTGCAATGCAGGCGATGAGGGTTTGATACCTGGTCTGGGAACTAAGATCCCGCATGTCTCTGGGCAACTCAGCCTGTACGCCACAACTACAGAATCTGTTGTTGTTTAGTTGCTGAGTCGTGTACCACTCTTTTGCCACCCCATGAACTGTAGCCCTCCAGGCAATCTTCCTGACCCAGGGATGGAACCCACATCTCCTGTTGAGCAAGTAAGTCTCCTGCATTGGCAGGCAGATTCTTTACCACTGAGCCCCCAGGGAAGCCCCATGCACTCTGACAAAAGATCCCACATGATGCAGCGAAGATCCCAAGTGCCACAACTAAGACTTGATGCAGCCAGATAAGTTAAAACAAACAGAGAAACAAAATAACATAGTGATATTTTACCTAAGGTTCACCAAGGATACACAGTCTAGGGAAGCACATGCAAAGCCAGCAGCAAGTTGCTGTGATCCCTTGCAGAGCTGGGAAAGAAGGCTGTTCTTTTAAGAAGTTACATTGGTAGTGTCAGAAGAAAGGGGAAAAAGAAATGATCTTCAGCACAGAGCAAGCACTGCCAACTCTGAGGAGCTCTGGCTAATGTGTGATCCGGGTGCACACTGCACGTTAGGGATGGAGGAGCCCCAAACAAGCACACAGAGACTTTGATCTTTGATTTTCCTGTCTTGCCTTAAAATATCAATTTCACATCATCAGGCTTATCTAAGTCATATGAAGAAGCTGTTTACCAGAATGCAAAAAGGCGTGGGGAAGTGGTTGGGGGGTGGTGATTTTCCAAACTCTTCCCTCTTTCCCAGGAGTTCAGGTAAAGTTAAGAATTAGCAGTATCGTTGGGGCAATTTTATCCTCTGAGCCCCTTCACCCTCAAAATGAGAACATGGGAACTTCCGGGGTGAGGAATTCTAATGCCCCCATTCCTTTGCAGCCTGTCCTGGGACACTCAGGAGCCCAGAAATGGCTCAGGAGTTCGGGGTCCTGGAGCAGGTAAGGAATTGGAGATCGCGGCAACAAGAAGGGAAATAACAAAGATAAGGGGAGTAGTATTACTGTTAATGTCTCCTGAGTACTAAAGTACAGATCGCAGAATCTTTTAGAGTCGGTTGAGTTCTTGGGGAATCAGAAAACCCTAGTTCGCGGGGAGAACTGCAGTTCCTAGTTCTATATCAAACTCCGCCCAACTGTCAGGAAATCGGAGAAATTTTCGGACAACTGGACTACAAATCCCACAATGCACGAGGGCTTCTAAAAAAGAGGGTCGCTCCACGCTCTAAAAATCCTTTAGAGACACGTGCTAGGGACTACAACTCCCAGAAGGACACGCGCGGCACTGTGGCCTTCACTGTACTGGCTAACTGAAGTTCCCCCAAACTCTTTTTTTTCTAGCCCAAGGAACACCATCCCTTATTTGCTGACATCCGAAGGGCACCGGGAGCGAGTTCTCAGCCTCTCTCAAGCCCTGGCCGCTGAGGCATCGCAGTGGCGCGGAATGATGACAGGTGAGAATGAGCTGGGGACTTAGGACTCCTAGGTTTTAGGGATGAGGGAGGGTCGGAGGTCTGGAATCGCAGGTCGTGATGGGGAGGGGTCTGAGGGCCCCTGGGAATCCTTTGTCTTGATGAGGAAAGGCCTGGACAGGGCTTGCGAGTGCTAGATTCCAGGCAGGAGGGGGCTGGGGTGCAGGAGTGCGGAGTCTGGGAGAGCAGGGGGCAGGCAGGCCGGACTCCTGGGTTTGAGAGGAAAGGCCGGGGGGCGGGGGGTGGTGTCTGGACTTCTGGATTCCTGAGTTTCCCATTCTCATTCCCCATCCTTCCTCTCCAGGTGGAAATTTGGACTCTCGAGGGGACCCTCTTCCCCCTGCGCCGCCGCCTCCGTCGGATCCCACGCCCCAGGCGTCCTCACCCCGAAGATCTCCTCCAACAGCCAATTCCTGCTCCACGGGTTTCTCCCCCAGAGGTAGTGGGCGCGGCGCGGGCCCCGCCTCCTGGGAGCAGACCTGGGATTCCGGGCCCGCCCCTCCCGCCCTGACCCCCGACGAGGGGGCGTGGCCTCTGAGAGTCACCCTGCTGCAGTCCAGCTTCTGACCCGCTCAGAAGTGGCAGCCAATCAGAGCGTGAGGGCGTGGCCTGGCGGGGCCACCAGAAGATCTGGAGCCTCTCGCCTCCCGTGACCTAGAAATGGTTTCTGTGGCCAAAGTTTGCTTTTCCCAACACTCGTCCAAATTTGGATTAAAACTTTGAACTTTTTAGTCAATAACTTTTTGTCTGTTTGAAGTTGTGACCCTGGTGTCTCTGGAGGGGGGGGGGGGCGGTTAGAGCTGGGGTCGTGGATTTATGGGTCGCAAAGGAGGGGACCGGGACCTTGGACTTGTAGGTATGAGAAAGCAGGAAATCTCAGGGTCCGGAGTACTGGGTCTGGGGGAAGAGGGGAATGGGGACCGGATTCTTGCGCCTGAAGGAAGACGAGGGACCTGGACTTTTAGGTCCGAGGGCAGAGGGCGGCCGGACGCCAGGAATCCTGAATTTGAGGGAAGAAGGTCTGGGCATCCAGACTCTTGGATCTGAGGGAGGGACCAGGCTTCCAGGCCTCTAGCTTTCCTGGCAACGCCCCCCACCCCCATCCTCAGGGCCGGGCTTCCAGGATCCGGCCCCTATTTACGATTCGACCCCACGACCTCACCCGATTTTGGAGGTGGATAGAAGCCCGGAGTGAGGGACAGAGGAGAGGCGGTGTCTGGCGGAATGGCAATGGGAACGCGCTATGCTGGAAAGGTGGTCATCGTGACCGGCGGCGGCCGCGGCATAGGAGCCGGGATCGTTCGAGCTTTCGGTGAGTTGGGTCTGGCTGGCTCTAATTATTGGGAATCTGGGAGAGGAGGGATCCCCGAGGGCTGTGGGTGTGAGAAAAAGTAGGTCCCATCCTGGAGTCTAGATTCTTATCTTACAAGATCCGGTTTGCAAAGTGAACGAAAAGGTAGGCAGTGGTTGCCTAGGGCCTGGGATTTTGGCAGATTTCCAAACGCCGTTTCTGTGGTCTCAGTAGTCTCTGCAAAACAGGCGGTTTGGGGGATGATGTCTCTTGCAGATTTCAGGTTTACTCTGGAACCCAGGAAGGCAGGCTCAGAAGCCCCAGCAGGCACCTAGAGTAACCCAGAAGAGTATCTGTCAAAACTTCTGCCCCCCCCCCCCCCCGCAAAGAAAAACAACTTCTGCCCCTTGTCCTAGAGAGTCATCATGAGACTTTGGGGTCACGAGGGGAGCAGAGTGGGAGACGGGCCCCACCCACCCCAGTTGGCCACTAGAGGGCAGCAGAGGCCTTCGCCAAGGTCTTCGTTGTGGTAACCTCTTTTTTTCCAATTCTCAGTGGAAAGCGGTGCCCAGGTGGTTATCTGTGACAAAGATGGTGAGTGAAGGTCCCTCAGTCCTCATCCCCAACCCCCTGGGAGGAGTCCAGGCCCCCAGACCCCTCCTCTGCCAGACTCAGAAGTCCAGACCCCCAGCCCTTCTCTTCCTGCAGAGGCCAGGGGCAGGGCTGTGGAGCGAGAGCTTCCTGGCACTGTCTTTCTGCTCTGTGACGTGACTCGGGAGGAAGATGTGAGGGTGAGCCTATTTTCTGTCTCTACGACCTGCCATGTCCAATTGGTTCTCTCTCCCCACGCCCCCACTCTCCTGGCCACCCCGAAGGCTTTTGCACATGCCATTCCCTCTGCCTTTCCCAGTTCTCCTGGCTTTATTGTACGGTTCAGCTCAGTATCATTTCAAGGCTTTCCCTTACTGTACTGACCATGTCTTGTGTCTCCTGGGAGGATTCGCTTTTACCTCCCACTCTTTCAAGGCTCTGTCAGAGCTGTCACATGGATTGGGACAAATACATTCCTTACAGCGGGTCTCATCCTATAAGATTCTTTTCTGTTTCCTCAGTTTCCATCCTTCCGTCTAGTCAGTATCTCTGACATCTGTCCCCAGTCCCAGGTCTCTAGGGTAGGGACCACAGTGTGAATGTCACCAGCCCACTGGTCTCTGGCCCCTCAGCTGTGACTCTTGTCCCCACCTTGCCTTTGGGACCCCTGGCTCTATAAGACCTGGTTCCAGCACTGCTCACTCACAAGATCTCTCTCTCCCCAGACCCTCGTTTCTGAGACCATCCGCCGTTTCGGTCGCCTGGATTGCATAGTCAACAATGCTGGCTACCGTGAGTCGTGAGGCCTGAGGGCTGTTCCCCACTGGTGTCAGCCCACCTCCTGGCTTCTCACCCCAATCCTGGCTCCACCCCTGCTGTGTGCCCCGAGGCCTGTGCCCTTAGCCCTTTCTGCATCCGTTTCTACATTTCTAAAACGAAAATGACCATCCTCATCATCATTATAGGGTCGTTGTGCTAAACAGTGTAACTGCTCAGCCTCATAATTACGGGAACTGTCTTGGACGAATAACTTCCATCTTGTAGCCTGTTTCTTATCTAGGATGTGAGGCTGATGGCCCTTCCCTTTTTCCATGACTGGGAAGATATTTCTCCACACATGGTTTATAGGGCTTGGTGTGGAGGCTTTGAAGAGAAATTGCCATCCACTTAATGACTACCCTTCATAACAATGCCTCACATTGCTAAACCGAGACTCAGAGAGGCGAACTGATTGGACTGGGATCACACACCATGGTAGAAAGAAGCCTTTTTTCTTGGTTGGGCAACATTGAGCAATTGACTTACTCTCCCTGGGCTGCACTCTCCTCTTGTTGGAAGGATTTAAAGAGATACTAGTGCCTCCTTTCTCTCCGTGTGCTTGATCCATTCAGCAGATATTTATTGAGCATCTACTATACTCCACCTTCTGTCCTGGGGACTGGAGATTTAGCAGTGAGCAAAATCCACCAGGCTTTCCTGTCTTCATAGCTCAGTTGGTAAAGAATCTGCCTGCAATGCAGGAGACCTGGGGTTGATCCCTGTGTTGGGAAGATCCCTTGGAGAAGGGAAAGGGTATCCACTCCAGTATTCTGGCCTGAAGAATTTCATGGACTATATAGTCCATGGGGTTGCAACGAGTCGGACACAACTGAGAAACTTGCACTTCCTGTCCTCATGGGATTCACATTGTAAAGTAAGGAAATAGACAATAAAAGGCAGATATGGTTAATGCTCATTTATTCACGGATTCTGTACTTGCGAACTCACCTACTTGGTGGGGGCGTGGGTTATAACCTCAGAATCCCACTGGGCTTTCTGGGTATTTGCAGACAAGTTCAGAGAGGCAAAAGTTTGAGTCACCAGCAGCACATGTTCCCAGCTAAGGTCAAACAAGGTGATGCTCTGCCCTCTGAGTTCAGTTTTCAGAGAGATGCCCAGAGGCGGAGGCAGAAGAGGGCAGTGTCTTGTGAGCCTCTCTGGGGCTAGTTGGACAGGTTTGAATCCTAACTCCGGTACCTGGAGTGGGGCAGCCTCAGGCAAGTCACCTACACTCCTGAACCCCATTGCCTTATTTGCGAAATAAATGAGACCACCAGTGCGAGTTATTTTTAGGATTTAAGATTATAATCTATGTTAGAGAAACATATAGTTGTACACATATACATATGTGCATATTTGGGCTTCCCCTGTGGCTTAGTGGTAATGCAGTGCAGGAGACGCAAGAGACTCAGGTTCAATCTTGGGTTGGGAGGATCCCCTGGAGGAGGGCATGGCAACCCACTCCAGTGTTCTTGCCTGGAGACTCCCGTGGACAGAGGAGCCTGGTGGGCTACAGTCCATGGGATCACAAAGAGCTGGATATGACTGAAGCGACTGAGCAGGAGCATGATATTCCTTATACACATAACACATATATGTTCTGTCTTAGCCTGCTCACGCTGCTATAATAGAAATACCATGGACTCAGTGACTTAAACAGTGAACGTTTGTTTCCGGAGGCTGGGAAGTCCAAGATCGAGTCAGAGGCAGATTTGATGTCTGCTGAGGCCCTGCTTGCTGGGGCCTCACAGGTAGAAGGAGCGAAGGACCTCCCTGGGGTCTCTTTTATGAGGGCACTAATCCCATTCAAGAAGGCTCCATCTGCATGACTTAACTCCCACAGACCCCCACTCCAAATACCACCTTCTCAAAAGTTAGGATTTCCTTTTCTTATAACAGTTTATATATATATATTGGCTGTGCTGGGTCTTTGTTGACGCACGGATTTTTCTCTAGTTTCAGAGACTGGGGGCTCCTTTCTAGGTGCAGTGCTCAAGCTTCTCACTGTGGTGCCTTCTCTTGTTGTGGAGCACAGGCTCTAGAGCGAGTGGGCTTCAGTAGTTGTGGCTCCTGGGCTCTAGAGTACAGGCTCAGTGGTTGGGCTTAGTTGCTCTGCTACGTGTGGGATCTTCCCAGATCAGGGAGCAAACCCATGTCTCCTGCATTGGCAGGTGGATTCTTTACTGCTGAGCCACCACAGAAGCCCTGAAGTTGGGAGCTGAATGTATGAAATCTGGGGGAGGACACAAGCATTCAGTCCATAGTATGTATGTGTTATAATGTCATATTATATATACATATTTTCCCTTAGGAGCAGTGGGGTCACTATTCACTAATTCAGTGTTCGCTGTGACTTTGTGGACTATAATTTCCTCAAAGAATGAGAATTGGCTGTATATATTAGCATGTCCCGTAGTGATAACAGCCTTGAAGAAAAATAAAGCTGATTGAGGGCTTAGAGAATGGCAGGGGTGGTTTTGGACATAGGATCTGGGATGGATTCTCTGAAGCGGTTTGAACTGTTTTCTGAAAGAAACAAGGCCATAAGCCCTGGGACTCCGAGAGGAATACCCAGCATTTCCTTAATTTTCCGTTATCTTGTTTCCCATCTCTCTTTCCTTTCATCCACTTTTAAAATACATTTATTTATTTGGCTGTGTTAGGTCTTAGCTGCCACACGTGGGATCTGGTTCCCTGACCAGGGATCGAACCCTGGCCCCTGGCATTGGGAGTGTGGGATCTTTAGCCACTGGACCACCAGGGAAGACCCTCTTCATCCACTTTGACTCCTAAAGCCTTTGGAAGGTTTGGGGTCCATTTTTCCCAGGGTTTTTTTTTTTTTTTTTCCCCTGTTCTTACTCCTATCATTCCTGCCTCTTTTCTTCTGAATGTTGATTTTTCTGTCCCTCTACTATCCATCCAGTTCTATTTACCTAACAAACACATTTATTGTACTAGGTCAGACACAAATACTGATGTGCGAAATTTCTGAGCTTGAGAACAAGGTGTTCTCCTCATTTTGCACATGAACAAACAGGCACAGACAAGCAAAGTGACTTGCCTAAGGTCACGCAGCTAAGAGATGGCAGGGTTGAGGTCTGAACCCAGGTTTTCTGGCCCTGTGACTGCTTTCAAGGTTTTTTTTTTTTCTTTTGTTGCTTCTTTTAAATTTTTTAATTGATGTACAGTTGATTTACAGTATTATGTTAGCTTCAGGTTTGCAGCATAGTGATTCAATGTTTTTACAGACTATATTCCATTATAGGTTATTTCAAGATAACGGCTATAATTCCCTGTGCTATAGAGTATATCCTTGTTGCGTATCTATTTTATACAGAGCAGTTTGTATCTGTAGGAGTTTGCATACCCCTGGTTTTCTGTTTCTGTTTTTTCACCTTGTATACCCCTAATTTGTCCCTCCTTCCTTCCTTCACCCCTTTGGTAACCATACATTTGCTTTCTATATCTGAGTCTGTTTCCATTTTGCATTTATTAATACATTTATTTATATTATGTGTTAGATTCCACATACAAGTGATATCATACAGCATTTGTCTTTCTCCAGCTGACTTATTTCACTAAGCATAATCTTCTCTAGGTTGCTGCAAATGGCAGTATTTCCTTTTTTAAGGCTGAGTAATATTCCATTTGTACATATAAACCACCTCTTTTAAAAATTTTTTATTATTTTTTGTTGGCAGTGCTGTGTCTTTGTTGCTATGCGAGGGCTTTCTCTAGTTTCAGAAAGCAGGGGGCTATTCTCTAGTTGAGGTGCTTGCAACTAGAGAGTTGGAGGCTTCTCTTGTGAAGCACAGGCCCTGGGCACTGGGGCTTCAGCAGTTGCAGCCTGGGCTCAGTAGCTGTGGCACGTGGGCTTGGCTGGCCCTGGGCATGTGGAATCTTCCTGGGCCAGGGATCGAACCCATGTCCTGTGCACTGGTAGGTGGCTTCTTAGCTACCGGCCCACCAGGGAAATCCTAAACTCCATCTTCTTAACCTAGCTGGATTGCTTTTTTTTTTTTTTCTTTTAGTAACCATTATGCAGCCTCCCTTCCTTTTCAGGACCCTGACCCTCTTGTCTGCCACTCCCCCCACGCTCTTCACCCCCGCCCTCCATCCCCCATGCCTATTTCCCTTCCCTGTTCTCCTGTCTTCACGGTTCCCTCATCCTCTCCTCTGTCTTTCTCTCACCCCACCCTTAGACCCACCTCCACAGTGGCTCGAGGAGACCTCCGCCCAGGGCTTTCGCCAGCTGCTGGAGCTGAACCTGCTGGGGACGTACACCCTGACCAAGGTGAGGCTGGGGTCCCCGCCACCAGGCCTGGCTGACCTCCTGACCATGAGCTTGTCAGACCCATTTTTGTCTAAGAGCCAAATGTTTTCTGTGCCTTGCTTTGATCTTATTCTGGAAGGGCTCCATTCTTCGTAGAAAAGAAATGCCCGGAGATCCCTATATCCAGCCAAAGCTACCCGTGTTGGCTACATAGTCCCGTCTTCTTAGGAACCTTCCAGAACCTTCCAGCATGGTGTGGTGAGGGATGTTAAGGATATGGAGGGAGGGATTGGGACAAGGAGTCAGTAACAGATACAGCTTTGCCTTCCAACGAATAGCTATTAGGAGAAAAGAGCATCCCCCCTCTATCTGTATGCCTTTCCTCTGAATCTTGCTATAGCCACCTCCTATTTACCATCTCAGTTCAAATACCACATCTTCAGAAAAGCCTTTACCGATCATCCTTGCTTATGTGGCATCTACACCTATATGGGGCTTCCCTGACAGCTCAGCTGGTAAAGAATCCACCTGCAAAACAGGAGACCCCAGTTCGATTCCTGGGTTGGGAAGATCCCTTGCAGAAGGGAAAGGCTACCCACTCCAGTATTCTGGCCTGGAGAATCCCATGGACTGTAGAGTCCATGGGGTCGCAAAGAGTCAGACACGACTGAGCGACTTTCACTTTCACACCTATATGTTCATTCTCTATGATAACAGCTTATTTTCATCAAAGTATTTTTTGAAGATTATAGTTTACTCTCTTTTTTGGTAAGTTTTTCTTTTTTTTATGTAGACTGTTTAAAAAGTCTTCATTGAATTTGGTGCAGTATTGCTTCTGCTTTATGTTTTGGTTTTTTGGCCGATAGGCATGTGGGGTCTTAGCTCTCCGACCAGGGATCAAACATTCACCCCCTGCATTGGAAGGTGAACCACTGGACTTCCAGGGGAGCCCCATCATTAGTAAATAGAAGAAATAAATTCTAATTAATTGATTACTTCTATTTTTTATCATAATACATTTTAGGGGGCTACTTGGCAGCTTGCAGGATCTTATTTTCCCAACCAGGGATTGAACCCATGCCCTCTGCAGTAGAAACTCGGAGTCCTAACCACTGGACCACCAGGGAATTCCCCATCATAATACTTCTGTATTCACTCATTAAACAAACATTTACTTAGCACCAGACACGTGCTAAGCAATGGCCGTGCAGCAGGGACCAAAATAGACAAAGTGCTGTGACCCTGGGGAGCCAACATTCTCATGGGGGAGACAGACAGTAAGCCAGGAAATACAATATAATGTCAGGGAGCGATAAGTGTGGCGCCAAACAGTGAAGGGAGGTAAGGGGATCAAGAAGTATGGGCAAGTGGAAATGCTATGTTATAAAACTTTTCTTGTGGCATTTACAAGCACACATGAAAACAGAGAGAATTGTATTAATATCACTGAACCCACACACCCATCACCCAAATGCTAACAATCAATGTTCTACCATTCTTGCTTCTTGTTGACTCCTCACTTTTTTCTTTCCTTTATCTTTTCTGGAGTGAAAAGTGAAAGTGTTAGTGGCTCAGTTGTGTCCGACTCTTTGCAACCCTAGGGACTGTAGCTCGCCAGGCTCCTTTGTCTCTAGAATTCTCCAGGCAAGAATACTGGAGTGGGTTGCCATTTCCTTTTCCAGGAAATCTTCCCAACCCAGGGATGGAACCCAGATCTCTTGCATTACAGGCAGATTCTTTACCTTCTGAACCAATAGGGGGAGAAGTAGGTGGCCTGGGGGACTGTTGAGTGAGAGATGGTAACCAAACGCCCACCTGGGAGCCCTGCATCTAGGGCAGGGGTTGAGGCCTGACGACATCAGTTTGGAGCCCTCCAGCCCAAGGCTAAAGGAGCTCAGAAAAAAAAAAAAAACAGCCCTATAAACTGGAACTTCACTGGTAGTCCAGGGGCTAAGACTCCACACCTCCAATATAGGTGGCCCACATTCCATCCTTCATCAGGGAACTAGATCCCACAGGCCCCAACTAAAAAATACCCACGTGACGCAACTAAGATCTGGCACAGCCAAAGAAGTAAATGTTAAATATATATATATATATATATAATCAGAGGTCAGAGGCCCACTCCGTGGGTCAGGGGTCACCTGCATGGGGATGCTCAAGTGCTACCCAGATCTTGTCCGAGATCCAGGTGAAATATCCCTGGGGAAACTGGATAATCTGTTGCTCAACCAGTCAGCCGTGGCTCCTATCCCCAATTTCTGTTCAGCTTCTAAGATTGGTGCCTAGGTCAGCTGGTGAAGAATCCGCCTGAAATGCAGGAGACACTGGTTTGATTCCTGGGTTGGGAAGATCCCCTGGAGAAGGGATAGGCTACCCGCTCCAGTATGCGTGGGCTTCCCTGGTGGTTCAGACCAGTAAAGAATCTGCCTGCAATGCAGGAGACCTGGGTTCGATCCTTGGGTTGGAAAGATTCCCTGGAGGAGGGCATAGCAACCCACTCCAGTATTCTTTTTTTTTTTTTTTTTTATTAGTTGGAGGCTAATTACTTCACAACATTTCAGTGGGTTTTGTCATACATTGATATGAATCAGCCATAGATTTACACTGTATTCCCCATCCCGATCCCCCCTCCCACCTCCCTCTCCACCCGATTCCTCTGGGTCTTCCCAGTGCACCAGGCCCGAGCACTTGTCTCATGCATCCCACCTGGGCTGGTGATCTGTTTCACCATAGATAGTATACATGCTGTTCTTTTGAAACATCCCACCCTCACCTTCTCCCACAGAGTTCAAAAGTCTGTTCTGTATTTCTGTGTCTCTTTTCCTGTTTTGCATATAGGGTTATCGTTACCATCTTTCTAAATTCCATATATATGTGTTAGTATGCTGTAATGTTCTTTATCTTTCTGGCTTACTTCACTCTGTATAATGGGCTCCAGTTTCATCCATCTCATTAGAACTGATTCAAATGAATTCTTTTTAGCACTCCAGTATTCTTGCCTGAATAATCCCCATGGACAGAGGAGCCTGGCGGGCTACAGTCCATGGGGTCACAGAGAGTCGGGCATGACTGAGTGACAGCACAGCCAGAATTCCCTGACAGTCCAGTGGTTAGGACTCTGATTTCATTGTCAAGGGTGTGGGGTTAATCCTTGGTCTGGGAACTGAGACCCTGAAAGCTGTGGGGCATGGCATAATAATAATAATAATAATAAGAGGAAGATTAGCACCTCTGTACAGTAACACAGGCATAAATCACAGCCCATAAAGGATATGTGTGTGCATATATATATATATTTGTTGTTTTTTTAAATTAAAGTTTTCTTTTGGCTGTGCTGGGTCTTTGTTGTGCTCAGGCTTTTCTCTAGTTGTGCAGAGTGGGGACGACTCTGTAGCTGTGCGCAGGGCCTCTCACTGCGGTGGCTTCTCCTGTTGCTGAGAATGGGCTCTAGGTTCCTCGGGCTTCAGTAGCTGCAGCGTGAAGGTCTAATTGCTCCACAGCAGGGGGGATTTTCCCACCAGGGATGGAACCTGTGTCTTCTGCATTGGCAGGTGGATTCTTTACCACTGGGCCCCACCACGGAAGCCCTATGTATTTTTTTCTTTCTCTCCCTCCCTCATTAGCTATCAGCATTTAAAAAAGAGAGAGAGAGAGAAATGTCTCATAAACAACCAGTTTTCTGGTTTCTCCTGGAAATTTGGCCAACTGGACCCACGGGGAGGGTGACAGTCTGCTAGACGTGGCCTGACTCTCCACTGTATCCCAGTCCCAAGTTCTCCCTCCTGGGTCTCCTCCTGACTCTTACCTGTGACTGGCTGGTGCGGAAACCTCTGAGGGTCTAGATCTGGTGTCTGCCTGCCCGGTTTCTCTGTCACTCCTTGCTTGTAACATTGGGCAAGTTACTCAGTCTCTCTGCATCTAGGTTTTCTCATCTGTAGTAGGAAGCTGAATAGCGTTAGCTAATTCCTGGGGCTGTCCTGAGAATTGAATATGATTAAATTAAATACCCACAAAGCCCTCAGAACATGCCTGGCACCCAGTTTACTCTCTGCAAGGTATCATTGTTTTTGTGAACCTTGCTCCATCCTGTTTCTGGAGGCTACTCAGTCTGCAGTCTCTGATACACATGCAAATGAAGCCTGGGAGGAATAGTAGGGAAAGGGTAACGCATGAGCTGAACTTTGAGTGGAAGTGAAGGAAGTAGAGACAAAGGACGTTTTGCTTGCCAAAAGAGTAGCAAAGGCCCTGGGGCAGAAACCACCCAGGTGGATTTTAAGACCAAGAAATCCTCCATCTCCATTTGCCCTTAGCAATTATAAATATTTTGCAAGGTTAATATATTTTATTTTATTTATTTTGGTCACATTGTGTGACATGTGGAACTTCCCTGACCTGGGAGCCTTAACCAATCATCAAGGAAGTCCAATTATATTAGAAACACTTTGTTAAGCTTGTTGTATCCATTGCCTTCTACCATCCCCTACCCGGACATCATATAATTTCATTAGTAAGAACTTCATGAATACTACCAATGGATTAGAACATTTATTTATTTTTATTTTGACATACCTTAAGACGTGCAGAATATTTCCAGGATAGTACAGAGAACTCCTGTATATCCAGACTCCCCGTTGTTAACACTTTTTTTTTCTTTAAACCACATTTGCTATATCCTTCTATCTCTGTATTTGGGAATAAGTTGCAATCTATTTTGAGGGCTTCCCACGTGGGGCAAGTGGTAAAGAATCCACTTGCCAATGCAGGAGCTACAAGAGACTCGGGTTCGACCTCTGGGTTGGAAAGATTCCCTGAAGGAAATGGTATCTCACTCCAGCAGTCTTGCCTGGAGAATTCCATGGACAGAGGAGCCTGGCGGGCTACAGTCCATGGGGTTGCAAAGACATAACTGAGTCCGCAAGTATATGTATGATGTCTCTTTACCCATAGTGCTTTGGAGGGCATTTCCTAAAACCAAAAGAACATTCTTTTATGAAATCACAGTAAGACTAACACTGATACCATGGTCTTAGCTAATGTTGAAACTTTCTTATTCAGACTTTTAGAATTCTTATCATCACAGTTTCGTGGCCACACCTGTGTTAGTTGGGGTTCCCCCAGAAGCAGAGCCTAGGTGGGGATTGAAGGGCAGGGTGGATGGAAAGCAATCCTGTGAATCACTATCTTCAGCCTGGGGAGTAGTTGTCAGGGAGCCAATGAAGGGCATCACCAGGGCAAGTGGGGGCCACTCCCTGGGGACACTCTGGGAGTCACGGGGAAACATGAACCCAAGAGTTACCTCCCACTCCCAAGAGGCAAAGGAAAGCCAAATACTGTTTTAATTAAAAAATACATTTAGGGAATTCCCTGGCATTGCAGTGGTTAGGACTCAAGAGCCCAGGTTCAATCCCTGGTCAGGGAACTAAAACCCCCACAAGTGGCTTGGGGTGGCAAAAAAAAAAAAAGAAAAGAAAAGAAAGCAAGACTAACAATGAAAAATTTGACTTCATGTTAAAAATTAAAATTAAGACTTTTTTACATGACCAAATTACTATTAGCTCTCCTAAGAAAATGAACAGCAATTTCTTAATACCATTTAATGCCCAAGCCCTATTTAAATTCACCTAGTTGTTCCCAAATGTCTTATTATTAATACAGTTGATTTGTTCACAGCAAGCTCCAAAGTCTGCCCATTGCATCTGGTTTTGCAGAGGGCAAAGACTTTTGTCTGCTTGTTCTTGCCTCTGTCCCAGTGCCTATTGCAAAGAAATTTGTCACATGCGTAAGGTGCTGTCCTTGGCACCACCGTCATTATGACCATCCCCACCATGACTGCCGTTGCCATCATTGTCATCATTAGCCTCATCATATCCATCGTCACCATGATGGCCACCTTCACCACCATCATCAATTTAATCACCATCACCATCATTTCCATCAGCACTATCACCAACATCATCATCATTTACCATCATTGTCATGACCATCTTCATCATTGCCATCATCCTCCCACCATCGTCATTATTACCTTCATCACCATCATCATCACCACCACCAGCATCCCTTGTAAGCCCTTTATTTATTTTTAAAAATATTTATTTGTTTATTTGGCAGTGCCGAGTCTTAGTTGTGGCACGAGGTATCTAGTTCCCTGACCAGGGATCGAACCCATGCCCCCTGCATTACGAGCTTGGAGTCTTAGCCCCTGGGCCACCAGGGAAGCGCCTCCTTGCAAGTTCTATAAATATTGATTCTTGGGACCCCAGCCCAGGCCTCCTGAGTCAGAATCTCTGGGTCTTTGACCTCCCTGGCGAATTCTGACGCAAAGTTAGCCATTCCCCAGGTTAGAAAAAACACCAGAGGAGGTTGGGATATTTATATAGTTAAGGAAAGGGAATCTTGTCAGGAGGGCGTTCACAGAAGGTGTTTGAGCACTGGAGTGTCTGTTGTAAGCGCTCAGAGCTGGATAGGTTCTTAGAGACCCATCCATTCATTTATCTAATTTACTCATCAAAGGCTGGGGGCGGGGGTGCACCACGTGGTCTTTGCCCTTGTGGAGTTTATAGTCACAGGGCAGCCAACTGTTACTAAATAAACAAGAGACGAGTTTATATGAGTGAGTGTGTTCTGGAAGTCATGGTAGGCGTCCTGGAGGAAATGAAAGATGAGAGATGTTAACTCGGGGAGAGGTGGGGGAGATTGGTGTCTGAAGGGGAGGGAGTCAGGCCGTTAAGAGTCCGGTGGGTCCTTAATGGAGGTACACAGAGATGCAGATGTTCCTGGGAGGGAGCAGGCTGTGCACAGGCCTGGCCCTGAGAGAGAATTAGGAGCCCAAACACACTCTAGAACATTCCATAGTGCACTTGCATTTGCTTCAGGCTGCCTCCCCACACAGCTTGAGCTCCATGAGGGCAGAAATCTCTCCCAGTCTTGTTTCCTGCAGTATCCCCAGCTTTTACCCTGTTACCTGGCACATAGTAGGTCCTCATGAAATGTTGGTTGAATGAATTAATGAGCAAGGGAATCATAGAGACTCAAGAGCACCTTGGTGATGGGTCTGTTGAGGACCTAAGGCTGAGGGAAGGGGTTGAGGGGCACATACATGGGGCCTGGAGGCCCTGTTGAGGCATCTGGTCTTTTTTTTTTTCCCAGCCACGCTGAGTGGCATGTGGGATCTTAGTTTCTTGACCAGGGATAGAACCCGAGCCTCCTGCATTTGGGAGTGTGGAGACTTAACTACTGAACCACTAGGGAAATCCCTGAGGCATCTGGTCTTCACCTCAAGAGCAACAGGGAGGCATCGAAAGCATTTGAGCAAGAAGGTGATGTGCGTGCTACGTCGCTTCAGTCCTGTTGGACTCTTTGTGACGCTATGGACTGTAGCCCACCAGGCTCCTCTGTCCATGGGATTCTCCAGGCAAGAATACTGCAGTGCGTTGCCAGGCCCCTCCTCCAGGGGATCGTCCTGACCCAGGGATCGAATCCGTGTCTCTTGCTACTCCTGCATTGGCAGGCAGGTTGTTTACTACTAGTGCCCGCCGGGAAGATGATGTTAGCCCGTGAATACTAAGATCGTTACTAGTAACAGACCACACTGGCTCTTGTATGAGGAAGAAATCAGAGGGCAGAGTGGGGTGGGAACTGACATCAGGAGGCGGTTGCATTTGCGCACGTGAGAAGAGGTGGCTTTCAAGGCCTCACGCAATCTGACCCCTGTCACTCCTCTGATCTCACCTCCCTCCACAGTGGCCTCGTTGCTGCCAAACACGCCCCGCCTGGCCTTGCCTCAGGGCCTCTGCACTCTGTGTTCCTGCTGCCTGGCATAGTTTTCTCTAAGAGATGCCCACAGCTCACACCTGGACTCAAAATGCTCAAATCTGGGATTTCCCTGGCCATCCAGTGATTAGAACTCCATGCTTCCATTGCAGGGGTCACAGGTTCGACCCCTGAGTCAGGAAGATGCCCTGGAGAAGGAAATGGCAACCCACTCCAGTATTCTTGCCTGGAGAATCCCATGGACAGAGGCGACTGGAGGCTTACAGTCCATGGGGTCTCAAAGAGTTGGACACGACTGAAATGACTGAACATACTCGCACTTTCCCAAAGCCCACCCTCGGGCACCCTGTTTGAAACTGCACCCAGCCCAACAGTCCCATTCTCCCTTATCCTGTTCTCCTTCTGCTTTCGTGCCCCCAGTCACACTCTTTATTTACTGTTTAGTTGCTAAGTTGTGTCCAACTCTTTGCAACCCCATGGACTGTAGCCCGCCAGGCTCCTCTGTCCTTGGGATTTCCCAGGCGAGAATACTGGAGTGGGTTGCCATTTCCTTCTCTAGGGGATCTTCCCGACCCAGGGATCAAACCTGTCTTCCACTTTGGCAGGCAGATTCTTTACCACTGAGCCACCTGGGAAGCCTGACCACACTCTAGAACATTCCACAGTGCACTTGCATTTGCTTCAGGCTGCCTCCCCATGCAACTTCAGCTCCATGAGGGCAGAAATCTCTCCCGGTCTTAATTCCTGCAGTATCCCCGGCTTTTACCCCGTTACCCAGCACTTAATAGGTCCTCATGAAATGTTGGTTGAATGAATTAGTGAGCGGGGGACTTGTAGAGATTTAAGAGCACCTTGGTGATGGGTCTGTTGAGGACCTGAGGGGGAGTCTCTGGAAGGCCACCCAGATCTCCTGAGACTCTGTTTTGAGAGGCTGAGTGGGAGTGGACCCCACGTCAGAGACTGAGGACCAGGGATGGGGGCAGGTTTGGGGGACCCAACACTTAAGTTTTGCCCTTGAGACAGAGATGGAAATGCCCGCAGGTGGCAGGTCAGGAGCTCCACAAGGGGCGCCCGAGGGAGACTTAGGAGGTGCCTGTGGAAACCCAGGGAAGTGGGGCTCCCATGGCAGAGCAGGGAGGCAAGAAGCGGACCCAGGAACCCCAACATTTAGGGGAAGTGGAATCAGGCCAGGGTGAGTGCTACAGTGCGTCCGCTGAGTGAGCCAGGCTCTCTCAGATCGGGTTGTCTGAAGGGAGGGAGGGAGGTGCAGAGGTCAGGCTGATAAGAGACTAGCAGGTCCTTGATGTAGCCACACAGAGGCATAGGTGACCTTGGTGGAGGGGTGGGGGAGGATGCCAGCCAAGGAGTGCACGTGAGGGTTGGACAGGGGCCACAGCAGTGTGGGACAAATATTTATTGAACACTAGCTGTGTGCCCAGTGCTGAGATGAGGTGGCGAATAAGCCTGGCTCAGTCCCCGTGGACCTCAGCTTTCCAGGGTGGGGGAGAGGAGGGAGTTAATTGGTTGGGGGCCCAGGGATAGGCAGGTTGCAGTTTTTAAATAGAATGGTAGGGACTTCCCTGGTGGTGCAGTAGTTAAGTCTCTGTGCTTCCTCCGTAGGGGTGTGGGTTCAATCCCTGGTCGGGGAATTAAGATATGAGGTGCTGCCAAAAAAGAAAGTCACAGTGTGTTGAATGTATGTGTGAATGGCCACTTAGGATTAGTAAGCCAAACTCCTACAGAACTGGACACCTAGCCATCCTTTAAAAAAAAAAAACATGATGTTTTAAAGAGCATGGTCAGGGAAAGCTCACTGAGGAGGTGACATTTGCACTGAAGTTGCTGAGGGGATAGGATCGTCTCCTTTCAGCCCTGACCTGAATGTCCCATGTCCTCAGAAACCCTTCAGTCCTGGGAAAACTGGGGAGAGTTGGTCACCCTAGGAGTAAGTCACATGCTATGTCAGGAAAAACATTCCAGGCAGAGAGAATAGCAAGTGCAGAGGCCCTGAGGTTGGAACACTTGGGGGAGTATCTGAAGATACAGCACTGAGGATGGGGCAGAGGCTGTTTTGTGAGGGAGTCGAGGTCTGCAAGAGCTGGTGGGGTGATCCGGAGAGGGAACTTGTTTAGCTTCCCATTCTGAGTATCCCTTGGGGTAAGCCACCTTGTACCCATTAATCAATCTTTTGTGATAGGAGCGGGCCTTGCCCAAGGCAAGGGAGGGAGGGATAGAATTGGAATTTACTCAAGGTCTTGCATGACTGAAGAGCAGAGAGACAGGCTGGCAGCTTACTCCGCTTTCTGTCTCCCCAGCTCGCCCTCCCTCATCTGCGCAAGAGCCGGGGAAATGTCATCAACATCTCCAGCCTGGTCGGGGCGATCGGCCAATCCCAGGCGGTTCCCTACGTGGCCACCAAGGTACGCCGCTGAGAGACCCGCCCCTTCCTGCAGGTGCCTCAGCCCTGAGGTATGGCCTGAGGCATGGCCACCTGGCCTTCCAGGAAACAGAGCCTGGTGCAGCCGGATGAGACCTGCGGGGAGAGCGTGACTTCCCTCTTCCGATGCCCCTGCTTGACGCCCCCTGGTTGGGTGCACGCATGCTAGGTTGCATGCTAGGTCGCTCAGTCGTGTCTGACTCTTTGGGACCCTGTAGACAATAGCCCGCCAGGCTCCTCTGTCCATGGGATTCTCCAGGCAAGAATACTGGAGTGGGTTGCCATGCCCTCCTTCAGGGGTGGGAGGAGACGGCAGAAGGAACCTCATCTCCTCCGGTCTGAACTTTCTCCGTGCCCCGTCTTCTGCAGGGGGCAGTGACAGCCCTGACCAAAGCCTTGGCCCTGGATGAGAGTCAATATGGCGTCCGTGTCAACTGGTGAGCAGCTCCACGTGGGTGGAGAGCCTCTTGGGGGAGTGAGCCCAAGGGGCAGTGTGTGCATTGGACGTCCCTGACCCCCTGTCCTCCCCCACCCCAGCATCTCCCCTGGAAACATCTGGACCCCTCTGTGGGAAGAGCTGGCGGCCTCAACACCTGACCCCACTGCTACAATCCGAGAGGGCACACTGGCCCAGGTAGAGTGGGGGCCGGGTCGAGGCGGTGTGGGGGTGGAGGTCAGGCGGGGCTCCTCCTGATTCTCCTTCCCTCCTTGTCTCTCCCCAGCCCCTGGGCCGCATGGGCCAGCCAGCTGAGGTGGCGGCTGCTGCTGTGTTCTTGGCCTCCGAAGCCAGCTTCTGCACGGGGACTGAGCTGCTCGTGACTGGGGGTGCGGAGCTGGGGTATGGGCGCAAGGCAGGCCAGGCCGCCCCGGCGGAGGCCCCCACCACCCCTTCCTGATCCCCCACATTTCCACCTGGGCCTCCCTGACGAGGGTTCTCCCACCCCAAACTCAGTCTCCCAAATTCCAGTTTCCACCCTCTGCCTCTCAGGTGCAGCACTCCACCCACCCCAGCCCCGACTGTAGACATTCAGCCCACTCACCAATGTGCCAAACCACCCCCACAGTTTCCCATAAAAGCACTTTGCAACCAGGAGGAGGGCATCATTGCATTTATTTCCGGCCCTTTATGAGTCCTACCATGCCAGGACCGGGTCGCCCGACCCCGCCCCACCCAGCTCCCACGCATTCTTACGCGTGGCTTGGACCCGAGGGACTACAACTCCCGGCAGGCCCTGCAGCAAGAGACTGCAGCCGAGGGCTCCTGGGAAAAGTATTGCAGGTCGGCTTCTCCAGCGAGCTAATTAAAAAGGCCCGCAAGGGAGAGTCAATTAAGCTCTCATTAGGAGATAATGGAGGGAGTTAAGCAAACAGGCCTCCACCTTATTCTTGGCCCTTAGGGAAAAGGAGCTTTGACCTCGCTTGCAGCTGAGTAGGAGGCTGGCCAGCACCAAAAATAATGAGGGAAGAGAAAGCTAGGGGGTTGACACTGCCGGGTCAGAGGGAGAAAGGGCTGGGATCTGGACTCCAGGGTTTGAGGAGGAGGAAATTAGGGGGTGTGGACGCCCCGGCTGGGAGGGAGCGGAGTCTGGCCTCCCCCTCAGATGGGGCGAGGGGCCCTATCCCGGGTGAGTCCCCGGGTGCGGAGGTGGGGCTGCATCGCTGCAGCGGGATTGGCCGAGGCGGGGGTGTGTGCGGCAACCGCTGATTGGCCGTGGCAGAGGCGGGGAGCCGCCTGGGCGCCGCACCCTTGCGGCTCCAGCCTAGGTGGTAGGGGAGGAGGACTGGGCAGGTGGAAAGGAAAACAAGGAGACACCCTGCCGGGAAGGACTCAGAATTTGACTGCCTGGGCCTGTGGCTTTTCGTGCTGGGGAACCAGAATTTGGGAGCAAAATGTCTCAGGGTAGAGTGACCTAAAGAGCAGAGTTTGAGGATACAACAGGAACAACAGTTTGGTGTCACAGTAACCTGGATGCAGGCGATGGGGGAACTTCGACCACGGAAGATTTTGGGCGGGGGGGGAGCTGGTTCGCACGGTGACCTCGGGGCACGATATAGGGAACACTGAAACAGGTTTGAATTGCTAGCGATTAGAGAGATCCTGAGGGGCTGTAGGGCTTCCCAAGTGGCTCAGTGGGTACATAATCCGCCTGCAATGCAGGAGAAGCGGGTTCGATCCCTGCTGAGTCGGGAAGGAGGAGGGCATGGCAACCCACTCCAGTATTCTTGCCAGGAAAATCCCATGGACAGAGTCGGACACAACTGAGCGTGCACGCACTCAGCAGGGACTGTAATCGACTGTCTGCCTCTGGGGGTCATGAAATTGGGGAGAGAGTCTTGAAGGGGCGTAACCAGGGAATCCTGCCTAGAGGCTGCTCACTGGAGCTCATTGGTGAACTGGGGAACTGAACATTTCCAGGCGTCCCTGATGAAAAGGGCTGGAAGGAGGCATGGTGAACCCTGGGTGTCTCTCTCTTTAAAAAGTTACAAAGAGTACACGTATATCTTCTCGTTGGAAAGGAAACCTATATTCAAACAGGGAAGCATCCGGTCAGAGTGAAGCTTGCCCTTCATCCCTATCTGCCACCCTCTTCAGAGTCCTTTCCCTTCAAAAAGTGTATTTTTACATAACACCTGCGCCCACCGATCTTAATTGCGTGGTTTTTCTTTTCACCAAGAATCGCGATACGTGAAGATTTCTGCTCCCCACCCCTCCCTTCTTTTCCCTTTAGCTCTCCACCACGGTACTGTACCTATTAAAATGCATTTCTGAAAACCGCTGAATGCACACTCTAGCGTCCGGGCTGGAAGGAGGGTGTGTTTTAAGTTACTCCCTTCTTCTCGCGGGGTCTAGCGCATGCGCTCTGCGGTACGGCCCTGCTCCCCGCGGGCGCGCTGCAACTGGGAAGGCCAGGCCCGCCTGGGGTGCTAGGCTGACAAACCATCCCACAGAAGGAGGCGTGAGCGGGGCGGGGCCGGAACGTCTTTATCCCGGGCCGCGCCCTGGGCAGGCACAGATACCAGCCGCAAAGACCATGGCTGCAGCGGCATTGAGGCAGGTGGGTTCGCGGCCGGGGTCTGGGGAGCTCTTAGGGGAGGCGCACTTCCGGGTGGACCACTCGCCGGTGGCCCATCCGATGGGGCGCCGGTCCTCCCGCACTCAGGTTCCGCTGCAGGGAGCCAAGGAGGAGGGGGCCCCTTAGAAAGGAGCACGAGGCTTTAATGGGGATGAAGGGAGAGAAGTAATCGGTGGGAAGGGGGACCCAGGTGGGACTTCTAGGGATGGATATATGGAAGAGAAGACGGCAATGGGAGAAGCATGGGCCTGGGGCGACAGGATGGGTTAGGAGGGAGGAATCAGCCTTTGGGGGCGACAGGAGAAGATTCCCAGAACCTCTAGGAGTGGGAGCAGGATGAAGGCAGAGTTCAGTTTCAGGTCTGGACTGGGACTAGGACCCAAGGCCCTATTTTCTTGGCACTAAAGATAGAGGTAGAATGTTGTGTCCCGGAAACCCCTTATCTGAAACTCTGTGCCAGGGTTGAAAATAGAGTTAGTACCTCATTGTCATCGACAGGGATTCTCCTGCCAAGAGTGGGACCCTCCATTCTTATTGATACATGTCAACAGGCAGAGCTTCAGAGAGCCTGTGATTTGAGAGAACAAGGTTTCTCACTGAGGAAGGAAACAATAACAACTCGAAGAAGGGAGTCTTTATAACCCTTGACAGCTGCAGCTTAACATTGGGAAAAATGGTTCCTGTTAACTTTGTACCTGACTTTATATGGGACTGTTAGCTGGATGGATAGCAGGACAGATGTTTCCTTTCTGAGTTGAGACAGAGACCAGCCTGGGCTGTGTCTGGGACAATCTTGGCTTTATGATGACACTCCTGGGCCGTGGAGGTAGGACAGCCTTGGGCTGTGAGTGCTGGGGTCAGTGGAGATTCCATCATGTTATAGAGCCCTGCCCTGTGCATACCCCACCCCAACTCCAACCATTTCTCATTTCCTAATTCAGCCCCAGTCCTTTTTACACCTCTATGTCCCTAAAGCCCAGCAATCATCTGAGATCTTGGGGCCCAGTCCCCCAATTGTTTGAGGTATCAGGTGGTGGGCACCTTCCCTGAGGTGAGGTGAGAACCCTGCCCCCAGAAAAATATCCTGGGAGGATGAAGGCAGCTTCTCCCAGTGTGACAGTGTCTCTGTGGCCAGTACAGATTTATAATCTCCTGGAAACAGCGCCCGGCGCCTTTTCTCTGCCTGTGGGTGGGTTTTCCTGCTCCTCGTCTCTGTCTCTCCTGGATATCTCTGTCTCCAAACATCGCTGAGACTGTTTCTCTCCAGGGATTGGCATTGCTCTGTCTCTGCCAGTCTCTCCTCGATTCCCTAGGTCTCCCTTTCACTTTATGCTGTCCCCCGGAGTTGGGTCTTGATCTATTTCTCTCCTTTTTCCTGTTCTCTCTCTCTTATGGCTTCAGTTTATCTTGCCTTCAGTATTTCTTTTTTTTTTTTTTCTTGATTTCTCCAGGCTTTACCATGCCTGAATTTCCCTCCCTCGTGTGTCTTGTCTCAGTCTCTCTCTATATATGGTGGTGGTGGTGGTTTAGTCACCAAGCTGTGTCCAACTCTTGCAACCCCATGGACTGTAGCCTGCCAGGCTTCTCTGTCCAAAGGATGTCCCAGGCCAGAATACTGGAGTGGGTTGCCATTTCCCCCTCCAGGGGATTTTCCCTTCTCTCTGTATGAAAGTGAAAGTGTTAGTTGCTCAGTCATGTCCAACTCTTCTTAACCCCCGGACTGTAGCCCACCAGGCTCCTCTGTCCTTAGGATTCTCCAGGCAAGAATACTGGAGTGGGTTGCCATTCCCTTCTCCAGGGGATCTTCTCGACTCAGGGATTAAACCCAAGTCTCCTGTATTGACAGGCAGATTCTTTATCGCTGAGCCCCTCTATGATCATATCTAATTTGACTTCCCTTGGCCTTGGATTCCTGTTCCTTAATGTCCGTGTCTTTTACTTCCTTGTCTCTTATTCTCCCTCTTCTCTACTTTTTTCCTTTTTGCCTTCCTCTGAGGGCTGCTTTCTTGTCCACCTGCTGCCTGCCTCTGCCCTGCTGGTGGGTGTTATCTCCATACCACGGGTGTCTTGTCCGCCTCCTGGGCAGTAATCCGCCCCTGGCTTGGGCAGGCCACAGAGCGCCACCTAGAGGCCATGCTCAGGACCCACACTCCGATCATCCCAGAAGCTGTCTGGCCTTCATAACATCCCGGACCACTCCTCAGACTTCATGGCCTAGACTTTCAGTTCATTTCAGTCGCTCAGTCGTGTCCGACTCTTTGAGACCCCACAAATCGCAGCATACCAGGCCTCCCTGTCCATCACCAACTCCCAGAGATTACTCAAACTCATGTCCATCGAGTCGGTGATGCCATCCAACCATCTCATCCTCTGTCATCCCCTTCTCCTCCTGCCCCCAGTCCCTCCCAGCATCAGGGTCTTTTGCAATGAGTCAACTCTTCCCATCAGGTGGCCAAAGTATTGAAGTTTCAGCTTCAGCATCAGTCCTTCCAATGAACACCCAGGACTGATCTCCTTTAGGATGGACTGGTTGGATCTCCTTGCAGTCCAAGGGACTCAAGAGTCTTCTCCAACACCACAGTTCAAAAGCATCAATTCTTTGGCGCTCACCTTTCTTCACAGTCCAACTCTCACATCCATACATGACCACTGGAAAAACCATAGCCTTGACTAGATGGACCTTTGTTGGCAAAGTAATGTCTCTGCTTTTTTTTTTTCAAATTTATTTATTTAGCTGCACCAGGTCCCAGCCGCAGCATGTGGGATCTAGATCCCCAAGCAGGGATTGAACCCTGGCCCCCCGCCTTGGGAGTGCAGAGTCTCAGCCACTGGACCACCAGGGAAGTCCCTGTCTCTGCTTTTTAATATGCTATCTAGGTTGGTCATAACTTTCCTTCCAAGGAGTAAGCGTCTTTTAATTTCATGGCTGCAATCACCATCTGCAGTGATTTTGGAGCCCCAAAAAATAGTCAGCCACTATTTCCACTGTTTCCCCATCTATTTCCCATGAAGTGATGGGACCAGATGCCATGATCTTAGTTTTCTGAATGTTGAGCTTTAAGCCAACTTTTTCACTCTCTTGTTTCACTTTCATCAAGAGGCTTTTTAGTTCCTCTTCACTCTGCCATAAGGGTGGTGTCATCTGCATATCTGACTTTAGGACATTCCAAACCCACAGCCCCCGTCTCCCCATGACTCACCTACTGACCAGTGACTTCGGCCATTCCCATCTGTTCTGTCCCCTCAGCTCACAGGCCAGGAGTAGGCTAGGCTGTTCCGTCTCTGCCAAACCTCATCACAGCTGCCTTCCCACCAGGCTGAGGAAAGAGGTATCGTGAGGTCAGAGACTGTAGGGGAGAAGCCATCCTGCTAGACCCAGACAGACCTTCTCTCCCCCTCTGGCCTCGGGCCGGACCACAGGGGAAGTGTTGATCCGAGCAGAAGTGTTCGTCTGAGCAGTGTCTCTTGATGACTGGGGTGCTCCCCAAGTGTATGTGGCTGCCCCTCGGTTCCCTACAGCCCTGGGGACCATAGGGAATGGGAATTGCTGGTGTCCAAGTTGTGGGACTGGGGCCTCAAGTAAGCTAAGCCCAGTTGATCTAATGCTCCCAAAGAGAAGGACTTGCAATTCTGGGTCTGAGGGTGGAGGGGGCTGGAGGTCTGGAACCTGAGGTGGGGGCCTGGAATCCGGGGTCTGTAATAGGAAGGACTGGGGCCCTGGTTCCTGGGTCCTGGGGGAGCATGACCTATGGGTCCTCCACTTTTCTAACTCTTTTCAGGATTTGAGTTCCCCAGGGAGGCCTTCACTTACCTACACACCTTCTCTTGTCGTCCTCTGTCTGATCTGGGCTCAGGCAGGGCTGGGGCCAAAGTTCCCTGGGGTAGGAGGCGCCTGTATTTGACTTTGCCCCAGCTTGGAGGAAGGGATGGGAGCCGATTCAGCTCTTTATTGAGACGGCCCTTGTGGGGGCAGGGAGCGGACTTGGCCTCCTTGGGGATCTCCTGCTCCACGCTGATCAGGACAGGGGAAGGGACCTGGCCAGGGCCGTGTGCTCTGTCTGGAAGCACTGGGCCTGGGACAGAGCATGCCCGAGGAACATCCTGAGTGCAGGTTGTGGGAAAGATGGGTGCCAGGACCCCCTGCTCTTTCTGTCTCCTGGTCTCATCACCTTTCTTACTTCTATCCCCACCCCCAGATTTGGACCCCCAGATTTCTCCCTGTACCTTGGTTTCTGTGTGGTCCCAGAAGATATGCCTCATCCAGCTTCAAGGTGACAGTGGGGATTAGGGTTGGATCTCAAGGAAGAGGGGCTGGGGGTCTGGACCAGTGGGTCTGAGGGAGGCAAGGGCTGGGAGCTAGCTTTGGGCCTCTTCAAAAGATCCAAGGTCCAAAGGTGAAGGTGGGTGGCAATGGGTTAGCCTAACTGCTTGCCATCAGGCCATGGGAAAGAGATGAAACTGCATGTCCCAGAAGCCTCTGGGACGACAGATCCCTCTTCTCTCTGGTTCTCAGCCCCAGGGATTCCTGGGAGTTGTAGTTTTTCAGATTAGAAGCTGTGGTCAGACTCTAGGACCCCTGTCTTTTCTCAGGCTGCTGACCTGCAGCTAGAAATGACACAGGAGCCTCATAAGAAGCCTGACCCCAGCCAGCCCCTGCTGTTCGGGAAGACATTCACCGACCACATGCTGATGGTGGAATGGAACCAGGAGAAGGGCTGGGGCCAGCCCCGAATCCAGCCCTTCCAGAACCTCACGCTGCACCCGGCCTGCTCCGCTCTGCACTACTCCCTGCAGGTGGCAGGGCGACTGCCCTCCCTCCCCCGTCTCTCCCTGCATCTCTTCCATCTTGCTGGGTCTCTTGCTGGGTCTACCTCCCTGGGTTTGCTTTTTGTGTGTTTCTCATTTCCACGCACTCCTCATCCATTTTTCTGAGGCTTGTCATGTTCCAGGTCCCATGTTGGGTGATGCCGGGTCCCCCGAGATGAGCAGACCCAGTTCCTTCACTTGAAAACCCCCACCCTTTGGTGACCACCCAGGGGGACCTGGACTCTGATGGAGGCAGCTGAGGTATTGTGGGAGGCCAGAAGAGGAACGCCTACCCTACCTCGGATTCGACCGAAAGTGGGGTCTTTCCTGGCAAAGAGGGGAGCCAAGACCCTTAGAGGGAGAGATGACATCAGTATAAAGACACAGTCCAAAGAAGAGCCTGGTATATTTGGGAGGGAAGCATGGGGTTGGAGGCTACGGGGAGGCTGAGGATGTCATCAGAACCCCAGAGGAGCTGGGGCCTTGTCAAGGGCACTGGGAGCCCCAGAGGACTCTGAGCAGGCATGGAGCAGGTAGAGTAAGACCTCTCTCAGGCCATGTGAAGGATAAGCTGAGATCAGAGCCGGGGGGATCACCAGGAGGGGATGGGGCAGAGAGATTCAGGGATACCAGGGATTGACCGGCTGGGCTAGAGAAGGGCAGGGAAGGCTGAGGACCATGCCTGGGGGTTTGTTTAGTCGGGTGACTGTGTAGACCATGGGACCATGCTGATATGGGGACATAGGAGGAGGAGGATTGGCTTTGTGGGACTTGGTGAGGGCCCACGAGGAGAATGACCCAGAAGGCATTTGACCCAGTCTCCAGCTTCAAGCTATGGCTGAAAGTAAAGTCTTTTCCAAAGAAGCTTTACTTGTTGCAAACTTTTGGAGGGACACACTGCAGTTCTAGTAGCTGGTTGGCAGTTTGAGTAATTTTTGTCCCTTACGGAGTCGTTCTCCAATGTTAGGCATGGTCTCCCCTGCATTTTTTTTTCTTTTCTTTTCAGAATTTTGATGGTTTTTCTTCCCACCTACTCTGGACATTTGATTCGAATGGATCAGTTCTGTGCAAAGGAGACCCAGCGTGGGGAACAGATACAAAGGACGGATGGTCAGGACATGTCTACAGAGTCCCCCCCAGGAAGGTGGCTTTTGGAGATCACCATTTATTTGGCTCTCCTTTCAGCCCAGCATGATAGGATGTCCTCCAACAGTACTTTTGGAGGACAAAAGTACTTTTGGGGACCCAATACTTTTTCTTTAGCAGAGTGAGTGCAGATGAAGGGGTTGAGCATCCAAAAAACATGTCTTTCATGATATCTCTTACATAGGGCTTCCCAGGTGGCAGAGTGGTAAAGAATCCACCTGCCAATGCAGGAGATGCAAGAGATGTGGGTTTGACCCCTGGGTTGGGAAGATCCCCTGGAGGAGGAAATGGCAACCCACCCCAGTATTCTTGCCTGGAGAATCCCCATGGACAGAGGAGGCTGGTGGGCTACAGTCCATGGGGTCACAGAGTTGGACACGACCAAGTGACGAGCACTTTCATTTTTCCTTCTTTTAATGGAGCCTAGAGATTCTTGAGCCGCCCTTGAAGAGCTTTGTCCTTTTCTGCTGCTGTGTAGTATTCCATGTTGGACACTTAGGTTGTTTCAGTCTTGTGCTATTATAAACAGCACTGCAGTAAACTAGCAAACCCTTCACTTCCTTTAAGAGCAAATATATCTCTCCTTTCAATTTCCGGAACTATTGGCGCAAAGGGTGTATGTGCTTGTAACTGTTGAAAGATGTTGAGTCATCAATATCTTCTGTGACAGATGTTGTGATAGAAGTTGTGTCATTTTCCACACTTACCCGCCAGGCCTGTTTTCCCCTTACCCTGGATGACCCTTGTCAAACTTTTAGATGTTGTGTAACCTCCTAAGTGTTTTTAAAGGCACTTCAAAGTAATTTTAATTTGCCTTCTCTTCCCTGATTATGAGTGGAATTGACCATCTTTTCACAACGTAAGAGCCATTTTTAGTTCCTTCCTGTGAACTGTCCATTTTCTTGGCTGATTTTTCTATTAGAGTGGGTTTCTGTATTTATTTGGAGGAGTACCTTGTGTATTAAAGATAAGTTGTTTGTGATGTGAGTTGAAAGTTTCTACCCAGTTTGTTTATTTTTATGCAGTCTTTTCTTTTTGGTTTCTGTGACTTGCCATGTTTAGAACACCAGCCCCAATTCAAAATATAAAATGGTCCTCTTGTGTTTTCCTCTATTGCTTACAGAAGAAATTTCATTTAAACCTGAAAATTTTCCTGATGTGAGGTATGAAGGAGGGATCAAAGTTAATTTTTTTTTCCCCCCAGAAATGGATATTTGGTTGGTCAGCACCATTTAACTGAATTGATCATGTTTTTACAATTTTTACTGAAATACAGTTGGGTTACAATATTGTGATGGTTTCAGGTATACACAAAGTGATTCAGTTATACGATAATCCACTTTCTAGTCTCTTGCATTGTTAGATCTGTCAGTTCATTTGTCAATGTGACTTTACGTATTGTAGATTTATAATCTGTTTTCATATCTGATAAGGCAGCTTCCCTCTCTTACCTCTTGCCCTTATTTTTACACTTTTTTCCCCCAAATACTCCAATTATTTTTATTTTGCATTCTTCATTCATTCATTTATTCATCCAGTCAACAGAAACCTACTATTCACCAAGAACTGCCCTGGGCTCAGTGGGAGTAGGGGGGTGGTTCTTTAGTGATATCTTTATTTATGTATTTGTTGATGAACATTTAAATTGCTTCCATATCTTGGTTATTGTAAATAGCACTGCCATGAACACAGGGGTGCAGGCATCTTTTTGAATTAGTTCTGTCTGATATATGCCTACAAGTGGGGTTGTTGAATCATACGGCAACTCTATTTTTAGTTTTTTGGTTTTTTTTTTAGGAACCTCCATACTGTATTCCATAATGGTTGCACCAATTTATATTCCCACCAACAGTGTAGGAGGGGTCCCTTTCTCTACACGGTCTTCAGCATTGGTTATTTGTAGACATTTGAATGATGGCCATATTGACCTATGAAGTAGTACCTCTCTGTAGTTTTGATTTGCATTTTTCTAATAATTAGCGATATTGAGCATCTTTTCCCATTGGCCATCTGGGTGGACATTGTATGATTTCATCCATGGCTATTAAAGTATTTCTCTAAAACACAAAAAGTCTATTTAAAAAGATAACTTCTGGGAATTCCCTGATGGTCCAGTGGTTAAGACTTTGAGCTCTCACTGCCGAATGACCTGGGTTCAATCCCTAGTCGGGGGAACTAAGATCCCACAAAGCATGTGGTGTGGCCAAATAAATAAATAAATAGGTAACTTCCACGTCATCCTCATTCCTGAGAAATGGTCCCACTAACGTGGAAAGGGTTTAAACAAAGCATGCTCCTTGCTCTGGGTCTCTCTGTTCTGCTTTTTCTGGCTTCTGTCCTTTGCTGTCTCCTCTCCTGGTCTGTCGGATCTTTTCTCTCTCTCCGCTTCTCTGTGCTCAGTGGGTTAATCTCTTCCTTGCTCGCTGTATTTTTCTGTCTGTATCCCTGTGTATCAGCCTCTGTCTCTCCTTGGCTGAGTGAGCTGTCTCCCTGAACCCTGGCCTCCCGCCCTTCCTCTCCCTGCAGCTCTTTGAAGGCATGAAGGCGTTCAAAGGCGGGGACCAGCGCGTGCGCCTCTTCCGACCTTGGCTCAACATGGAACGGATGCTGCGCTCGGCCATCCGCCTCTGCCTGCCGGTGAGGGGACCCTGCCGCCCGAGGAGGGTGGGGTAGGGGGGCATGGGCGGGGGCCAGGGTCGTGAGGGTCCCTTGACTCATCTTCATCCCGCCCAGAGTTTCGACAAAATTGAGTTGCTGGAGTGCATCCGCCGGCTGGTGGAAGTGGACCAGGACTGGGTCCCTGGCAGCGCGGGCACTAGCCTCTACGTGCGGCCTGTGTTGATCGGGAACGAGGTGGGCCGGCTCCGGGGGGCTGGGGAGCCACACTTGGGGGGTGGGTTGCCTTCCTGAAGGAGAAGGGCCGGGGACCCAGGCATGGGTCAGGGAAGGGGCTGGGGGCCTGGATTCCTGGGTCCCTGATGCCCCCTTCCGCCCATTGCAGCCCTCGCTAGGTGTCGGCCACCCCACTCGAGCCCTCCTGTTCGTCATTCTCAGCCCGGTGGGCGCCTACTTCTCTGGAGATGCCTTGAAACCTATCTCCCTCCTGGCAGATCCATCATTCATCCGGGCCTGGGTGGGTGGGGTCGGCAACTACAAGCTGGGAGGGTAAGTAGTGCCTTGCCCACCCCTCGGGTCTGGTGCAAGGGGCATCAGAGACCAGGGTGTGTCTTTGGGTGTCCAGTGGAGAAACTCAGATTGGCCCCCAGGGAAGTCTCTAGAAATGAATTCACACTTAGCTCACTGGTCTCTCCTCCAGGTAGCCTCCCCTGAAAACCCAACCTCCATCAGCTCCTGTCATGCCCAGGGGCTCTGGCATCCACCAGCCTGCCTGTGGACTTCCTGTGGGTTTATCTGTCTTGCCACGGGCCTCGGCTCAGCAGGGCACGGAGGGTTAGGATGCAGATAAGGCAGAGGGCGGGCGTAGGGTGTGTTGGGACAGCAGGTGTGGCCCCAGCTGGGAGTTCATTCAGGTCCTTTCAAAACATATCTCATGAGGTTTCCTGAGGGCCAACGTGAACTTCTTGATGTTCAAGCTGGTTTTAGAAAAGGCAGAAGAACCAGAGATCAAATTGCCAACATCCGCTGGATCATCTAAAAAGCAAGAGCGTTCCAGAAAAACATCTATTTGTGCTTTAGTGACTATGCCAAAGCCTTTGACTGTGTGGATCACAATAAACTGTGGAAAATTCTGAAAGAGATAGGAATACCAGACCACGTGACCTGCCTCTTGAGAAATCTGTATGCAGGCCAGGAAGTAACAGTTAGAACTGGACATGGAACAACAGGCTGGTTCCAAATAGGAAAAGGAGCATGTCAAGGCTGTATATTGTCACCCTGCTTATTTAACTTATATGCAGAGTACATCATGATAAATGCTGGGCTGGAGGAAGCACAAGCTGGAATCAAGATTGCCGGGAGAAATATCAATAACTTCAGATATGCAGATGACACCACCCTTATGGCAGAGAGCAAAGAACTAAAGAGGCTCTTGATAAAAGTGAAAGAGGAGAGTGAAAAAGTTGGCTTAAAGCTCAACATTCAGAAAACTAAGATCATGTCATCCAGTCCCATCACTTCATGGCAAATAGATGGGGAAACACGTGGCGGACTTTATTTTCTTGGGCTCCAAAATCACTGCAGATGGTGATTGCAGCCATGAAATTAAAAGATGCTTACTCCTTGGAAGGAAAGTTATGACCAGCCTAGACAGCATATTAAAAAGCAGAGACATTACTTTGCCAACAAAGGTCCGTCTAGTCAAGGCTATGGTTTTTCCAATAGTTAGTTATGGATGTTAGAGTTGGACTATAAAGAAAGCTGAGTGCCAAAGAATTGATGCTTTTGAACTGTGGTGTTGAAGACTCCTGAGTCCCTTGGACTGCAAGGAGATCCAACCAGTCCATCCTAAAGGCTATCAGTCCTGAGTGTTCATTGGAAGGACTGATGTTGAAGCTGAAACTTCAATTCTTTGGCCACCTGATGCGAAGAGCTGACTTATTTGAACAGACCCTGATGCTGGGAAAGATTGAAGGCGGGAGAGGAAGGGGACGACAGAGGATGAGATGGTTAGATGGTATCACCGACTCAATGGACATGAGTTTGAGTAAATTCCAGGAGTTGGTGATGGATAGGGAGGCCTGGTGTGGTGCAGTCCATGGGGTCGCAAAGAGTCAGAAACAACTGAGCGACTGAACTGAACTGAACTGAACCCCTGTGCTGGGTGAAGCTGGGGACACAGATGAGTCTGATCTGGGCCCTGCCCTCCAGGGGCTCCCAGGCTGGTGCGAGCCCCAGTATCGAGGGCGGCACATGCTCTGATGGAGATGACCAGAACACAGGAAAGTCCTCACAGAGGAGGTCCAATGGGTAGGGTGGAGATGGTTTCTTGAATACAAAAGTGGTGTGTATGTGAGTTGCTCAGTCATGTCTGACTCTTCACAACCCCATGGACTGTGGCTCACCAGGCTCCTCCATCCATGGAATTCTCTAGGCAAGAATACTGGAGTGGGTCGATTTCAAATCCTGGGAACACACCAGTGGAGGCAGGGGGGAGGGGCAGAGTCACCGAAGTTGTCAGAGAATAAAAATAAGTCTGGCTTTTGCAAAAGGCTTAACAGGTAGTCCCAGACCAGGCCCAGCCCTGACACTGGACTAAAGGGCTGGGATCTTGTCCCAGAGGCAGTGGGGAGCCCTGGAAGGCTTGTGAGCAGACGAGGTGAGAGGTCAGCTCTGGGGGAGAGACAGTGAGTGTTAAATCAGGGCAAAACGGGAAAGCATCGAGGTGGCCAGTTGATCACGAGAGCCCAGAGGAGGCTTGAAACCCAGCCTGGAGGTTCAGTAAGCCTCTCAGAGGAGGTGACATCACAGGTGGTTTTGAAGGACCTCACAGCTGTTTGTGAGTCGGGCGGGAGCAAGATGAGCGCTGGTCTGGAAAGACTCACATCGGGCCACATCGGGGGAAGGCTGGAGGTCTCTTGACCTGGTCCACCATGTTGCTGTCCTCCAGGAATTATGGGCCCACCGTGTTAGTGCAGCAGGAGGCACAAAAGAAGGGCTGCGAGCAGGTCCTCTGGCTGTACGGGCCTGATCACGAGCTCACTGAGGTGGGCACCATGAACATCTTCGTCTTCTGGACCTATGAGGATGGGGGTGAGCCCACCCATGACCAACCCCAGGCCGGGCGGAAGTGGGTGGGAGCAGAAATTCTTAGGGGCTGCAGGTCTTGGGGCTTGGCAGTGAATGGGGAGGCTCCTAAGAGGTTGGGATGGTGTGAGGTAACACGCCCCCTCCGGCTTCTCTTCCACCTTACCCAGTGCTGGAACTGGTGACCCCCCCACTAGACGGCATCATCCTACCTGGAGTAATCCGACAGAGTCTGCTGGACCTGGCCCGGACCTGGGTGAGAGCATGCTGTCTTCGGGTGGCCAGAGTGATGGGGTACTGCTGTGTTGCAGGGCTGGAGTATTGGGGGGTGGGTGGAGGGGACTGGGGCACAGTGGCACGTCTCTGTCTTTTTCACCATCCACACGGAGGGAGCGGCAGGGCAGCACCCCGGGCTCAGAGGTTATTTGTGTCTTGCCCCGCAGGGTGAGTTCCGAGTGGTAGAGCGTAAGATCACCATGAAGGAGTTCCTGCGGGCGCTGGAGGACGGCCGGGTCCAAGAAGTCTTTGGTTCAGGCACCGCTTGCCAGGTCTGCCCCGTGCACCAAATCCTGTACCAAGGCAAGGTGAGGAAGGGCCAGCTTGGACCGTCAGGGAGAAGAAGGTGGTGGGGGCCCGTCCTTACCACCCTTTCTTCCCCAGCATGTCCACATTCCCACTATGGAAAACGGGCCCCAGCTTATCCTCCGCTTCTACAAGGAACTGAAGGCGATCCAGGTGAGGTGCACCAGCTGGGAGCGGGGCTGGATGCTCGGTTGCCCAAGAGAAGTTCCCGTCCCACGAGCCTCTGAACTGAGGCTTCCCCTCCCCCACCCCCCACCATAGTCCCACCAGCTGAAAACGGCTCCTTCCATCGGCCTCTGGGCCTCCGATTGAGTTTGCTTTCCTCGAGGCCCTATGGCCTAGAGCACTTCTTGGGACTAAAGGGGGCTTCTCTGTGAGCCTCGGGAGCCCGGCTTGAGAAATTCCCTTCCCATGAGCCTCGGGAGCCCGGCTTGAGAAATTCCCTTCCCATGAGCCTCGGGACCTGAAGCCAACATTCTGGTCACCGAGTTCCGAGTCCCTGGGATCCCCAGGAGCCCTGGGCTATTCCGCTGGCTTGAGAAATCTTGCTCCTACCAGCCTCTGGACTCTGCCCCGACTCTGTGGCCTGCGAACGTTTGCTATCATAAGCCTCTGGAGGTATTTTGATTCGTCTGAACCGAGCTATCTTGCCTTTCCTGGCACTGGAACTGGAAGCTCCTTTTCTGTGAGCTTCTGTAAATTCCTGAGTATCTGGACCGAGAACTATACCTCCTGCCTATCCAGGTTGTCTCAGCTGAAGAACTTTTTCCCCCCGAGCCTTCAGAGCCTACAAGAACTCCTCTTTGCAGAACTACAACTCCTTTGGGCCTCTGCGCCATCTTTGCCACGATTCCTCCTCCCCATGGTTGTCGGTGGGCTTCCGGGAAGCGGACTACATTTCCCATGAGGCCCTGGGGCGTAACTTTGCCGGCACTCAGGCTAGGATGCCCCAGGGCCTGCTGGGAGTTGTAGTGTGTCTTCCTCTCACCTCCGCCTGTGTTTGTTCTCCCATAGCACGGATCAAAAGCCCATGAATGGATGCTCCCGGTGTAATGCTCTGGGCTACGCTGGACCACTCCACGGACCACTGACCTGTAGCATCCAGCCCCTGTTGGACCTTCACCTCCGTACCAATGACTCACCTGAAGTGCAATATGAAGTAAAAGACGGGGGAGCCGGGAAGCCTGGGTCTCAGGTGCTCCCACGTTACACTCCCAAAGCCATAAGGGCCTGACCCAGGCGTCTTGGCCCCTAGCCCCGCCACTCAGGCCTTGGGGACCCGTACTCCCCGCTGCTCCGTGTTGTGGTCAGGGATACACCTTGACCCCAAATCTGCATCTCCGTTTTCAGGCCGGATCTCCCGGTGCTGCAGTTGATTTTTCTTTTTTTTTTTTTTTCCCTAGCTACCATTTTGAAATAAAATGCCAAAGAACAAGACATTAAGTTTCATCTTCAATGAAGCAATTCAGCGGCTCTAGCGTCTTAACCAGGAACCCACATGTTCAACCCATTTCATTTTCAAGGGCCCAGCAATCCAAACCCTCAAAGTCCTGGTGGTTTCTCAGATGGGGAGATTTTTCCACTTGTCACAAATTGAGCTTAGCATCTTCCCTTGCTAAGCCGTGCCTCCCCCACCTCCCCATCTTGCAGGACAGCCCCATTGTACACTTCAGTCACTCTGCCAGACCCCTCTGCACTGTACCCTTCCCCCCAAAGCCCCCGAGTCCCCAACCCTGTCCTCGTTCCCCAGACTCTGTCTTCTTGGCTTCAGCTCAGATCTTGTCTCCTGTCTGGACCCTTGTCCTGGCCTCCAGTTTGACCTGGAAAGAGTCTTTCTATACTCAGAGCTGTCCCTGCAGGGCCAGGCATAACAGGCTACAGGTCTGGATTCTGGATTCTAGCCTTCTTCTGTTATTTTATCAGTGTGTAACCTGGGGTATGCCACATGAGCTCTGATCCTGGGGGAGACCCTGTGGGACTATTGGGTAGACTCTGTTTGTGGCCTGTCCAGCAGCCATCAGCTTTGGTACCAGGATTCTGATCTGTTGAGACAGCAGGCAACCATTGCCACACCCCCCTCATTCTCTTTTTCAAGGGTTGTTCAAGGGAAGGCCGTGGGCCAAGAGGATACAAGAGGAAATTTGCCTGGAGGCCTCTGGGAAAGCTGTCCTTCCTAAATTAAACACTCCAGAAGGGCTATGTCTGCTTTTCTTTCCTCTTATGTTTTGGCTTAGTTACAAGTGTGATGCTTGGAGCTGCTGCAGCCATTTCATGGCCAAGAGTGCCAGGCCTACTCTGAATATAACAGAGCACAAAGAAAGATCCTGGCTCCTCCAACTGGGAAGCCTCTGATTTCTGGATTGTTTTGTTTAAAAAAAAAAAAAAAAGAACAAAAAGCCATTTAAGTCACTTGTCAGATGGTTTATCTTTTGTTATTTGCAATTGTATTATTTGTGTGTGTGAGAGAGAGAGGGAGAGAGGGAGAGAGACTTACAGTCAAAACTTCTTTGCTTCCCTGGATCTTCTGTTGGCCAGAGCTGCGCACCTCAGGAAAAACTGCTGATTCTAGTAGCCAGGTCCCAAATGAAGACCTAGGCCAGATTTTTATCTTAGATTTGAATCCTAAGGGAATGATCAGGAAAGGGTAAGTAGCTGTCGCCTTTAAAAAAAACCCCAAAAAACTCAGAATTGTGTTTTATTTGGTGGACAAAACTGAAGACTTAAGCCAAAGACATGGCATCTCAGATAATGAGAGATGCTCCAAAGAAGCAAAGTGTGGGGGAGCCAGGATATATAGGAGTTTTTGCAATGCAAACTAGGTAGTCAAAACATCAAGAGATTACTGTGAAATATGGTGGTCCAGTGGCTAAGACTGTGCTCTCAATGCAGGGGCCCCGGATTCCATCCCTGATCAGGAACTAAATCCTGCATGCCGCAATGAAGATTGAAAGTCCTGTGTGCCACAACTAAGACCCAGCACAGTCAAATAAATAAGTAAAAATAAATTTTAAAAAGCAGATTGTGTGGGTGCTCAGTCACGTCCAACTCTTTGTGACCCCATAGACTGTAGCCCGCCAGGCTCCTCCGTCCATGGGATTTCCCAGGCAAGAATACTGGAGTGGATTTCCATTTCCTTCTCCAGGGGGTCTTCCCGACCCAGGGATCGAACCTGCGTCTCTTGCATCTCCTGCATCAGCAGGTGGGTCTTTTACCACTAGTGCCCCCTGGGACGCTCCTCACCTCACTTTTTGAAAGCCACTTGAGGCAGTAGCATCTGAGATTAAACAGAGACATGTGTTTGACACGCCATAGGCTAAGGATTGTTATCTTTAAATGAATGAATATTTTGTTCGCTTTCTGTCATAATGTCATATCTATAAATATTAATAGCTGTGACGCATATGAACTAAAACTCTTAAAGGTTCTCAGTGATTTTTAAAAGTGTAAAGTGGTCTCAGGACCAAAAAGTTTGAGAAAGGCTATCCACGGACAATGCCTGACTCTCAGCAAGCTGATGTGACCATTGGTTAAATAACAAAATAAACAACAAATCTGATCTGGTTGCAGTTTATCACAGAAAAGAACTTTGTTTCTTGTTTTGCATTTGTAGACATTTTCAGAGTCTTTTCTGTCTGAGACATTCTGTAGGAAGATTCCAGTAGGCTTACTTGGCATTATTACTTCATTTGATCACTTTTCACAGTGAGTAAGACACTCAGGGTGCAAATGAGAATTATTAGGGCACACACATCCACATTTCAGATACCCTTCATACTTTGCCTAATTAAAGATCAACTTTTTAAAAGTTCTCTAATAGCTGTGTGATGGGCTTCCCGGGTGGCTCAGTGATAAAGAGTCTGCCTGCCAAACATGAGACTTGGATTTGATTCCTGCATCGGGAAGATCCCCTGGAGTAGGAAATAGCAACCAAACTTCAAAATTCTGGCCTGGAGAATTCCACAGACAGGAACCTGGTGGGCTACAGTCCATGGTGTCGCAAAAGAACTGTCGGATATGACTTAGGGACTAAACAGCTGCAACACCAAAACTGTGTGATGTTGGGGAAGTGAGTGCACCTCTCTGAGCCTCGGTTTTCTCATTTCAAAAATGAAGATCACAGTACCTATCTATTAAGGCCATGTCGGTGTTGTTTAGTCACTAAGTCCTGTCTGGCTCTTTTGAGATCCAATGGACTGTAGCCTGCCAGGCTCCTCCTCTTTGGAAAAGACCCTGATGCTGGGAAAGATTGAGGGCAGAAGGAGAAGAGGATCACAGAGGATAAGATGGTTGGATGGCATCACTGATGCAAAAGACAAGAACTTGGGCAAATCCTGGAGATGGTAAGGGTCAGGGAAGCCTGGCTGCCACAGTCCGTGGGGTCACAGAATCGGACACGACTTGGTGACTGACCAACAACATAAATAATGTTTAGGGGACTGTAGATCTTAATGGCTTAAAAAATTGTGTGTGTGTGTTTTTTTCAAAATATTATGTCATCTTCATGCTTAAGGATGTTCTTCATTAGAAAATAATAAATATACACTAAGTGGAAAGAGCAAAATGGGAATTTTCATTTAGTTTATTCAGAATTCTGAAAAGTTCACCAAAACTCCTTGGATTAATATATAATAAAACCATTTTGAGCTTCCCTGGTGGTCCAGTGGTTAAGGCTCCATGCTTCCACTGCAGCCAGTGCAGATTCCATCCTGGTTGGGGAGCTAAGATCCTACATGCTGCATGATGTGGCCACAAAAACAAAAACAAAGACAAAAAAACCCTTTTGTAAGTTCGATAGTCTGCAGCTGTAAATACCTGTTTCACTAATCATGCTCAATAATCATGCTTTTGTACACAAATATTTTCATTGGTTTCTAAAAAACAAACAATAAGGTAAAAAAATCAGATTTAGTCTAACTGTGAATGCTACACTCTAGTTCTAAGTGATGAAAAGATCAGAGAAACTTATAAACATCACTTATGTTCTATGTAGGAATATCCAGTAACATATAAAAATAGTGATATAAATAAATAAACAAGACAAAATAATGAAGAATAAGATTAAACTGAGGAAAAGAAAACCTGTATTGAAAGTAAATCTCAGCTAAAAGTAACCATCATTGAGCAATCCGGCCTCAGGCGCCGCAGGAAGTGCCTCTGGCGCCATCTGGCGGCCAATTGTAGGATAAAGTCTCAAAGGCGGAAGGAAGAGCAGAGTCCAAACAAAATTTCAGCAGTTTCTAATGTGATTGGTTAAAAACAATTTTATTGCATTATAAAAATTTACAAACATCTGGGGGGACACTTTTTGATAAGGTTCCTTTTCAGAGATGTGTTGAAAACACTGGTTTGGGATGGGAAGGGAAGGATTGAGAGTTTGGGGTGAGCTATCATACATATGATGGATAAACAACAAGGTCTTATTGTATAGCACAGGAAACTATACTCACGATCCTGTAATAAACCATAATGCAAACAAATATGAAAAGAATGTATATATGTGTGTAACCAAATCACTGTTCTGTACAGCAGAAATTCACACAACATTGTAAATCAACTCTACTTTAATGAAATTAACAACAACAACAAGAAAGAAACACTGGCTTGGGTATTTAAGAAGGACTATCATCAAACATCATACTCAATGATGAAAGACTGAAAGCCTTCTTTCTAAAATCAGGAGCAAGAAATGATGCTGCCTTTGCATCTTCCACTCAAAAATGTAGCCAAAGTTCTATTCAGAGCAGTCAAGCTGGAAAAAAATGAAAGGTAGTTAAGTTGCAAAGTTGTAAGATTATCTTTATTTGCAGATAACATGATCTTATACCTAGAAAATGCTGGGTGTGGAGAAAAGGGAACCCTCTTACACTGTTGGTGGGAATGAAAACTAGTACAGCCGCTATGGAGAACAGTGTGGAGATTTCTTAAAACACTGGAAATAGAACTGCCATATGACCCAGCAATCCCACTTCTGGGCATACACACGGAGGAAACTAGATCTGAAAGAGACACATGCACCCCAATGTTCATCAAAGCACTGTTTATAATAGCCAGGACATGGAAGCAACCTAGATGCCCATCAGCAGACGAATGGATAAGGAAGCTGTGGTACATATACACCATAGAATATTACTCAGCCATTAAAAAGAATTCACTTGAATCAGTTCTAATGAGATGGATGAAACTGGAGCCCATTATACAGAGTGAAGTAAGCCAGAAAGATAAAGACCAATACAGTATACTAACACATATATATGGAATTTAGAAAGATGGTAATGATAACCCTATATGCAAAACAGAAAAAAGAGACACAGATGTACAGAACAGACTTTTGGACTCTGTGGGAGAAGGAGAGGGTGGGATGTTTCAAGAGATCAGCATTGAAACATGTATATTATCTAGGGTGAAACAGATCACCAGCCCAGGTTGGATGCATGAGACAAGTGCTCGGGCCTGGTGCACTGGGAAGACCCAGAGGGATCGGGTAGAGAGGGAGGTGGGAGGGGGGATCGGGATGGGGAATACATGTAAATCTATGGCTGATTCATGTCAATGTATGGCAAAAACCACTACAATATTGTGAAGTAATTAGCCTCCAACTAATAAAAATAAATGAAAAAAAAAAAAAAGAAAGAAAATGCTAAAGGGGACACCCCTGGTGGGAATTCTCTGGTTAAGATTTCCCCAACAACAACTAAAAAATCCACACTAAAACCTATTGTGAGTGTACTATAGCCCACCAGACTCCTCTGTCCATGGAATTTTCCAGGCAAGAATCCTGGAGTGTGTTGTTATTTCTTACTCCAAGGGATCTTCCAAGCCAGGGATTGAACCAGCGTCTCTTGCATCTGCTGCGTTGGCAGGCAGTTTCTTTACCATTATGCCATGTAAGGGGAAGATGTCCTGAATTCATGGGTTGGAAGGCAGTGTTATTAAGATGGCAATACTGAGACTTCCGTGGTAGTCCAGTGATTAAGGCTCCTTGCTTCCAATGCAGGGATGAGGGTTCCATACCTGGTCAAGGAATTAACATCCCACATGCTGCCTGGCATGAGAGGAAAAAAAAAAAGTCCCCCCAAAAAAAAAAAAAAAAAAAGTCCCCAAAGCAATAAAGCAACCTAGGGACCCAATATAATCTCTATCAAAACACCAAAATAAGATGAAATAAAAGCCCAGTCCTTATTTGCAGAATGGAAGAGGTGACTCTAAACTTCATAGGGAATCACAAGAGACCCCACATACCAAAACAATCTTGGAAATGAACACGGTTGGAGGATTCACACATCTCGATTTCAAAGCTGACTACAAAGCCACAGTTGTCAGAACAATATGGTGCTGACACAAAGACATAGAAATCGATGGAGTAGATGCAGAGTCCAGAAATAAACCTATCCATCAATGGCCAGTTGATTTTTGATGAGGGAGCCAAGTCCATTCAATGGCAGAAAGAGTTGTCTCTTCAACAAACGGTGCTGGGACAGCCAGATACCCCCCTGCAAAAGTCTGAAGTTGTACCCCTTACATCATACCATATACAAACTTTAAATCATCAAAGTCGTAAATGTAAGAACTAAAACTAGAAAACTCTTAGAAGAAAATACTGGGCTAAATCACCATGACTTGATTTGGCGATGATTTCTTAGGACACCAAAAGCACAGGCAACAGAAGAAGAAAACAGGAAAACTGGACTTCATCAAAAGTAAAGATTTCGTGCATCAAAGGATGTTATCATGGGAATGAAAAGACAACTCACAGAATGGGGAAAGTATTTGCAAATCATATAACTGGTAAGGTCTAGATTCAGAATCTACCAAGACTCCTACAAGCCCCCTGTCCCCAGCAGGACTCCTACAACTTGACAGAAAGACAACCCAAAATAAAAATGAGCACACCTGGAGGAGGAAATGGTAGCCCACTCCAGCGTTCTTGCCCAGAGAATCCCCAAGGACAGAGCAGCCTGGCGGGCTGCAGTCCATGGGGTCACAAAGAGTCAGACACGACTGAGCAGGCGCATCATGTTACATAAAAATGGGGAAGTGTCTGTAGTTAGTGATGCAACTAGGATGCTGGAATACGGGTCCTCGGGTTCCTACACCCAGCATTCTGTCCTGGACTGTTGTACTGAATGTGTTATGTAATGATGAATCCTTAATTAGCAACAAGCAGTTCTTTAAAAAAATTTTTTTTAATTCATTTATTTATTTCGTCTGTGCTGAGTCTTTGTTGCTGTACATGAACTTTTCTCAAGTTGCAGCGAGCAGGGGCTACTCTCTAATTTCCATGCACCAGCTTCTCATTGCTGTGGCTTCTCTTGTTTCGGAGCACAAGTTCTAGGGCCCACGGGCTTCAGTAGTTGCAGCTACTGGACTCTAGAGCGCAGGCTCAACAGTTGTTCAGTTCAGTTCAGTTCATTTCAGTTGCTCAGTCGTGTCCGACTCTTTGCGACCCCATGGACTGAAGCACGCCAGGCCTCCCTGTCCATTGCCAACTCCCAGAGTTCACTCAAACTCATGTCCATTGAGTCGGTGATGCCATTCAACCATTTCATCCTCTGTCGTCCCCTTCTCCTCCTGCCCTCAATCTTTCCCAGCATCATGGTCTTTTCAAATGAGTCAGCTCTTTACATCAGGAGGCCAAAGTATTGGAGTTTCAGCTTCAGCATCAGTCCTTCCAATGAATATTCCAACAGTTGTTATATATATTTATATATTACTAAGCATTTTGAAGTAGGAAATGGCAACCCACTCCATTTCCCACTGGAGAACCCATGGACAGAGGAGCCTGGTGTGCCACAGTCCATGGGGTGGCAAAGAGTCGGACTCGACTGAAGAACAGCAAGGAATGAGCCCAGAGCCAGGAGAGAGTTGGGAGCAGAAAGACCTTGACCGTCAGTAAATGGGAACAGGCGCCCTCTGGCGGCCGTGTGGAGGACTCGACAGAGGGCGATGAGAGGGGCAGCGGGGCGCATCCCTCGAGGAAGACGGTGAAGAGTCCGGGGGACTGTGGTGACCGCAGGACCAGGGTGGTAACTTCGGAGGGGCTAGAAGTGATCGGATCAGGGTGCATGTGGAAGATCAGACCATCAGGATTTGCCGAAGTGTTGATTCACACGCCTACCAGCCACATATGAGAGGAGAAAGGGAAATAAAATAGGACTTCCTCAGCTCAACGTTGTTTTATGAGATTTTTTTTTTTCATGTTGTGTTGTGTTAGTTGGCTCATTGAAAACTTCAACTTGCTTCGTGCTGGCAACTAGTAGCGCGGTATTTACGTGGTAATTATAACTATTTACATTGCATTTACATTGTATTGGGTATTATAAGTAAGTAATCTAGAGAGGATTTAAAGTAATATAGGAGGTTGCAGTCACTGTGGAAAACAGTATTGAGGTTTGTCAAAAATTACAAATAGAACTACCCGAGGTTCCACTCCTGGGTATATCCCCCCCACCACCCACCCACACACACACACACAAAGCCCCACTAAGTAGAAAAGATACATGCACCCTGATGTACATAGCAGCATTTTTTTTTTTTAGCATTTTTTTTTTAACAATAGCCAAGATATGGAAGACAGAGGATGAGATGGTTGGAATGGCATCACCAACTCAATGGACATGCGTTTGAGTGAACTCGGGGAGTTGGTGATGGACAGAGAAGCCTGGCGTGCTGCAGGCCATGGGGTTGCAAAGAGTCAGACTCTGAACTGAACTAAAGATATGGAAACAATTCAAGTGTCCACCAACCAATGAACTTAGTTTTTTCGGCTTTATTTTTATTTTCAGTTTAGTTTAGTTTAGGACGTTTCTTTGGGAAGGTGTATTTTGTTTTTTCATTTTGTCTTTCCTTTCTGGGGTGCTGATTTTTTTGTTGTTTGTTTTTTTTCCAGGTCAACTTTTTGATTTGGAATAACTTCATATTTACAAAGACAAATTGCAAAGCTAGTACAGAGTTCCTATACCCTTCACCCAGCTTCTCTTAATGTAAAACATCTTAATAACTATGGTGTATTTGTCAAAACTAAGAAATCAACAGTACTATATTATTAACAAAATGTAGGCTTTATTTGAGTGTCATCAATTTTCCCACAATTGTCCTTTTTCTGTTCTAAGATCCATCCAGAATGCCACAGTGCATATAGTCATCCTATGTCTTTAGTTTTCTTCTATTTGTGAGTTTTCTGTTTTCTCTTGTCTTTCCATGACCTTGACAGTTTGGGAGGATATTGGTTGAGTAAGTTGTGGAATGACCTTCAGCTTCAGTCTGTTTGATATTTTCTCATGATTACACTCCACAGCCAGAAACGGGGAGAAAATGTTCTATTGCTTCACCTGGGTGGTGGTGGCTAAGGAGTTCATTTCATACTTATTTCTTAAACGGTACGTGGTAGGCTGAAAAGTGTCCTAAGTGGGATTCAAGTCTAAGTCCTGGAACCAGCCAATTTACCTTATATAACAACAACAAAAGATTACTGCAAATCTGATTAAATTAGGTCTTAAGATAGGTGATTATCTGGGAAAAGTCTTTTTGTTTTTTAAAGATGTATTTATTTTATATTTTGGCCGGGGTGGATCTTCGTTGTTGCACGTAGCTTTCTCTAGTTGTGGCAAGCAGGTGTTGCAGAGCATAAGCTCTGGGTGCATGGGCTTCAGTAGTGGGAATGCATAGGCTCAGTAGTTCTGGCTTGCAAGCTCTAAAAAGTGGGCTCCGTAGTTGTGGCACACGGGCTTAACTGCTCCATGGCAAGTGGGATCTTCCCACACCAGGGACAGAACCAATGTTTGCATTGCATTGCAAGATGGTTCTTAATCACTGAACCACCAGGGAAGCCCTGGGCAACAGGCAAGTCCTAAATGCAATCAGGTTTATCCTTATACAAGAGAAGCAGAGGAATATTTGACACACAGAGAAGAGAACGTGATGTAAAGATGGAGCAGAGAGAGATTTGAAGATGCTGGCCTAGAGCATTGGAGTCATGTGGCCACAAGCCAAGGATTGCTCGGAATTATTGAAAACTGGAGGAGATAAAGAAGAACAGATTCTCCCTTAAGAGCCTCCAGAGGGCGCAAAGCCCTGCCCACACCTTGATTTCCTTTTTTTCTTTTTCAGTTTTATTTACTTATTTACATTTGGCCACAGCATGTAGGCTTTTACTTTCCTGATCAGGGATCAAACCCATGCTCTCTGCAGTGGAAGCATGGAGTCTTAATCACTGGACAGCCAGGGAAGTCCCTAGACCTTGATTTTGACCTGGTGACTCTCACGTTGGACCTCTGGCTTCCAGAATTGTGAGAGAATAATTTCTTTTCATTTTAAGGCACCCAATTAATAGTAATTTGGTTCAGCAACCAAACATTTCAGTTTTATTCATGTGTTATGTGTTTATGTTATATGTCTGGATAAAGGCTTAAAAATTAACCTAACGGCTTTCCCTTTTCTTTCATTGACAAGAGTAATGTTGACAATTCTTTGGGGAGACCTTTCTCAATCTATTAGCCCATACCACCTCCATTTGATAAGGCAAATGGATTTTAACCCCAGTCGAACTTTCTCCTGCTGGATATTTCAAAATAATGATGCTCTAATTTACAGCCCTGTCTGGCATGGTTAAAGCAGCCACCAGCTAGCGTGGATACCTCCAAAGAGCAAAATGAATTGAACAGACAGAGTATCCAATATACCCTGCACTTCATTGGTCTAAGGGACACTTTTTATTTCATTTTATTGCACTATGTGGCATGTGGGATGTTAGTTCCCCACCCAGGGATCAAACCCTCACTCCCCTGCACTGGAAGTGCAGAGTCTTAACCATGGGACCACCAGGGAAGTCCTACGGGGCACATTTTAACATCTCTGAAGTAGAGATGTATCTTATAACCCTTGGGATCATGTAAGTTTTCATTGCCTGCATGTGTGTGGATATCAAAGTTATGGACTTCACAGTACTGATCGGCAGCCTGGAAAAAAAAAAATCCCAAAAGTGATCCTGAAACTCACTTTAGGAAGCAGGGTTGTGGGGAAGATGAAGATAGCTGATGAATCAGACGTGTTTAGTGGCAAACCCAACCCTAGTCCCCAATTTTACACATTTCATTGAGAATCTAGTAGAGTGAGAGTTGTTACTGAGAGGTGGTATGGGCTAATGGACTGAGAAAGTCCTCCCCAAAGGGGTGACATTTGAACCAGATCGTGATGGAGATGAATCCTCCAGGCAGAGGAATGCTGGTGGCTGAGAAGGGCAGCTGACTACCAAGAATGTGCGTTCCCCTTGCACAGTGCCCACGGAGAGACTACATTTCCCAGCCTTCCTTGCAGGAAGGTTCGGTCATGTGACTAGCTTCTGACCAATGGAATGGAAGCAAGAGAGCTCTGCTCCGCTTCCAGGTCTGGTTCATAAATATCTCTCAGTGTGTCCATCTCTCTTCTCCACCTGCTGTTCGGATGTGGGTGCCAGTGTATTATTCATGCTGTGTAATCAATTACCCCCGCCCCAATTCCTCTTAAAATTGGAACTTCATTTTTAAAATTTCGAATAACAAACATTTACTACCTCATTTGGTGTCTGAGGGTCAGGAATTCAGAACAGCTTCAGCTGGGTGGTTCTGACTCAGGCTTTCTTATGAGCTGGCAGTCACGCTGCAGGCATCTGAAGGCTCAGTGGGGCTGGGGGAGTCGGTTCCAAGCTCACTCATGGGGCTGTTGGCTAGAGGCCTCACTTCTCTGTCTGATGGAGTCTCTATAGGCTATTGGGTGTCCTCGGAACCTAGTATAAGAGGGAAGAACAAATCTGACTCCATACTGGACTTGTTTCTTTTACTTTAAGCTTTGTATTTTTTGCTTTTGCTACAAGCTAATCACTAAAGGGATGTTTCCTGTAAGGATAAATTATACATCTCTGGGAACCCTTCCTCCCAGGTAATGAGTGTTAACCTAATATATCTTTAGTTTTTTTTTTTTAAATATCTCATTGTGGTCTGTTTTCGTTTTACTTATTTATTCAGTAGTTGTGACACACAGCCTCTAGAGCACTGGCCCAGTACCTGTGGTGCACAGGCTTAGTTGCTCCACGGCATGTGGAATCTTCCCAGACCAGGGATCCAACTTGTCAACTGCGAATTGGCGATTCCCAAGGGAAGTTGTTGTTCACTCGCTGGCCAGTGCTCTTGGCAAGTGCCAATTTGTAGCTGACACATGTTAAGACAACACAACTGGGCTTCCTTGGTTGTTCAGTGGTAAAGAATCCACCCGCTAATGCAAGACACGGGTTTGATCCCTGATCTGGGAAGAACCCACCTGCCTCGGAGCAACACAGTCTGTTGTTCAGTCGCTCAGTTGTTTCTCTTTCCAACCCCACGGACTGCAGCACGCCAGGCTTCCCTGCCCTTTACCACCTCCTGGAGTTTGCTCAAACTCATGTCCATTGAGTCAATGATGCCGTCCAACCACCTCATCCTCTGTCATCCCCTTCTCCTCCTGTCTTCAGTCTCTCCCAGCATCAGGATCTTTTCCAGGGAGTCAGCTTGTCACATCAGGTGGCCAAAGTATTGGAGCTTCAGCTTCAGCATCAGTCCTTCCACTGAATATTCAGGGTTGATTTCCTTTAGGATTGACTGGTTGGATCTCGTTGCTGTCCAACTAAATCTGTGCACCGCAAGTACTGAACGTGTGCTGTAGAGCCTGGGAGCTGCAACTGTTATAGCCACACTTTCCGGGAAACAGACTCACTCAGAAGGACAATGCAGATAGTGGAGTGCAGTTTATTACGCCAGCGGGCCCAAGGCAGAGTCTCCTCTTAGCCAAGGACCCCGTCCAGCATTTGTGAAAATCTTTTATACCCCATGCGTACGTGTCCAGACCCACCACCTACCCCATGTGTACGTGTCTAAACCCACCACCTACCCCATGTGTACGTGTCTAAACCCACCACCTACCCCATGTGTACGTGTCTAAACCCACCACCTACCCCATGCGTACGTGTCCAAACCCACCACCTACCCCATGTGTACGTGTCTTAAACAGTCAATAGTCAATAAGCCCACAGTTACATTCCAACCAGTTAATAATCGATAAGCCTGTGATTACATCCTGATAGATACGAAAAAAGTTTATGACCTGTCCGGAGACAGGGGTGATTACGGTATGCTTCCTCTTAGGCAATGAGTAGCCTGGATGTGATCTTCAAGATTCCCCTGTCTGGAGGGGGTCTTATCCTTCCATTGTCGTCCTCACAGGCACTAAGCAGAGAGTTCAGAGTCCACTGGAGAGGCAGCCGAGCACAGCCAGCACGGACAGGCCTGAGATGGAGTCCAGGCCCTATGAATTCCTTCTTCATTCCCCCCTCTTGATGCTCTTAGTTTCCATAAGGAGCATCACTCATTGAGATATATTGTACCTTAGCCCTCCTGTCACCCACATGAGAGAATGCTATCAACCTCTGGGTTACAAAATTCACAAGACATTGTAGGAAGCAGGGCCCACAGAGCAGTATGATTAAGAGTACTATAACAACAGTCACAATGGTTTTCCACCAGTCTCCCTTTGCCCAGGACAGAACTGAAGTCCAAAAGGGAATATTTTCATTAGACATGGCTTTCTCTTGATTTTGCATATCCTTCAAGGCAGTAGATACATTTCCAGACAGGTCAGGGATGTACACACATCATTCGACTTTAATTACAGGGCAAGTCCCTCCTTGGGCTGCTGTGAGTATGTCTAATGCCATCCTATTTTGAATTACTGCCTTCCTCATCTGAATTTGTTCTTTGTTCAAAGCTTGAATGGCTTTTGTACTGTCTAAGAGGGCCTGTTTAGTGAAATTAGTTAAGGCCTCTACCTTAACCATGATATCTGTTGTTCCTACAGAGGGTACAAACAAGGCAGCAAGATAGTCATACCATTGGAACACAGATCGTGTCCATCTTGCATGCAGATAAGGCAGGTTTACTGGAGGCTGGTGTAGGCCAGGCTTAATACTGCCATGGGCGAAAGCAAATCCTAATGTGCAACGCCCCACCCAGCCAACTGGTAACCATGGCCATAAGTTAAGCCCACAGAGCCACTGGGTCCCATCGGGGGCTACCCAGCGGATTCCAGGATTATATTTCCAGTCGGAACTGGGCCACTGAACAGACTGATTGGGGTGATAGGTAACTTCCAAGATTTGTTTACATTGTTCAGGGGGCAAATAACCCATATATTTTAATTCTTTTGGGTCTAGGGGGTGGTCTCCAAATACAAGTTTCTGTTCTTTTTTGTTCCCAGCAAATAGTAGCAGGGGTAATCAACTGTCCTTTCTCAGGAGTCATCCAGAAATATTCATCCCAGACCTGGTAGTATTGCTCAAGGTACCGGGAGGCCTGTCCCCCTTTTGTTAAGGGAGCCCTTTTCCTCTTTAATTTTCATATATGAGGTATAAGCCTTTGTTATCTCCATAAGGCTGGTGTTCATGTTAAATGTAACCCTATGTCCCTGGCCCATTGATGGCTTCTTCTTACACCAGGAGAGCAAAGAAAGGTTATGGTTGGTGAGAGAGAGAAAAGTTCCTTTCTGTTGCTCTAAGAAGGAACACAGTGGTATAAAGTCCCCATAACGGAGTGGCGATACCCACAAGGGGAGTCCGTCCATTACTGACAGGGGCATGGCCCCACATACCCAACAGTTGGAGGAGTTGTGGAAGTTCGCGTAAGAATGTGCCCACGAGATGAAGACGTTGTCCTGTGCAGGAACACTGGTCAGGTTCAGAATTGCGTTGATGAGGCCGAGCAGCAGGAGTCATTTACCCAGCTCCATCCTGTAGAAGGCTCGTCTGGGATCTCGTTCTCTTCTTCCTCTTCAGAATGATCTTGGTTCCCCGTGGGTTGGTGGGGTCCTTCTGGGTGGTCCACTCAGCGTCTTCCGGGTCAGTGTTGTATGCCTTCTTTGCTCTGGTGTGATGGATCAAGGGACAATACCTGCAACTTTAACTGCAGTAGGGGTAGTTAGAATAACATAAGGGCCCTTTCACCAAGGGGCTAGCAAATCATGTTCCCAATCTTTGACCCATACTTGGTCACCAAGTGTAAACTCATGAATCTGTTCCCCAAGGGGGAACGGCACCCTTTCTTGTACAAACTCAGTTACCCGATTTATTACCTTACCCAGTTCCATCTGCTGTGAAATCCTATCCCCCCTTACCTGAGGCAAATTTGTTGACAGCTGTTTTATTATGGGAGGAGGCCTCCCATACACAATTTCGTGTGGAGAATAGCCTTGGGACTGTGGGGTCATCCTGAGTCTGAGCAGAGCCATCGGAAGCAAGTCCACTCAGGAGCAGTCGGTCTCTCTGATCCACTTGGAGAGTCTCTTTAAGTGTCCAGTTGGTTCATTCCACCATCTCAGAACTCTGGGCCTATATGCAGTGTGCAGTTTCCATTTGATGTTTAAAGTTTTGCTTACTTGTTGTACTAAATCAGCTACAAAGGCCGGGCCATTGCCTGATCCAATGCTGGTAGGAAATCCAAATCTGGGAACCATTTCCCTAAGCAGGCACTGGGCTACTTCTGATGCTCTTTCAGTCCAGGTAGGAAAAGCTCTTACCTATCTCAAGAATGCACATATCATGACCAGCAGGTAATGGTAGTGTTGGTGAGGTTTCATTTCAGTGAAGTCCACTCCCAGGTGTTCAAGGGGCAGTGTGCCTTTCAGCTAAATACCCAGAGGATTTTGTCTGAATACCCGAGAGGCAGCATTCACCTGTGAGCAGGCAGCATGGCCTAGGTGGATCACTTGGTGTGTGTGGCTTACCAGAGTGTGTGCCAGCTCCTCCGGTACCAATAATTTGTCACTTGACAATTCCCACCATGTCTTTTCAGTCCTGATGGCCCCTTCTGCTCTGGCTAACCCAACAGCTGTTGTCCTTGTTTTATTAGGCTAGTGCCATCAGTATATAGGACCCAATTAGGGTCTGGAACCTTGAGCCCTTCTTTAAAACAAACCCCAGATACCTTACCTCCTCTTTGTAGATTGTGCCTTCTTTTTCAACACCCGGTAACCTGCTTCCATCAACAGCTGGAGCAGTGCATTTGTCCCTTTCCAGCATTTTTCCTTGGTCTCAGGCAGCCAGCAGCAGGTCATCCCCGTATTGTAGGAGCTGACATCCATACTCTTCTGGATGGAATGAGTCCAGATCAGAAGCCAAGGCTTCCCCAAAGATGGCTGTGAAGTTAGCCTTTGTTATCTGGTGCTCCCAACTGGATCTTCCCATTCAAAGGCAATGATGGGCTGTGATGCTGGGGCGAGGTGTATGCAGAAGAAGGCATCCTTGAGATCTAGGCAAGTGTAAAGTTTAGTCCTCGGTGGGAGGAGGCTAAGTAAGGTATAGGGGTTTGGAACAGTGGGGTGTAAAGTCACAGTAGCCTGGTTGACTAGCCTGAGATCTTGTACAGGCCTATAGTCCTGTCCTCCTTCCCTGTTGACTGGCAGGATTGGCGTATTCCAAGCCGACTGGCACTCTAGTAGAATGCCTGCTTGTTTCAATCTATTGATGTGGGGCAATATGCCGGTTCAGGCCTCCATCCATAGTGGGTACTGGCGCTCTCTAACAGGGATGGTGCCTGGTTTGAGTTCCATTATCACTGGGGCATGATGTTTAGCCTGGGGGGCGGGGGGGTTGTCTTCCACGCAGACCTCAGGGAATAATTGAGTTAGCTCCCTCATGCTCTTCTGGCCCACCCGGTTCTGCCTTCAGAGGCTCATGCAACCTCCACTCATCTTGGGGTGGTATTGAGAGAGAGGGCAAATAAGTCATAGAGTCCATCCAGAAGGTGGGCCTCTCCTCAGGGGAGAAAGTCACTTGTGCTCCTAGTTTGGAGAGCAAGTCTCTTCCCAACAGGGGTACTGGGCACTCAGGAATGTAGAGGAATTCATGAATCACTTGGTGGCCCCCACCCCCCCCATCTGACATTTTCTGGGCTGGCAAAACGATTTAATCATCTCTTCTCCCGATACCCCAGTAGCAGCGGTAGTCTTTTTGGACAGAGGTGCCACAGGTTTTGTTACTACCGACAGTCCTGCTCCTGTATCCACCATGAAGTCAATGTTTTGGTCCCCCACGTTTCAGGTCACCATGGGCTCTCAGGGACCTGATATCTCTGAGCCCTGGCAGCCCTAGTTAATTTCCAGGTCAGCAAGCCCCACAACTGCGGGAGCTTCCTCTTCCTTCCTTGCCTCAGGGCATTCATTCTTCCAGTGGCCAAAACCTCGGCGCCGGGCACACTGGTTTGGCTGTAACGGGCCCAGGGCCTCCCTTGGGACCGGCTGAAGGACTGTCCTGTCCCTGGGGCAGATGAGGTTTTCTGGAGGGCCCGAGATAGACTTTCCCAGAGCAGCAGCTTGCACTGTAAGTCTCTTGTCTGTTCTCTTTCTTTCCCTCCAACTCTCCGGCAGAGCGCGGTCTCTGCTTAATTCCAACGTCTCCCTCCCTCTCTTGTCAGTACTCCCCGGGAGAGGCGGGTATAGCTTGTGCGGTTCGGTTGGAGCGGGATCCTGGAAGTGTTGGCCAGAGCCTTCTGTCACCAGGATCGGAGCCTGCCCAAACGGCGGCTCTACGAACTCCGGGAAAGCTGGCGGAGGAGCAGCGGCTGTTGCAGAAACTTCACCTGGCCCTGGATCGGGCATTAAGGCGGCCTCCGGTCCTGGTGAAGCACTGGGAGGCAGGCGTGTCATTATCCAGCATGGGGGAGGGGTCAGGTCATCCCCGTCCAAGTCCTGTAGAATTTCCCTTTTTATCATCAGTCAATTTTTGTGCCATTAATATTTTCCCCTTTCCCTTCTGGATACAGAACCTTTTCCAAGTAGGAGGGTCTCAAGCTAACCCTAGCCATGAGTCAATAGATGGATATTGATCCAGGTGTCCTGGCTCTCCTGTGACTACTGTATAGACTGCTTCCACTATTTTTAAGTTCACGGTTTCTCTGGTGGCCATCCTGCTCCCATAGGGGGCCATTCGACCTCACAGAGTATGTGGAGGCAGTTAGGCTTCATCTTCACCCCATAGTCTCCTCCTAATCCCTTCTTTAAAATTTTCACTCCAAATACAGTTGCCTTAGATTCACTTCCCCCCATCTTGCTTACCTTCTCAGACCTTCTTCTACTTTTTCTTTTCGTTCTGTCTACGAAGTTCTCAGTACCCTATGTACTTCTGATATTTCCACTCAGTGACACTTAAATTGCCATTCTGCCTCCTTCCTAACTGGGGTGAGAAGAGCCTTACCTGCCGGACCCCAGAGGGAGAAGGGGGATCAGCGTGTCTTCACCTGCCGGTCAGCACAGCTGAACCAGAACATCACATGGTCCGAGATTGTTTCTCCCTTAAAGTCCATTCTGCCTTGGTGGGCTTGATCAGGTGCGGATGAAAACACAGATGGGTTAAATATCTCATGTCCCAGGCCATCTCCGGAAAAGCCAATTCATACTCACTTCTGTTTCCCCCTCCTTCTAGCCTAACAATTCCGTGGGGGGGGGGGGGGGTGTGTGTCAAGAATTTCACAGCAGACAGGACACCTCCTGGGGGAGGGCAGAATACGAGCATACAAGGACCAGTTTCCTATCCTAAAAATCCCCTGGTGATCGCTTGGTAATAATTTTCCCCGAGACGGCGTGGAAACACCTCCTAAATGACCTTCACAAATTTCCTTTCTAAACCCTAGCACGCTCGTCAGCCTCTGTACCAAGCAATCGCCGCCTGCCTATTCCAGGCTCCTGTGGGTCCCCGCTCCTTCTAGTCCCTCCCAGGGGGTTGTCAGGCCCCCTCTTCCACCCTGCCGGGTGGGTTCCTCCTCACCTGAGCGCTCAGTTCCCCTGCTGCCGTCCACTACCTGCTGATGTGAAAGGTCTGGGCGTTGAAAAGCAGAATCCTTCCAGAGGGGCGAGGCGCCTTCCCCCCTCTAGGAGATTCAAGCCACAAAGCCTCGGGGTGGCCTCAAATGAGACCTGTCTCCTCAAAGTGAGGAGTTTCCCGGCCAATGCACCAAATGTTATAGCCACGTTTTCCGGGAAACAGACTCACTCAGAAGGACAATGCAGATAGTGGAGTGCAGTTTATTACACCGGCGGGCCCAAGGCAGAGTCTCCTCTTAGCCAAGGACCCCGACCAGCATTTGTGAAAATCTTTTATACCCCATGCGTACGTGTCCAGACCCACCACCTACCCCATGTGTACGTGTCTAAACCCACCACCTACCCCATGTGTACGTGTCTAAACCCACCACCTACCCCATGCGTACGTGTCCAAACCCACCACCTACCCCATGTGTACGTGTCTTAAACAGTCAATAGTCAATAAGCCCACAGTTACATTCCAACCAGTTAATAATCGATAAGCCTGTGATTACATCCTGATAGATACGAAAAAAAGTTTATGACCTGTCCGGAGACAGGGGTGATTACGGTATGCTTCCTCTTAGGCAATGAGTAGCCTGGATGTGATCTTCAAGATTCCCCTGTCTGGAGGGGGTCTTATCCTTCCATTGTCGTCCCCACAGGCACTAAGCAGAGAGTTCAGAGTCCGCTGGAGAGGCAGCCGAGCACAGCCAGCACGGACAGGCCTGAGATGGAGTTCAGGCCCTATGAATTCCTTCTTCACAACTACTGAAGTCTTCGTTCCCTAGAGCCTGCGCTCCGCAGCAAGAGAAGCCGTGGCCATGAGAAGCCTATGCACCGCAACCAGAGAGTAGCCCTCGATCGCTGAAGGTAGAGAAAAGTCCAAGCAGCAACGAGGACCTAGCACAGCCAAAATTAAATAAATGAAATCATGTATTAAAAAAAAGACAGCCCAGCTGCCATGAGCCTGCGTTCCTGCCCCTCTTTCTCTCTGATGACTGGACTTTATATGAAAGCAAAGTGAATATCAGTTGCATAAACCATTGGCACTTCAGAGCTTATCTGCCTTGGTGATTAATATCACTTTCACTAACTACAGGGATCAGTTGCGAAAGGAACAAGGTGTGGAAGTTTGAAGAGTACACAGCACTCTGTGACTTTACCCTGTGCATATATAACTTTGATTAAAAAATAAACATGCAGTTACAGTTAATAAAAAATAAGTATGAAAAAAAGAGAATAAAGACAACCCCACAGGGACTCCCCTGGCAGTCCAGTGCTTTAGGGAGGTGGGTTTGATCTCTGATCGGGCAACTAAGATCCCACATGCCTCTCAGCATAGCCAAAAAGAAAGAAAGAAAGAAAGGAAACCCCACAAACCCAACAGAAGGGGGGAAGAGAAAAAATGATATGCTGGATAAACTCCAAATGGATCTAAGGTATCAACGTAACATATGAAAGCGTCAAAGCCTTTATAACCTGAATATGGAGAAAACCTTTGAAATATGACTCAAAATCCAGAAGCCATGAAAGAAAGCTCTGATGCATTTAAATGCACAAAACAGGATCAAATGTTCCCCCTCTTCTCCTTTTCTTCGTGAACAATACAGCCCTGAGGCCAGTATATGAGGTATGCAAGGCGGGGCTGGGGACAATGGCCCAGCATAGGGGCCTTGGTGGAGTGAGCAGGGTATCTATGAGCATCTCAGCCCAGTGGGAGGATCCAAGTGGGAGACGTGCTAGAAGAAGGGGCCCTCTGGCTTGGGGAGTAAAAACCCCAGCTGGGTGATAAGGGTTGGGGTGGAAGGGTGAGGGAAGGGACGGGTAAAGTACAAGGGAGTTGATGAAAGAAATAAATGAAGGGGATTTCCCTGGTGGTCCAGTGGTTAGGACTCCATGCTCTCACTGCTGAGGGGCCAGGGGTTCTGCCAGGGGAACTAAATCCCACAAGCCATGAGGCATGGCAAAAAAAGAAGTTGAAAACTTGAAAGTGGGATGAGGAGTAGGGTATGTGAATGGCTTCAAAGTATCTCTCTACAGAGTTCTCATCAGTCACAGAGGGAGAAAGAGGAGTAACTTTGCAGTTTGTAAGACTGTCAGATGCCACCTTCGAGTGAAGGAAATATAGGTCTATGCAGAGAAGAAGAAATTGGGACCCCCCGATGTGCAGTGAGAACAGACCGCATCAGCAGTTCTGCTGCTGAGGAATTTGGTCCCTAGGAAACATCAGACAAACTCCCGGTGAGGGAGATTACAGGAGATAACTGGCTTCTAGTCTTCAAAAATGTCAAGGTCAGGAGACGCCGAAGAGCTGTTCTTTGCTGGGAGAGCTGACACCAGCAGCAGTGCAGGGTTCGGAACCTCACTCTCCTGCCGCAAAGGGTATTACTGGAGCGATTGTGTCCCAGCTGGCTCAGTGATTAAGAATCTACCTACAGGAGACAAGGGTTCGATCCCCATTGGGGGAGATCCCCTGCAGGAGGGCATGGCAACCCACTCCAGTGTTCTTGCCTGGAGAATCCCCATGGACAGAGGAGCCTGGAGGGCTGTGGTCCATGGGGTCACAAAAGACTCAGACACGACTTAGCGACTAAGCAACAACAACATTGGGGCAATTGGCAAGACCTGAGTGAGGTCTGAAGACTCCAGGATAGCAAGCTGTTATTCTGTGGTTGTGCTATGGTTCTTAGCAGAATGGCTCTGTAAGAAATACAAGTTCCGGCATGTTGTTAGTGTGATAATGAGACCTCAAGTGACTGAATTACGTGCAAATGGTTCTGGAAAATAAGAGCGGCTTGTACTGTACTCCCAACATTTGGTGTAAGTTTGTGATTGTGTCAAAGTTGAGAAAAATGTTGTTGTTTTTTTTTTTAAAGAACAAACCTTGTGTGGCAAATTAAAACACCTTAAGTGAAACTCAAAAGGTAAATAACAAATGGGAAGATATATTTACAACTCGTATTGATTTCTAATAAAGAACTATGGAAATCATTCCTGCTAAGACTCCGAGATCCCAATGTAGGGGACAGTGTTCAATCCCTGGTCAGGGAACTAGATCCCATTTACTGCAACTAAGAGTTTGCATGCCACAACTAAAGATCTCTCTTGCTACAATTAAGACCCGGCGCAGCCAAATTAAAAAAAAAAAATCATTATGAGAAAGATCAACAACTCATTACAAATAGAGGCAAATGATAAATACACAAAGTTCCCTGAAAAGGAAATTCAAGTGGCTTGTAAATCTGTGGAAGGATGCTTGACCTTATTGACAAAAAGAGAAATGCAAACAACTCAGTACCATTTCTGTGTTTCAGATTGCCAAAAGTCCTAAAGTCTGATAACACACTTTATGGGGGAAAAGGAATGCATGGATTATAGGTATGTATACAAACTTATGCTACTTTTATAGAGGGTAATTTGGCAATATCTGTAATACTACAATTGGATTTATCCTTTGGTTTAGTCGTCCTGTTTTGGAGGATTTAACTTACAAGCTGTCTGTGTATATGTGTGTGTTTGTGTATTTTTTATATATATAATGAAGTTTTTACAAGCTTGATGGTTGCATTCTTTGATATGGCAGGTGATTAGAAACAGCTCAAGAATCCATCAAAAGGAAGCAGATTTATGGTACATGTAAGCAGTGTAATTCTATGTCTCTGTATAAAAAATGAAAAGCTCTCTAGGTATCCATATAGAAAGAGTTCCAACATATAGTGATAGGTGAAAAAAAATCAGGGGCCAAAAGGGGTTCTTAGTATTTGGGGTGTTTTATGAGAAAAAGGGGCTTCCTAGGTGGCACTAGTGGTAAAGAACCTGCCTGCCAAAGCAGGAAATTTAAGAGACAAGGTTTCAAACCCTGGGTAGGGAAGATCCCCTGGAGAAGGGAATGGCAACCCACTCCAATATTCTTGCCTGGAGAATCCCATGGACAGAGAAACTTGGTGGGCTACAGTCCATGAGGTCGCAAAGAGCTGGACACGACTGAGCGACTAAATCACCATGGGGGCTCTAGCCCACATCCTGACATGTTCAAAAATACTGCCTCTTGACATTATATTGTTTGGCTGGGCATGAAAATTAAGGATCACATTTTATTTCCTTGTGGTCATGACCAGCATTGTTCCACTTTATCTTGAAGTAATGCTTGCTGTGTAAAAGTCTGAGGCCATGCTTCTTTTAGTTTCTCCTGGTAAATTACGTTTTTTGTTTGTTTGTTTGTTTTTAATTTAACTGCCTCGGCTCTGTCTCAGCACACAGAGGCTGTGTCACGGGGGATCTTTACGTTGAGGTGCACGGACTCTCCTGTGGCTTCAGTAGTTTCAGCACTAGGGCTTAGTTGCGTGTGAAATCTTAGTTCCCCTACCAGGGATCAAACCTACATCACCTGCATTGAAAGGCGGACTCTTTATCACCGAGCCACCTGGGAAGCCCGCTGCAAGTCCTATTTTCTTTTCTAAACCTGCCTGATCTTTTAATAATGCCTCGACTTTTCTCATTTCTGATCCCCCTTTTTTTTTTTAAGTCTTTAAACATTTGACCATATTCATTTTACAGTTGTTAATATTGTCCATCTTAAGCTTTCTTAGAAAGATAAGCTGTGACTTCAACATTAACCAAAGGCTTTCAATCAAACTGAAACCCAGGACCAGGTTTCTTGGTCTGCTGAGGAAAACAGAAACCTCTCCAGGTATTTAAAATACAGGGAATTACCACTACAATATTGTAAAGTAATTAGCCTCCAACCAATAAAAATAAACGGAAAAAAATTTTTTTAAATAAAATAAAATACAGGGAATTTATTAAGGGGAATTGGCTACACACATACTAGGAGGCTGGAAGAACAAGACATGGTCCCTGAGGTAATAGGGACAATAGTGACCAGAAGTAGCTCAAATTTCTGGGGCTGTGTGTTCCCCAGTGGCTCAGACGGTAAAGAATCTGTCTGCAATGCGGGAGACCCGGGTTCTATCCCTGGGTAGGAAAGATCCCCCGGAGGAGGAAATGGCAACCCGCTCCAGTATTCTTGCTGGAGAAGTCCATGGACAGAGGAGCCTGGCGGGCTACAGTCCATGGGGTCACAAAAAGTCAGACGGGACTGAGGGACCAACATCAACACATCTGGGGCTGCGGGAGCTCAGAGGATGGGCAGGACGATCTATCTATCCAGGGTAGAACTCAGACCTCTGGGCAGGGGGCTCCAGGCAGCTGGCGCTCTGGCCCAGGGGTGATAATACCTCTGTCCAAAGAAACTGGAAATCTCCATGCATCCAGCTGTGGATGGACGTGCCGGAAGTAAGAACGGGCAGAACGAGCCCTCGTTGCCTGTGGCTGCTGGCTCGGAGCGGGCGGAAGGAAGTTCCTCAGCCTCTCCTCCTGCCACCTGCTCTCCTGCCAGGTGCTTCCCGCCACTCTGGTCAGTTGTCTGAAGGGATCACAGAATAAGGTGAGACTCACACTACAGAGACCGTGGTACAGCCTCCCCAGAACAAACGGAGGGAGAAGTCTCACCCTGCATGCAAGACAAAGAGGAAATATTCCACACATTTAGTGGGGTAGGCTCCAGGACAAACAGCTGCTAAATAATCTTGGCCGATTAGACCGACAATGACTCCTAGGACACGTTGTTCGGGCTGTTCTACAAGGCGGTGACACTCTGAACAAACGGCGGTGGGAAGTAAATCAGGATCACCCAAGTCAGTTTCCTAACTCTGGCGGTCATGTGGTCACAACAAAGTCTAATTGGCCTGGAACTCAGGCTTGGTGTGAGAGTCAGTTTTGGAAGAGACCCCAGGCCTGAATCTTCAGCCATCAAAACTGTTAACTCAGGTGGTAGACAAGCAAAGCCCAACTTTCTGGTAGGTAAGAAATATCACAGGTTAAGTATCAAGACTGTGGAATTAGGACTTCCCTGGTGGTCCAGTGGTTGAGAACCCGCCTGCCAACGCGGGTGATGTGGGTTTGATCCCTGGTGGAGAAGCAGATCTCACATGCTCCGGGGCAACTAAGCCCGAGTAGCCCAACTAAGCTCCAGTAGCCCGAGGCTACCGAGCCTGCGCTCTGGAACAGGGAAAACCAGAGTTGCCTCAGGGAAGACCCAGTAGATCCCAAATAAATAAGATAAATTTTAAAAGGTTGTTGAATCAAAATCTTTGATCAAAATCGAAACACTGAAGAAACACATGTATATCCATAATATAAATATGACATAAAAATATTTGCAACCAGTTTTTAAAAATCAGTTTATTTTTGGTTGCTTTGGGTCTCCGTTTCTGAGTGCGTGTTTTGTCTAGTTGCGACCATCGGGACGCCTCTCTAGTTGCGATGCTGGGGCTCCTCATTGCGGTGGCTTCTCTTGTTGCAAAGCATGGGCTGTAGAGAGCAGGCTCAGTGGTTGTGACCCATGGGCTTAGTTACTCCTTGGCCTCTGAGATCTTCCTGCACCAGGGATCGAAGTTGAGTCCCTTGTACTGGCAGGCAGATTCTTAACCACTGAACCACCAGGGAAGTCTTGCAACCAGTTTAATGTAAGCAAACTGATGAATGTGATCATCACTGTTCTATTTGTGGGTCTTTGAAGGTATTTACAGTATTTATGAGAATCCGCTATATTAGACTTGTGAAAAATATGCTCCAGATGATATTATTTTGGGCTGCTCTTGCCTTCTGAGAGGGACTGCATTCTGCCTAGGGAATATTTCTCTCTTTCGATAAACCTTTCACTTGGAAAAATAAAAAGATTGTATGACTCTTGTGCTTCTCTTCAAAGTTCTAGGTTCATTTAAGGGACTCTGAGGTCCCAGATTTGTAAAGTTTGTTTATTAAATTTGCAATCCTTGTTCAAATGTTTTGGGAAGCCTGAAATTGTGAAACTGGCGGCTTGCTATTTTTAGGTTTCGGAGTAGTTGGTGAATGTTTAAAGGAAAGTTGATGGTTTGAAAATTAATTAATCATTACCCCTAGACCAAATAGTTGTGAATATTTGTGCCCGTATACAAAAGTTCTTCTGGCATTAAAAGATATCATCACAATCGTTTCAGCAAACGGTGCTGGGAAAACTGGATGCCCACGTGCAAAAGAATGAAGTTGGACCCTAACCACTTACAAGCACACAGTTCAGTGGCTTTCAGTGCATTCACATTGTTAATGCAACCAGCCCCATCAGCCATCTTCAGAACCTGATTTCATTACTGTAACTCTGAGCCCATGAAACAACTCCCCACCCCCGCTTCCCCTGGCTGCCACCAGTCTACTTCCTGTTTCTACGAATTTGGCTATTCCAGATACCTCTTTATCAGTGGAATCATGCAGTACCTATCCTCGTGTGGCTTTTTTCACTTAGTAAAATGTTTTCAAGATGCAGCCATGTTTGGCAAGCTTCAGAATTCCCTTCTTTTTCAAGGCTGAATAATATTGCATTGTATTTGCGTTGGTGGGATTTTAAACTTTCAGTAACATTGTATGCCTTTGAGCCTCACCTTGGAAACATGTCCTGTCACAGAATCTGAGATGCTGGGGACCCGCGTGGTGGTACACACTTTCCACCTGGCGTGTCACATCTTTCTTACGTTTTTCTTTTCCCCCTTCTGTCTCTCTTCCTCTTCTTTCACCTCTCTTTCTTCCTTTCTTCTCTCTTCCTTTCTCTCTCTCTCTCCCGCCATCCTTCCCTTTTTTCCTTCCTTCCAATCCTTCTTTCTTTCACAGGTGGGACGGGGAGAGGACCTGAAAATTTCTCTTTCGTCTTAGAAGCTCATCAATGCACATCTAAGGATGTTTGGATATATAGATAGCAGTGGAGGCTATCTAGAGCTTGGATTTGTTTTGGGAGGGTGCTGGGTGTAACTTTACCTGATAGAGTCTTGAACCTATAGGAAGTTTCAAGTTACAGATAAAGAGCAACATAGTAGCTGGGGATTAAGGGGCACATACTACTATGTATAAAACAAATAATCCACAAGGAAATACTGTATAACATGCAGAACACACCCAATATTTTATAATAGGAAATGAAATCCATCCTTTAAAAATTGTGACTCACTAACTTGCACACTTGAAACTTACATTGAAAAAAAAAAAGAAACTTACATTGTACATCAACTATATCTCAATTTAAAAAAAAAATACTTGTACAAAGAACTCATGTAATCTTAACTAGGCTCCCCAAATTATCGCTCTTCCTGTTCCTTTTTGCTTTTGAGAAAGCAGGCATTCACTCTCTAGGTCTATATATTATTATGTGTTTACCTTTCCAGAAATATTTGAGAAAGCAGCAGAGATACCATGTCCCTTTGTCCCAAAGTACTTCTGTGTGTATTTTCGAAGAACAAAGACATCCTGTTTAACAACCACAGTACAAAAATCAAAGCCAGAAAATGTTAACATGGATAAGTTACTACTTTCTAAAGGACAGAGCTCAATCAAGTGTCATCAAGAGTCTTGTTAGCATCCATGACAACACCTGGATTGCTCAGCTAACTGCATTTCCTTGTGCTGACTCTGGTCTCTGTTCATGTAAACAGTTCTCCCACCTTCTTCTTGACCTTGACATTTTCCCAGAGTCAAGGCCGGTTGTTTCAGCCGAAGGTCGCCCATTGGAGTTTGTTTGATGTTTCCCCGTGATTAGATTTGGGTTAGAGTTTCTTAATCTTCCCAAATTCCACCCCTCCCCCCAGAAAAAACAAACCATGGGAGAGCCAGTGGGAGAACAGAAGCTCACAAATAACACTTTTCACAAATCCAGCAGACAGTGGAGCCCCAGGAACCCCGAAATACGAGGGGGCGGTGGAGCCAAACCCGTGCCACTACAGGAAGAAAAGCAAAAGTGCTGTGAATTTCCTGGGACCCCCTGGTGGTCCAGTGGTTAAGAATCCACATTCCAGGACCCCACTGAGGGTTCAGGGGTTATGAATCCGCCTGCCAGTGCAGAGGACATGGGTTCCATCCCTGGTTCAGGAAGATTGCACCTGCCGTGGGGCAACTGAGCTCACGCGCCATGGAATCCGTGCTGCACAACAGGAGAAGTCATCAGAATGAGAATTCCGTGCACCCCAACGATGAGTAGCCCCTGCTTGCTGCAACTGGAGAAAGCTTGCACGCAGCAGAAGACCCAATGCAACCAAAAATATAAATAAATACAAACTAAAAAAAAAAAAGAACCCACATTATTCCAATGCAGGGGATGTGGGTTCAGTCCCCGGTTGGGGGACAAAGACCCTATATGCCGTGGGGCAGTTAAGCCCCCAGGCTGCGATTACTGAGCTCGCCTGCCACAACGGCACAGCCCCAAACAAAAACAAACACACTAGAAACCAAAACAAAATTGGAAACTTCCCACCGGTCCTCACCCCTCGAAGAAGTTGCCCTTTTAGCTGAGAACTTGGTGAGATAATCTGAGAACAGCAGTGTGAGTGTGTGTGTGTGTGTGTGTGTGTGCAGCTTCACATATTCCAATTAGTAGTTGGATATCGGACGCTATGGGAAGGTTGAAAGATGCTGGGGTGGTCTGGGTCCTCAGAGATCACAGAATTACTCAAGGGAATCTCTTTTGGAAGAACAAAGCTCCATAGTTTAAAAAAAAAATTACCCTTGAAATCTACTGACAGATAACATTGTATAAATTTAAGGTATACGACCTGTTAGTTTGATACATTTATATCTTGCAATATGAGTGCTATTGTAGTGATAATTACCACCTATCATGTGACACAGTTTTCTTTTGAGTACTTGGACAAAGCTCCATTCTTATGAAAACTAATGGAAGCAAAATCCAGATTGATTTTGGCAGGAACTCCAAAGGAGAGAGAAGGTTCAAGTATGGGTGGGGAAGTAAACAGAGGAGATACAGCTCTCTCTTTGAAATATTGGCGGTGTGGCTGTGCTGAAAGGTTATATTTTTTCATACTCTATGGAAACAGCAAAGAGTGAACTCTGAGAACAGTGAGGCTAGGAGAAAGTTATCCTGGGCCACCCCACGCCCTCCAAAGCGAGTTCTTAAATGTACTTTTAGGAGAGGGGCTTTCCTGATGGCTCAGAATGTAAAGAATCTGTCTGCAATGCAGGAGACATGTGAGATGTAGTTTCAATCCCTGGGTCAGGAAGATCCCTTGGAGGAGGAAATGGCAATTGACTCCAGTATTCTCATCTGGGAAAATCCCATAGACAGAGGAGCCTGGGGTGGTGGGGTGGGGGTGGGGGGGAGGTGGGGGAGGTGGAGGTACAGTCCACCGGGTTGCAAAGAATTGGACACGACTGAGTGACTAACACGTCCATGCTTCAAGACCATAATGGTCTCCTCAAGACCTCCTGTGAGGCTGCAGTGATCAGTCAGAAACCCGGGACCCCACCACAGCTGACCCAGCCTTTCTTCACCCCTCAGTGTTTGGCTGCACTAAGGCATCCCCAGAGACTCTGGACTATCCGTGCCCTTTGACAGGACAGTATTTGTTATTCTTCCCTCACCCCCTCCCTGACCCCAACCACGTGTTTATGTTGTGGATCTGTTTCTCTGCGGTAACTCAACAATGGGACATTTTTAAAAATGGCACAAGCAGACCCACACCCTCATGGGAGATGTAGTTTTTGGGGGTTCATTTAGCACTAGGGATGGTTCTAGAAGTGTAGTCTAAACCTTTGTCTTCGCGTCTTTCCTAACCGGAAAATAGCTTGAAGAGCAATATGGAAATCTAGATGGTGGAAAGGAAGTGGGGACGGGCAACTTGCTCACTGAGATTGGATTCTGTGACAGTCATTCCTCTCCAAGGTCCATAAGCACCTGGATGGAAGCATTTAGATTCTCAAGTCCTTTTTCTGAGATACAGGACTCGATCTCCAGTCCCTCCTCTCTCAGACCAGGGTGCCCAGATTCCCCTGCTCTCCTGGGATCCAGGTGTCCAGATGTCCAGACCTCCGAATCCTCAGGACCCAAAAGGGCCTTCCTAGCACCGATTGTATCTCCAGAATCCAAGAGTCCTTGCCCCAGCCCTGAGGACCATCCCTAGTGCTAAATGAACCCAAAAAACCCACATCTCCCATAAGGATGTGGGTCCGCTTGTGCCACTTTAAAAAATGTCCCCGTTATTGAGTTACCGCAGAGCAATAGTTCCACAACACAAACACGTGGTTGGGGTCAGGGAGGGGGTGAGGGAAGAATAACAAATACTGTCCTGTCAAAGGGCACGGATAGTCCACAGCCTCTGGGGACGCCTTAGTGTAACCAAACACTGAGGGTCGGCCGGGGAAGGGGCGCAAAAAGGCTGGGACCTTCCCACAGCGTGGCTGGCAATGGAGGGACAAGGAGAGACGCGGAAGCAGACTCCCATTTTCTCCCTCAAACCACACAAACTCACTCTGATCCTCCTCTCAGACTCTTTATTATCTCAAGTAAGAAAAATAAAAAAATAAATAAGATAAATAATGCAATAAATAAAGAGGAGACCCAGTAATACACAGCGGGCGTCTTCAGGAAATGTAGCTGGGGCTTCGGCCATACGAGGGTCCCACCATGCTCAGGGGATCCGAGGAGCCCACGTCGGGAGGCTCCGGGGCCAAGATCCCTGAAGGATCCGGGGGCGCCGGGGGCAGGCCCGGCAGCGGCAGGAAGCGAGCAGGTCCCCGCGGGGCCGGGTCCCGGTTGGACGAGCGCTGGGGGGGCAGGCGGAGTGGAAGGCCCAGGGTCTCCGACTGGTAGACGTTGTATCCGTCTTCAAGAAGCAGCTCCCGGAAGCTGCAGGCTTTGGGGTCAAAGTGCAGCTGCGGGGATGAGAGTCAGATCAGAGATGTGGGGATTCCGATACCCCCTTGCCCTGCAGGACTCCCAGACCCATCCTCTCCCAGACTCAGGAGTCCAGGCCCCCCAGTCCCAGAACTGCTTGGGAGCTGGGGGAACCCCTTACTTTCTCAGCTGCATCGTCGAGGTCCCCCCAGCCCCTTCCTCCCGGACTCCAAACCACGGAGGCAGGTCTCTCCTTTACCCCTAGGTGGCGCTGCGAGGCCCACGCACTTCCCCGCCCCCCACTTCACAGAGAAGAATATTCCAGCCCAGGGATCAGGGGAGGCTCTCTAAGTTCTGGCAGGGGCATCTGGCTAGCACCCAAGGTCAAGTTCACTTTACAGGCCATCGATTCCTGGAGCGACCCTTCGCCCAGCATGAGCCAGGCCTATGGGAACCGGTGTGGTCAGTCCAGGTTACGAGTCACAAGACTTGGCCTCCCGGGTCATTGACTTGCGGCCGGTGGTCGCCCTGCCAGAGCCTCCGTTTCTTCTTGTGAACGTTGATGACCACAGCGCCCTCCTCTGGGGATTGTGGCCAGGTTTGGGGCATGCGGAGAATGTCAAACCAAGCCTGACCAACATCTAAGGTGCAACCTAGTCTCTCAGACTGTGAGGATGGGGAGAGCAAGAGTGGAGGGCAAGGACGGGGATCTTGGAAACTCACCGATCCGTACAGCTTCCCATCTGGGTCCTGACACAGAAACCTGGATGTTTTAACTCCCAAGATCTGAATGACGCCTGGTTTCAGGGCTTTCAGCTCCAAGAGACCTGAGGGGAGAAAGTGGTCAGGGACTCAGGAGGCCTTTGCTCCTCCCCCAGACTCAGGAGTCCAGGCCCCAATTCCCTACTGCTTCAGGATCAAGCCCTATCTCTCCACACACATACTCACTTTCAGGGCTCTGGCGGGCCGCCCCCACCACTGTGCCATCAGCCCTGATCTCCAGGTGGGCCTCTGTCTCCTGGGCATCATCCGTGTAGAGGTACCGCTGGCGAACTTGGCCCCCAAACTGGAGGAGGGGGCTGGAGTCCGGAATGGGATGCGCCTGGCAGGTTCCTAGCAGAAGGACAGCCAGCACAGGGACCCACAGTCCCAAGTGCTTGAACTTGGCCCCGTCCCAGCCCATCAGTGGCTCACGTCCTCAGGTGGGGTCTGGGGTCTGGGGTTTGAAGAGCTGAATGGTCTAGATCCTGTTTCGGAGCCCGATTGCCCCAGAGAGCAGGTTGTCAGATGGCTGCTCCAGTAGTCTGGATCCCCTTGCACGTGGACTCACAGCTGACCGGACACCCAGATCTCTTGGGATGGATGCAGACACTCCAGAATTTATATCCAGACAGACCCGCCCCATCACCTTCCCGACGCCTGACCCATGATATTTGACCCACTTGGCAGATGCTAGGATTCCACGGTGTCCAGGTCAACCTGGACGGATGATGCAATCGGGGGTCCTTCCAGCTGGGGGCCTGGCCTCCACTGTGTGAGGCACCAGGGGGATAGAAATCTGATGAACTGGGACCTGGGTGAAAGCAGCTAGAGGGCCCAGACTGTTTGGCCTGAGGGAGGAGGGAGCTGGGGTTTCAGACCCCTGGGTCTGAGGAAGGAAGGGGCTGGGGACCTTGACTCTGCAGACTGAGCAGGAAGGGAACGGGGACCCGCCTTTCTGGCTAACTGAGGAGATCGTGCCCCACAACTGGAATTTCCTCATCTCACCTGAAGTTCTGGGTTTTCTGAGGTTTGCTGATCATCAGGAAAGCAGCTAGCCCCACAGGATCAAAGCGTCCTCCTCAAGCAAACAGGTGTCATGATCTGGGAGTTACAAGACAAGCTCCTGAGTAACTGCAGCCCAGGCATTCATGTCCCGAAACATCCCAGCTTCCTCCTCCTCCTGGGTCCTGATGCAATCCTGATGTTTCTTTCACCACAGACGCTACCCAGGATCAGACAGGTGCCCTCAAAATAGCCTGGGGAAGCGGGGGGTGGGTAGGGGTGGGGTGGAATGGTGAGAGTCTTTGACTTGGAGTTGGCAGATGACTCAGGCTGCTCAGGGAGAAGTTAGACCCAAGATCCCAAGGGGGATGAGGGGGTGAGCAATTTCCTGGAACCGAAGGGTGCAAGGTCTATGGTAAAGACCACCTCCCAGGTGGCTCCGTGGTAAAAAATTGGCCTGCCAATGCAGGAGATGCAGGAGATGCGGGTTCGATCCCTGGGTTGGGCAGACTCTCTGGAGGAGGAAACGGCAACCCACTCCAGTATTCTTGCCTGGAAGGTCCCAAGGACAGAGGAGCCTGGTGGGCTGCAGTCCATGGGGTCGCACACGACTCCGCAACTGAGCAACAGCAACAAGGGTACTAGAGTCTGATCACCTGATCTGAATGAGGGGGTGACTGGAGGGCCCAGATTTCTCAGTCTGAGGAGGGGGCTGGGGGCTGGGGAGTCCTGGATCTGGAGAAATTATGATCACATCCTGGAGAGTCAAGTCCAATCCCTGGGTCTTTGATTTCTTGAATGGCAATAGTCAGACCACTCGGGCCACGGGTGGGATGGGCGCGGGTGGGGAGCAACAGTCGACAGGGGAAAGGGCTTCAGGTCTGCAGGAAGAGCCCAGCGTTTTTTCCTTGAAGAGGCCTGCTGCGACCTCTGAGGCAGGCAGGGAGGAGAAACTCTATTCTATTTCTGCTTTCTCCTTTCTTGACCTCGGGAGAGGCGGGACGTGCCCTTCTAGAAAGTAGAAAGTCAGGCGCCGGATACTAAGATTCCCTCGAAAGGACAACCTGGGAATCTGGAATTTGCTAGTGCAGGGGAGCGGGGGCGGGATGGGCGGCCCCTGGGGGGGCATGGGGACACGTTCGGGCCGGAGGTTCTCACGCCAGGATCCTGAGAGCTGGAGGAGGCTTTGCATCCGCGCGTGGAACAGCCTGGCGACCAGGTTCTCCACCCACGCACCCACCCCCACTCCCGGGGGAAGCACGCGGCAGGGGACCGAGGATCGCGCTCGGCGCCGGCACCAGGATGCCCGGGTCAGCACCAGGCGCCCGGGCATGACCGGACTGGGAGCATCCAGGAACACAGGTTCACATCCAGGATGGTGAACGCAGACACCGGAGTGGAAGAGGGAGAAGTCGACGGACCGGAGCATCCGGATCCAGCTTGGCAGTTGCAAGCTAGATCTCAGTGTCCACGAAAAGATGCGGCTGCTAGGGAGGCCAGGTAGGCTGCCTGGGCCTGGAGCGGGGGTGGGGGGGTGAGTGTGCGGAGCGGGCTGAGGCGAAGGTTCTCCGGGCCCCGGGAGGGCAGGGGGCGGGGGCTGCAGTTCCCAACCTGCCGAGTCGGGGCTCGGCGCCAGGGATGGGGCGGGGCGCTGCCTCTCTGAGCTACCTGTCGGGCCGGGGAAGGGCGAAGGCTGTGATTCTCGGAGCCGCGCCCACTCTCCTACCTCTCTCCTCCCGGAACCTTCGCAGCCAGTCGAGGGAGGAGGCGCGGAGAGGGAGGACCGTCGTGTCTGGGAACCTGGAGTCCAGGTTTTCCAGGAGGGGGGTGGAGGGGGGCGGAGGTGGAGGGGGGCAGAGGTGGGCCCCCCCGCGGGATGTGGTCTGCACTTGAAGCCGGAGCGCTCCATTCAAGCCCAAGCCGACTGTGGGTCCGCCACTCGCCAGGAGCTCAGGTGAGTGCGAAATGTGGATGCCTCGGACCCAGGAGTCGGGCCCTCAGTCCCAAGAGGCGCACCCCCAACCTCTAACCCCCCTACGGCACCCGGGAGTCTCCTCCACCCCCGACCCCCCAACTCCTGCTCCTCCAGGAATCAAGGTCCTCCCCCATCCAGGCCTGGGTCTCCTGCCTCTCACGTTCCACTTGATGGTCGCTTCCTGTCACCTCCGTGGTGGCCTCTGCCCCTCACACACAGGTACACCCAGAAATGAGTTGGGGGCAACATTGCCCCACGTCAGGGCACCCGAGACACTGAGATTCCCAGATATGGGGACAAGCTGGTGGTTCCTGGGTCACTGTCATTTTGGAAACCACTAATTTTCACCATCTTCCATTGCTGGAAATTCCAAGCCCTTAGCTCTTCCTCACTCAGATCCAAGAGCCCTGATTCCTTTTACCCTCGAGCCCAGGAGTCCAAACTCGTTTCCCGGTTCCCTCAGCCCTCTCCTCCCTGACAGTCATTCTCAAGCTCTAACGTCTCCTCATCTACTCTTCTTGTCCGGCAGCCATGTGGGCTCCCAGCCACCGTCACCTCTGTCTGATCTTCCTGCTAGCCTGTGTTTTTGCCTGCGTCTTCGTCCTCCTCATCCACCATTACCTCTTTCACAGTGGCTTAGACCTGTCCCTGCTGTGTCCAGACCGTAGCCGGGTGACCTCCCCCGTGGCCATCCTCTGCCTGAACCCCAACACCACCTTTTCCTGTCCCAAGCATCCTGCCTCCGTCTCAGGAACTTGGACTATCGACCCCAAAGGCCGGTTTGGGAACCAGATGGGGCAGTACGCCACGCTGCTGGCCCTGGCCCAGCTCAATGGCCGCCAGGCCTTCATCCAGCCCTCCATGCACGCCGTCCTGGCCCCCGTGTTCCGCATCACGCTGCCTGTGCTGGCGCCCGAGGTAGACAGACACGCTCCTTGGCAGGAGCTGGAGCTTCATGACTGGATGTCGGAGGAGTACACCCACTTGAAGGAGCCCTGGCTGAAGCTCACGGGCTTCCCCTGCTCCTGGACCTTCTTCCATCACCTCCGGGGGCAGATCCGCAGCGAGTTCACCCTGCACCAGCACCTGCGGCAGGAGGCCCAGCGCTCACTGAGTGGGCTCCGCCTCCCCCGCACCGGGGACCGCCCGAGCACCTTTGTGGGTGTCCACGTGCGCCGCGGGGACTACCTAGAGGTGATGCCCCTCCACTGGAAGGGTGTGGTGGGGGACCGTGCTTACCTCCAACAGGCTATGGACTGGTTCCGGGCCCGGCACGAAGCTCCCGTCTTTGTGGTCACTAGCAATGGCATGGAGTGGTGTCGGGAAAACATTGACACCTCCCGGGGGGATGTGATCTTCGCCGGAGACGGGCAGGAGGATGCGCCCGTCAAGGATTTTGCGCTGCTCACACAGTGCAACCACACCATCATGACCATTGGCACCTTTGGCTTCTGGGCCGCCTACCTGGCTGGTGGAGACACCGTCTACCTGGCCAACTTCACCCTGCCTGATTCCAGCTTCCTGAAGATCTTTAAACCCGAGGCTGCCTTCCTGCCTGAGTGGGTGGGCATTAATGCGGACTTGTCTCCGCTCCAAATGTAGACTGTCTTGAGGAACAGGGAGACTTTCTGAAATAGCCTGATCGATGTAAGGCTAACAGTATGCATCTCTGGAAGTCCAGAAGATTCTAGAGAAGCTTGTGGCCCTGCAGGTGGTGGACACCCATTTCTAGAGTCATTCTAGTTGGCTAGACTTAGAAGGGGCATGGGTGTTTCCTGCCACTGCTGGAACATTCTAGAATCAATGGAAAACCTTTGCATGGTGGGTGGCGATGTCTGGAAAAGTTCATGGCAGTTCCAGAAGGCACAGTGCCCACCTGTTCTTCCCAGGCCATAACCAGAGTACTTCTAGATCACTGCCTGCAGTAACAGGGAGTTCACCATTCCAGTGTTGACCATCCTGGCCTTTTTTGAGAAGAGAGAGTTCTCTTCTCTGGGTCAGCAGGACTGAAGGAACTCATGGGTGTTCTACAGCAAGCATCTACCAACTCTTCTTCTGTGGCTCTGGAATGATTCTAGAGGGGTGGGGAGATGTTTTCTGGAGAGGGTCAACTCTAATGCCTGTAAAGAGCCCTGCAGGGCCCTTCCAGAGGGTGTGAGATTCTAGAATTCCAGGTAACCTCAGTGAAGAAGCTAACAAAGAGACAACCAGTAGGTCAACAGCTCACCACTGCTGGAAAGGTTGATGGAAGACAAACTTATCTGTAGCTGGGACAGTGCGTGAGCAAAGCAGAACTTTACTTAACATTTCAGCCCCTGAAAAACCACAGATATGCTAAAGCATGAGATGGGAGTGGGGAGGGATGGTGCTGAATGCTGCAGCCTAAGGAGCAAGGCTCTGCAAAAATCTCCGGACACTATTGTTGTTGTTTTTTTTTTTTTAAAACTCCAAAAATGTGCACACCTTGACTCCAAGTTCAGTTTGTGTCTGCCAACTAAGGAAGTTTCCTCCTCCATAGCTGGGCTGCTGGGGGTGATGGAGTCGATTTATTGAGGTGGCTAGTGATAAAGAATCTGCTTGCCAATGCAGAAGATGCAGGAGACTTGGGTTCCATTCCTGAGTCAGGAAGATCTCCTGGAGGAGGAAATTGCAACCCACTCCAGAATTCCGTGAACAGAGGAGCCTGGCAGGCTACAGTCCATGGAGTCACAAAGAGTTGGACATGACGGAGTGACTGAGCACACACAGCATACCGCTGACATAAGATTGCCTTCTGGGCTTGCAGAAAACAGTGGGTATTGTGTCCCTTGCCAGCCACTCTCTGTCCCTGAATTCACAGAATCTCTAAGTCTGGCTTTGGACAAGTGAAGGATGAAAGAATCAGAAGGTATGCAGACTCCAGACTGGTCTCCAACCCAGGCAGGAGCACGGAGTCTGGACAAGAGGATGGGATTTTTTTTTTTTGGCCATTCAGGACAACATGGGGGACCTTAGTTCCTCAACTAGGGATGGAACCCGCAACCCCTGCATTTGAAGTTCAAAGTCTTAACCACTGGACCACCAGTGAAGTCCCAGAAAATGGAATTATTGACTTAGATTTTTAGAACTTCCATGAGGCTTTTTGAAAGAAATGAAGGGAGATACCTTTATTACAGAGTTGTCAGAGAATGAGAACTTTTCTAGTTTTCTCAGGGAGTTTTGGGGGACCAGTCCCTACTCGACTGCTGTAGGTGGGGGAGAGGGATGTATGAATTAAAATCCACACCACCAGCCCATCTCTGCAGGTTTTTTGGAGACTTGTGTGCATAAGGGTGTGTGAGTAGGAGTAAAGGTGTGGAACTTCCAGGGACTTCTCATTTCTTGGAACATGAGTTCCTTCTTTCTTAGTGCCCTACTTGTGTGATTTGTGGTCTCAGAGACCCAGTTCCTTCCTCGGAGACTGTCTGCATTGGGCCCCAAACCGCTTTCCTCTGGGACCCCGGTATCCAGCCCCACAGGCTGGAGAGAGAAGGTGGGGTGGGGCGTGAACGAAGATTATAATCCTTGAACTACATTTCCCATAAGGTTATGGGGTCGGCTGCTGTAATCAGCTAGGGAGACACCCGGGGCCTTCTGGGAAGTGTAGTCCTAGGGCTAGAAAGGATCTTTTCCTACGTTTTCGTGGCTCGACGACAGGGTTTCCAAAGGGCTGTGGGCATTTAGCCCAAAGCCTGAGTCGGGGCTCTGAGAGGGGAGGAGACTGAAGGCTTGAAGCCCTTTCCTTGGCTCTGGAAATCAGAGCCGACAGGGACCTTCCCCTTCTGTAGATGCTGTGAAAGTTCTAGTCTGAAAAGGCAGCTGTGACGTCACGGAGCGATAAGTGGGGCCCTCCCTTTGTCGCGATCCAATCAGACTGAGAGTTGGGATCCTGGGCGGGGCCAAGGAAACTCCAGGGACTCTCTCTTGGGAATCTGGGGCCTCACGTGGGTAGCCGGGAGGAGGAGGCTGTGGGCGTTCCTAGTAAGGGGCAGACCGTGACTGTGACCCCAATCAAGAGCTTTCTCTACCACGCAACTAACCTTACCCTCACCCCCAACAAAATTCTTAATTGTAGTCGTGGGAAAAGATTAGAGTTGGAAGGACGTGGCTTGGTGATTCTCTCTAAAAGGTGTCAGAACGTGGGCTCTTCAGCGAACCCTCGTGTTCGAGGGTACAACAGGAGTCAAGGTCGGGCGAAGAGTGCTTCAAGACTCCCCGGTTCTCTAATGAGAAGTGTGCGCCCTGCCAACTGGGGCTCCGTTAGTCTCGGGGAAGGGCTTCTCTCCATTTAGCGTTCACCTTCTCGGGTGGGGGTAAGAAGACCCTCCCCGGAGTTCGGCACGGACTGCGCGCTCTGGTCGCAATGGAGCCGCGGGGGCTTCCCCTCCTGGTGGCGACTCTGGCCGGCTGCCTGTTTCCTGCCAGGGGCTGTGTCATTTGCGATCCAAAGGTCAGGGAGGCGCTAAACTCCTTGGAGATGGATTACCTGCCTGGCCACCTGGAGGCCAGCTATCACAAAAAAGTGATGGAAAAGATAAAGCAGGCAGTGGAAGATTTCAAGGACCTGCCGATTGACGAGAACTCCTATATGGGGGTTGTCGGTGAGGGCGGAGATCGACTCCTGGATCCTGGGAAAGGAAGGGTTCTGGGGCTAGGGTCGCTGGGAGGTGCTGGAGAGAAAGGACTGAAGGCGGAATCTCCTGGGTTCGGGAATGGAAAAGGCTGGGATGCAGATTCTGGGGTTCTCCAAGGGCTGGCAAATACAGTTCCCCTACATTTTATCCTGCAATTTTATGTAATAAAACTACAACTCCCAGAAGGCAATGGGGTGGGGTAATCCTTTTACCAGACCTACTCTTGTCCACTGGCCCCATGGGTACTGTAGTTTCTAAGACTAGGTGAGCGGATGAGACAGTAATGCTTGGAATCTGGGGGTTATCTCTCCCCCGGCACCCCTCCCCCCTGCCCCCCACAGATGAGGCCACACTAGAAAAGGCATCCTGGAGTTTGCTGAAGGATATGAAACGCATCACAGATAGTGATGTAAAAGGTAAATGCTCAAGCGGGCCAGAGAGGGCTTCCAGAAACCCAGGGAAGCGATTGCTGGTGACCCCTGGTCTGGTGGTCAGGTACTGGACTCTGGAGCCAGCATTCTGTTAAGTGGTCTTTACATTTTTATTGTCCTACCCTGAGAAGACCGGAAAGCTGAATGCCAGGCTCTGCAGGCAGAGGCCAACTTCGGGCACCTCACATCTGGGAGGGGCAGGAGGGTGGGGGTGGGGACTGCTCTGCAGCCTGCCTGCTTCTTCCCAGGTGAGCTCTTCGTGAAGGAGATGCTATGGATGTTGCACCTGGCAAAGAATACCTTTGCCAGCTACGCTGCTCAGTTTCAAAAAGAGGGTGAGAGAAGATGGGAGTCTGGCCCCACAGGCTTCTCCTTTCACAGCCCTAGAGTCCCTTTCCCCCGCCTTCTGCTTCTCTGATCCGTCAGCTCTCCCAGCCCCCTGCCCCCTCAGACCCAAGGACCCAGATACCCATGTCTTTCCTTTCTTGAATTCAAGAGCCCCAGACCTAGCCTGTTCCTTCACCCTTTCTCTCATCGCCTTTAACTTAGAAATCATATTCTCTCTCTCTCTCTTTTTTTTATTGTTTCTTCCGAGGCAGCTTTTTGTCCCAACAAATGTGGTAAGTCTCGATTATGGGAAATGGTCGTCCATCCCTCATCCCTACCCTGTCAATACCCAGTATCTCTTTTGGGTCTGTGTCTCATTCTCCCCGTCGAGAGGTTCCTGGGTCTCCACTATTCCTTGGACTTCTTGGGGGAAATGGTCATATAGTTTTTGCACTCTTTACTGAGCCTAGTTAGAGACGACTTCCTACAGGGCTGTGTTCCAGCCCCTGACTGACCTCCTTGGAGATTCGGCTCTTGATCCCGCCCCAGCCCTCGGCCCCGCCCTCTCCTTTTAGCCCCGCCTCTTAGTGGGAGAACACAGCTTCGATCTTGCCCTTTCAGGTTTGATGTTGCAGCCTCTCATCTGGTGCAGTACCTGCCAGAAGCAGGTTCACGCTTGTCGAAAGTCTAAGAATTGCGGAGGTGAGAGAGCTGGGCCCAGCCGGAGGGGTTGGTGCCAGAGGGGCGGAGCCAGAGGCGAGACCGAGTCTAAAGAGGGCGGAGACTGGAGCCCGACCTGGAGGACAGGCGGGGTGAGACCAAGGGGAAGAGGGTTGGGAGAGGGCCCAGAATCTTGAGGGAGCACCCCACAGTAACCCCCTATTCCCAGAGCGCGAAGTCAAGGTCCATCAAATGGAAGACATGATCCTGGACTGTGAGCTCAACTGGCATAAAATCTCTCAAGGCCTGACCGATTACAGCTTTTACAGGGTGGGGCCCTCCAACTCCCGTTACCCTTGAACTCCAAGTCCATCCGGCTTGTATAAGCACCCCTAGCCCCTGTATCCACAGGCCTGCATCCACAATGCCCATGACCTATGACCGACCAAGTCTGACTTCCTTTTATCCCCTGGGACCTCACGTCCTGAACAGTACACCCTGGACTCCCACCTCCCCACTGAAGCCCCATGATCGTCTCACCCCCGTACTCCCCTAATCCCTGAATTCCCCAGGCCTCTGTGACCCCTTGAGCTTGGGTCTAGGTTTGGAAGAACAATTCTGAGACCTTGGTGTCCAAGGGGAAGGAGCCCATCCTGACCAAGACCATGGTGCGTCCGAAGGATGCAGGTACCTATCGCTGCGAGCTGGGTTCCATAAAATCCAGTCCAGCCACGATCATCTATTTTCACGTCACAGGTCAGTGCTGCGGAGTTGAGAGAAGTGGGATTCAGGGTCCTGAGTTTTTGGGGCGCCCGGTTCCAGGCGGGTGGCTTGCCTCAGGGGCGTGGCCTATGGACAGAACTTCCTGTCGGGGTGTGGCTTCAGGCCACGGGGGTGTGGCTTCAGGCCACGAGGGTGTGGCTTCCTGCCCCGAGTCAGGCTCCTGGTCACCCGGCCGGGGCTCCCTTCTGGGTGTGTCCCGGCTTCAAGCAGTTGGGAGGCGCGATTATGTCCCGGAGGGCCTGGGTCCTGGAGCGGCTTGCCGCGCGGGGAGAACTTGCCTTGGTCTTGGCAGGACCTTAGCGCTCTCCCAGGATCGCTTCTTACCCCTCCTCTGTCAGTATTGCCCAAAAGAATCCAGGAGGAGATACCGTCACCAAACACCGAAACTCAGGATGAGACGGCCCAAGGAGAGGTGGCTTTGGATCGCCCCCACTCAACCGTCGAGCCACAGACTCCGAAGCCGGAGCAAGTGCTGAAAAGACGCCTGCTCGGGGTGCTGATCTGGGGCTTAGTGGTGCTCACAGCCGGCGTTCTATCCGTGTGAGCCACCCACTGAAGAAGGCAGGGCTTGGAGTGGGAGGCGGGGTTTCCCGCTACCCAATGCAGGCGGGGGTCTGCGAGCCGAGGAACGCTGAGAGCTGGACTGCCTTTGGGAGCCCGGCTCACCTAAAGAGCGCGAAGCTTGGATCACTGCTAGAATAAGATCAAACCTAGGGAGGCCGGGAGGGGTGGTCCTCACCCAGGGAGGACCTAACCTGTTTCCGCTCTGTGTGCTCCCATCAGGATCCTTTTCTCTCGGTCTGGCAAAGTGGTCGACTTCATAAAGTCCCGGTTCAGCACTGGCAGTCGGACTGTTTAGGACTCGGGGGTTTCAAAGGAAAAGATCAAAGAATCCAGGAGAAAAATAAATATTTATCTGGTGGTCCAAGTGTCTGACTCACTCCCCCGGACTGATTCTAACTTTTGGTCTCCCCCCACCCCCAAGAGAAGTTTGGGGATGGTCTTCTGTCCGAGAAAGGAGGAGCTGGGACCCCCCGGGCCCTGTGGGGCCTGGAAGGGGCCAACTGGCGGCGATGTGATTCCAGAATCAAGGAGTGGGGCAGGGCCAGCCTTCCCCAGATCTCCTCCCCCAGGCCCGGTCCCCTCACAGGACGCCCCCTCCCCGCTCTTCCTGCCGGTTTCCTCTTGCCTTTTCCTGTCCCCCACCCAGTGCTGGGAGCCGGGGCAGAGGCAAAGGCTGAACGGGAGCCGCGGGGTCAAGAGCCAACCAGGGCAAGCGGAGACAGGGCCCCCGGGTGCTGTCGGGACCCGAAGCAGGGTAAGAACCGGGGACCCAGGAGTCCGGTCGCCTCCTCCCTTCCTCAGACCTAGGAGTCAGTTCCAGCCACCCTCCGTCCCAGCAACCACAATCCGGGCTCCCATCCCCTCCTCCAACCAGACTCTGGAGTCTGAGCCCCATACTCCCCTCCCTCTGACTCAGGAGTCCAGGTCCCCCTCCACCCCATCCCTACCTCCGGAGACCTCAGGAGTTGGGGTCTTCCCCGCCCTCCCTTAGGGCCATGCTGTCTGGTGAACGGAAGGAGGGCGGAAGCCCCCGCTTCGGGAAGCTCCATCTCCCAGTGGGCCTGTGGATCAATTCTCCCAGGAAGCAGCTGGCCAAGCTGGGGCGACGCTGGCCCAGTGCCGCCTCTGTCAAGTGAGTGCCCACGTCCTCACGACGCTAGCCCCTGCCCCACCTGCCTCCCACCTGCCCCTGTTTATGGCCCAGTCCCTACACTGGGTAACGCCAGGGACCCGGAAAGAGCTGGCTCCAATTCCTGTCCTGAATGGGCAAGTTGAGATGGTGGGCGGTGAGGAGACAGTGAGGCCCAGTGGTGGAGGGTCGAGCGAGGGGAGTTCTGGGCCTGGAGATGGGTTTAGGCCGGGTGGACACGGGGACCCGGACATAAGAAGTAGCGGTTTGATTCACCTTCCTTCCTCCCCTCCCTGCTCACCTCTTGGAATTTTCTTCTGAGGGACTCGCCTTTATTTATTTATTTTCTCTCCCTCTCTCTTTGCCTCTGGCCTGTGCCCCACCCCCACCCCACCCCATCTCCATACACCCCTCGTCTCTCGCCCATCGGTGGGTATCTGTCCCCCACTATCTCTGGGTGTCTGTCCCTCCCTCTCCGGGTCTCGGTCCCCCCTCCGCACCCCGGTCTCTGCCCACCTCCCTCTTTCTCTAACCCCCATCCCCGTCTCTGCATGTCTTTCGGGCCTCTCTCCTGGGTCTGTGCTCCCCGGCGGGCTCCCAGGTCGTCGTCTTCGGACACGGGGAGCCGCAGTAGCGAGCCGCTGCCCCCGCCGCCGCCCCACGTGGAGCTGCGGCGAGTGGGTGCGGTCAAGGCAGCCGGGGGAGCCTCAGGGAGCCGTGCCAAGCGCATCTCTCAGCTCTTTCGGGGCTCGGGCACCGGAACCACGGGCTCCGGTGGCGCGGGAGGCCCTGGGACCCCGGGGGCCGCGCAGCGCTGGGCCAGCGAGAAGAAGTTGCCGGAGCTGGCGGCGGGTGTGGCCCCCGAGCCTCCACTGGCCACACGCGCCACGGCGCCCCCGGGGGTCCTCAAGATCTTCGGCGCCGGGTTGGCTTCGGGCGCCAACTACAAGAGCGTACTGGCCACGGCGCGCTCCACCGCGCGCGAGCTGGTGGCCGAGGCGCTGGAGCGCTACGGGTTGGCCGGCAGCCCCGGCAGCGGCCCCGGCGAGAGCAGCTGCGTGGACGCCTTCGCGCTGTGCGACGCCCTGGGCCGGCCCGCGGCGGGCGCCGTGGGCAGCGGCGAGTGGCGGGCGGAGCACCTGCGCGTGCTGGGCGACTCGGAGCGCCCGCTGCTGGTGCAGGAGCTGTGGCGGGCGCGGCCAGGCTGGGCGCGGCGTTTCGAGCTGCGCGGCCGCGAGGAGGCGCGCCGCCTGGAGCAGGAGGCTTTCGGGGCGGCGGACGGCGACGGTGAGCGGGCTCTGGGGGCGGGGCCTGCGGAGGGCGGGCTAGGGCTTGGGGGCGGAGTCGTGGCGGGCGGGGCCTGCAGGGAAGGGCGGGGTTTGGGCGGGGCCTGAAGCACTGTGTTCAGTGGAAGGCGGAGCTGGGGCAGGGTCTAAGTCAGCCAGATGGGCTAGGCCGGGGGACGTCGCCCATGGGATAGGTGCATAGTTGATGGGCGGAGTCTGCGATGCTGGGACCCGGCCGCGGAATCGAGTGATAGGAAGGCAGAGATATTGCGCGCGGCGGGTGAGTGGTCCTCATGGCAGGTGGCCTCTCTCTAGAAGGCTGAGTTGGTTCGTGAGAGACAGGGCCTATGCGAATGGAGGCTAGAAGGAGGATAGGCTTGGAAAGTGAGAAAATGAGCTATTAGATCGCGGTCTAAGGATGGGTGGATCCTCAGAAGGGTGGGCCTTGAAGCAGGTGACTTTAGGCTAGATTGACTGCAAACCGTGAGAGGGGGCTTGAGGGCAGTGCACGAGAAATGAAGAGGTATTTGTATTGGCGGAGGACCAGGCTACCTGGGGGCCTAGCATTTGGCTCTGAGGTAAAGAATCCACCTGCTAGTGCAGGAGACGCAGGTTCAATCCCTGGGTTGGGAAGATCCCCTGGAGAAGGAAATGGCAACCCACTCCAGTATTCTTGTCTGGAGAATCCCACGGTCAGAGGAACCTGGCAGGCTACAGTCCACGGGGTAGCCAGAGTCGGACACGACTTAGCGCCTAAACCACCACGACCAATATTCTTGCCTGGGAAATCCCATGGACAAAGTAGCCTGATTGACTACATTCCATGGGTTCACAAAGAATCAGACACGACTTAGCGACTAAGAAAAAACAACTGGCACATGGCAGTTGCTAAGTGAAGAATGGCAATTATAACCATCGTTATTCCACACACACACCCCAAAAAAGCATTCCCTGGACACCTGTGAGCCACACATTACCTAGGGCCCTTGGGGAGTACAATGGGGACATTGACAAGTGAGGTTCCCGTCTCCTAGATTTCACAGCCCAGTGAGAAACGCATCAATTCACTCGTTCAGCTCATTTCCACTGGGTACCAGTTAGGTGTCAGTGTGCTGCGTGTGACAAAGTTCATAGTGCCCAGCACGGCTCTTCTTTGCTTCGACTTGGAATGTCAAGAAAAGGTGTTCAAGAGGAAGTGATTTCTCTTTCCCTTGGTGCAGGATCTTCTCAGTTCATCGCAAAGTTCCTAACACCTAGAACAGTGCCTGGCACACAGCACGGGTTCAAAAAATACCAACTGAAAGAATAAGTGAATTTATGAGTTGAAATTACAAGATAGGTAGGACTCAGGCAGGAAGTGTGTTCCAGGCACAGGGAACAGCATATGCAAAAATCTAAATGTGGGAAGCAGCCTCACTAAAGCCAACTGTCTATAATCTCTAGCTCTCTAAGTGTGTCTCTCCCTTTGTCTCTCTCCAGTCTTGTCTCATCGCTCTCCATCTCTCTCCGCAGGCACAGGCGCCCCCTCGTGGCGGCCACAGAAGAACCGCTCCCGGGCGGCGTCCGGTGGGGCGGCGCTGGCCAGTCCCGGCCCGGGGTCTGGGTCAGGGACTCCGGCTGGGTCCGGGGGCAAGGAGCGCTCGGAAAACCTGTCCCTGCGGCGGAGCGTATCGGAGCTCAGTCTGCAAGGTCGGCGGCGGCGGCAACAGGAGCGCAGGCAGCAGGCACTCAGCATGGCCCCAGGGGCAGCCGACGCCCAAATTGGACCTGTAGACCCCGGCGACTTCGATCAGTTGACGCAGTGCCTCATCCAGGCCCCCAGCAACCGCCCCTATTTCCTGCTGCTGCAGGGCTACCAGGACGCCCAGGTAAGCGCAGCCCAACCTACAGAGAGAGACCCATGTCCCATCCTTTGGTTGAATGGGCGACAGAACCACAACTCCCAGAATTCCGTGGGTCGCGTTAGCCTCAGGTTTGTTGGAAGGTAGTGCTGGCAAGTCGGTGAAGAACCCATCTGCCAATGCAGGAGACCAGGAGTCGTAAGAGACACGGGTTCGATCCCTGGGTCGGGAAGGTCCCCTGAAGGAGCGCGTGGCAACGCACTCCAGTATTCTTGCCTGGACAATCCCCATGGACAGAGGAGCCCGGCAGGCTGCAGTCCATAGGATTGCAAAGAGTCTGACACGACTGTAGCGACTTAGCATGCACACACATGGTTCCAGTCAGGTTCTAGAGGAGGAAATAATATCAGAGAGGAGAGTGGGAGGGTCCAGATAGATCTCGGAGAAGTATTTCACTGGAGGGATAAGTAGGCGATAACTCATTCTGTTCAAAGTTGGGGGAAAGCACTGTCTCCCACCAGAAAAGATTGGGAGAGCCTGTTTTATTTTTATTGGCTGCACCACGCTGCTTACGGGATCTTAGTTACCTGACCAGGGATTGAACTCGAGACTTGGCTGTGCAAGCCTGATTCCTAACCACTAGGCTACCAAGGAATTCCCAGGAGAGCCTATTTTAGAACGATCCTCTTGGAAAGCTTCTATTTCTTGAGGAGGAGTAATGGAAGAGTATCTCCTGGGGAGAGAGCTAATTTGATTGATATATGGAATCTTGTCCTGGGTAAGCCTATATGGTCTTGGAAGAAGTGGATTACATAACTTTTTAAAGTTGATGGTTTACTCTGGAAGGATTTTGACCATTGTCAATGGTGGCCAGTGGTACTGGTTCTTCTATTTTACATATTTGAATGGCAATGAGAACCTGTTTGAGTGTGGGGAGCAGAGAGGAAGAAAGGGTTAGCAGTTGGGGGTCAGTGCTAAGTTATTTCATTAAAGAAATGTATTATTGAAAATATTCATGTGTGTGTGTAATGATGGTGATGATTAGGGCGTCCCTGCTGGTTCAGATGGTAAAGAATCTCCCCGCAATGCAGGAGACCTGCCTTTGATCCCTGGGATGGGAGGATCCCCTGGAGAAGGGAATGGCTACCCACTCCAGTATTCTTGCCTGGAGAATCCCATGGACAGAGGAGCCTGGCAGGCTACAGTCCATGGGGCGCGAAAAGTGATGATTAGGAGAATCATTCTTATGCTTTAGTCCACCTTTGGGTAATAGTGGTACAGCCAGGGTACCCCTGGGACTAATGGGAAAGCCTCTTCTGGAAGGCGGTGGAGTTTATTGAACAGTTCCATTTTTACTCTCAGAGAGGGATCCAATTGGGTTAGGTCAATTGGCTGTATATATGGGTGAGAGGTTACAACTATTCAAGGAACTTCCATTGGAGGAATTCACTCCTCCTTATTGGGGCAACAGGACAAGGCAAGTTCATTGTAGAACACGGTATGTATATATTACAACAGCTTATTCCTCCAGGCAGGGTTGGCAAATCAGAAGCTCTATTGTGGAAAGGTGGTCAAATTGGAAGGATCTATTCTGAGAGTATAAGAAAGTAGGTTATGGGAAGAGAGGGAAACATTGGAAACGTTCATTTTTTCAGGTGGGATTCATGAGAAATTTCTTTGTAAGAGACTTCATTGGAAGTGTCCATTCCTTGGGAACAGGAATAAGAGTTCTATCCATGAGTGTCTGTAATCTGAGAGTTCATTTTAAGTGAGGTGGAAGAAGCCCTTTGGCGGTTAAGGAACAGGAAAGCCTCTTGTAAAAAGGGGGTTTGTGTATTTTGGGCCATTCCCATTCCTCCAGTCAAGGATGGAGAGTGAGAGGTTTTACCTTCAGAAGGTGGCAGACTGGAAAGATCCATTTTTCTTGAGAGGTAGATGAAACAATATATTGTAGTAAGGGGATTTAAAATATATACATATTTTAAAGTTTATTTATTTATTTTTGGCTCTTCTGGGTCTTCGTTGCTTCGCACAGGCTTTCTCTAGTTGTGGCGAGCGGTGGCTACTCTCTAGTTGCGGTGCAAGAGTTTCTCATTGCGATGGCTTTTCTTGTGGCAGAGCACCAGCTCTAGGGCTCACGGGCTTCAGTAGTTGTGGCTCACGGGCTCTAGAGCACAAGCTCAATAGTTGAGCAGAAGCTCAATAGGCCCATGGGCTTGCTTAGTTCCACTGCAAGTGGGATCTTCTCCGATCAGGGACTGAACCTGTGTCTCCTGCATTGGCAGGCAGATTCTTTACCACTCAGCCACCAGGGAAACCCAGTAAGGGGTTTCAGAAATGAGCATTTATGAGGTGGGGGTAATGGGAGAGTTCAGTGTAGGAGGGGGTTTATGACTATTGGGATGCCTATTTTCTCAGATGTGAATGAGGGTCTACTTTAGGAAGGGGGTCAGACTGAGTGCTTCCATTTTTATAGGCTGCAGATAGGAGAGTCATTTTTAGGAATAGGTCTTCTGGAATCCACTTCTTCATTTAGTGGATGAAATGGGCCACTCCATTATAAGAGGGTCTCTTTGAAAACATCCATTTATAAGATGAGGTTACTTAAAGTGCCACTATATGGAGATCTCCTTGGCAATGTCCTTTTAGGGGATGGTAATATTGAGAGCATCCATTGATGGGAGGAAGAGTGCCTTTGGAATGCTCCATCATGGTGGGGGCGGGGAGTGGGGAACAAGTGAGTCCACTGTAGAATTATGTCTCCTTGGAAGTGAATTCATCATGGGGTGGGGAAAAAAAATGAGAGTCCATTATAGAAAGTGGGTCTCTTTGGAAGTGTACATTCATGGGCTGGAGATAATGGAAGAAACCTTTGTTTGAGGGGGAAGTCTCTTTAAAGGTATCCTTGCTTTAGGAAAACTGAGAGTAGCTATTACTGGAAGGGGAAATGTCTTTGAAAGTCTCTATCATAGGGGTGGCATGACGGGCATGCGGGACCAGGAGTAGGGAAATGGGAGAGTTCCTAGGAGAAAGTAGGTTTCCTTGGGAAGGGCCATTGAGGGTGAGTGTAGTGGGAGGGTCCATTTTAGTAATGGGGATGCGGTGTCCTGTAAGCACCTATTCTTGGGGCTGAATGTTATGGGAGAATCCACTGTAAAAAGGGACTGCCTTGAAGGAGTCCTTTCAGCGGAGGTGAGAAGATGGGAGAAGCCATTGGAAAAAGATCTGCTGGGAAGCATCCATTCTTTGAGGGAGGGAAATGGTAGAGCCCCTGTCAAGAAAGGGGTTTCCTCCTATCCAGTCTTCAGGATGGACTTACGGGACAGTTCACCATAGGAAGTGCCTTTGAAGAGTCCACTCATGGGAGGTGGGAGGTAATTAGTGAGCTATTTGGGATCCCAGGAGATATACTTGGAAGTGCTCATTCAAGAGATGTGGTTGACGGGAGAGTCAATTGTGGGGAAGGTATTTCCTTGGAAACATCCATTCCTCGTGGAGTAGTATCCTTAGTGCAGTTTCACTTTCCTCCAGGACTTCGTGGTGTACGTGATGACGCGGGAGCAGCATGTGTTTGGCCGAGGTGGGAACTCCTCGGCCCGCGGTGGGTCCCCAGCCCCGTATGTGGACACCTTCCTCAACGCCCCGGACATCCTTCCGCGTCACTGCACAGTGCGCGCGGGTCCTGAGCCCCCGGCGATGGTGCGCCCATCCCGGGGAGCCCCGGTCACGCACAATGGGTGCCTATTGCTGCGGGAGGCAGAGCTGCATCCGGGAGACCTGCTGGGGCTGGGCGAGCACTTCCTGTTCATGTACAAGGACCCCCGCGCTGGGGGCTCGGGGCCGGCGCGACCACCGTGGCTCCCCGCACGCCCCGGGGCCACGCCGCCGGGCCCCGGCTGGGCCTTCTCTTGCCGCCTGTGCGGTCGTGGCCTGCAGGAACGCGGCGAGGCGCTGGCGGCCTACCTGGACGGCCGGGAGCCCGTGCTGCGCTTCCGACCCCGCGAAGAAGAGGCGCTGCTGGGCGAGATCGTGCGCACCGCGGCCGCTGGCGCCGGGGACCTGCCACCCTTGGGGCCGGCCACACTGCTGGCGCTTTGTGTGCAGCATTCAGCTCGGGAGCTGGAGCTGGGCCACCTGCCGCGCCTGCTGGGTCGCCTGGCCCGTCTTATCAAGGAGACTGTCTGGGTGAGCTCCCCCAACCGCCGTCCAGGCTCTTCTGCGCCCCAAGTCCTTGTCCCAGCCTCCTCTTGCCATCTGGAACCTTAGTTTCGTAGTCGGGCAGAACGAAACTACATCTCCCAGGATGCTTCAGGAGAGGGAGGGGCTTGGGCAAGGGGCCCCACGGGATGCTGGTAGTTGTGGTTTCATCCACAGTGCTTGAAGAGAAGGGAGTACAGTAGTACCTATCTTTGCAGGTGTGGGATAATGGGAGAAACCATTCTCTGAGATGGAGTGGGGTTAGAGATCGCATTGAGTGAAAAGTTCAAAGAGCCCATTGTGAGAAGTGAGGTGGGGAGCCTATTGGGCCTGAAGCTTGGAGCCATAGTGGGCGAGACCATTCTTGGAGCCTGTGGAGAGCAAATCCATAGGACCAACAAATAGATATGCTGGGGAGAAACCATTTAGAGTGTGGGGGGGAGTTGCATCCTATTGAGCTGAGCCCTAGTTAGAGAAAAGGTTTAGGGAATTTTGAGGGGTAGGAAGAAACTCCATTTGAGCAGAAGAAGACCTAGGGGCAGACTTATAATCATACGGGTGTGTGTTTTAAAAGGTAAGAAGAGAACTGGTTATTCTGAAACTTGAGGATCAGAGTTCATTAAAAAAATTTTTTTTTATTGGAAAATAGTTGATTTACAATGTTGTGTTAGTTTCTGCTGTACAGATTAGAGCCTGTTTGAAAAGTGAGGAGAGTCTCTGTCAAAAGGAAAACCAGGGCATTAACTCATGGCCTCTCTTCCTCATCCCCCTCACCTTGATTCTGATCTTACTGTTCCACAGGAAAAGATTAAGGAAATTGGAGACCGTCAGCCAGAAAAGTAAGAGTAACCCTGGGGAGAAGGGTCGAGAGGGATGTAGCGGTCAGGAGGATTTGCAGCCAGTTCTATGTTCACTTTTCCATGCATGTTTTAGTGCAAGTTTCTTTGGGACTCAACTTTTCTAATTGTGAAATGAGGGTTGGACTCTGTCCCCAGTTAGACCCAGATCTCTGGGTTTGGACATTATGGTGGGGGTTGGCAATGATTACGGCCCTTTCCCCTTTGCCCAGCCACCCTGAGGGTGTTCCTGAGGTGCCCTTGACCCCTGAGACTGTGTCTGTGGAGTTGCGGCCACTCATGCTGTGGATGGCCAACACCACGGAGCTACTGAGCTTTGTGCAGGAGAAGGTGCTAGAGATGGAGAAGGAGGCTGACCAGGAAGGTGAGCCCCGACCCAGGCCCATATTTGTCCAAACCCCCAGCCATTCCCTGCACCTGGGGACCTGGGTTTCTGCCTGGCAACCTCTGGTTCTCCTTCTCACTCCTATGCCTGTCTTCAGACCCACAACTCTGCAATGACTTGGAATTATGTGATGAGGCAATGGTCCTCCTGGATGAGGTCATCATGTGTACCTTCCAGCAGTCTGTCTACTACCTCACCAAGGTATGCCTCCTGTTTGGCATGGCATCACTTCCTGTTTGAACTATATCACATTGTTCTGATGTCACTTCCTATTTGACCTAAGAAGATTTCCTGCTTCTCTGACATCACTTCCCTTGTCCCCACAGGCCACCCCCCTACTTTGCTGTTCTGAGACTGCTTCCTGTTTGAGATTTCATCACTTCCTGCCTTTCTGACTTCTTGTCTCTAGATCAGCTGACTTTGCTGTCTGGCTATATCACCATTACTGCTTTCTCAAGCTCCTGTTTTCTAAGTCCACTCTTAAGTCACTGATAAGTTTGATAGATGATAGATAGATATCAAATAGAGTAGGCACTGTCATTTACACTAAACCTCTTTAAGCAGGCCTTTCTGTGTTTGCTGACCTCACTTCCTATAGCTTTGAGTTCATTCCCTTTTATTTTAAAAAAAAATGTTTTTTCTTTTCCTTTAAAACTTTATATATATATATATATATATATATATATATGTATATATATATATATATATATATTTGCCATAGTGTTTAGCTTGTGGGATCTTAGTTCCCCAACCATGGACTGAACCCATACCCTCAGCAGTCTGTCTTCTTTTCACATCCTCAGCAGTGAAAGCGCAGAGTCCTAGTCATTGGATTACCAGGGAATTCCCTTCATTTCCTTTTCTGAGTCACAAACCTTTTTCTCCCTGGAGTGCCCATCCTGCAGGACATGCTTTCTGCCCCAGGCCCCTGCCACCACTCTCGAACTTAACATCGCTTGTTGGAATTCTCAGGGTTTCTGGTTTATGATAAGCCTGATTCCGTATCTGTGAAATGAAAGGGGATCTTTGGAGACAGATAATCTCTATATTTCTTGAGCAGCCTTGATTTGTGAAGCTCTTTCCTCCAAGGCTTTACTTCCTGTGCATCCCTGCCAAGTGTGGGTTTGTTTCTTCTTTGGCTGTGACCTCATTTCCTGTCCTTGGCCTGATCTCACTTTCCACTGGCTAACTGCCACCCCACTCCCACTTCCTGACTCTCCATTCTTTTCCTTTCCTTCGGGAATTCTGGATAAATAAACCTTTGATTGAAGGGAGCCTCTTTGTTCGATGTCCTTTGTTCTCCTTGAGCTGTCTCTGTTGAGAACTACAGGTCCCGTAAGATACCAGAGGTGGTCTTAAAATACCCAAGACACTTCTAAAAAGCCTTTCTTAAACTTGAGGTATCCCAGGCCTGATGAATGCTAGGAACCCATTTGGAAAGGAGGAATTTGTTTATTGGAGATCTTTAGTGTGTTGAAAGTAGAATGGACTACAATTCCCAGAAGCCTTTGGTGGAGCTCCCTAGTATCTTCATGCTCTACTACCCTGAAGCTTCCAGGGAGTTGTAGTCCAATCTCTTGCTTGCATCTCTGTATCTCCTCAGACTCTGTATTCAACGCTACCTGCTCTCCTGGATAGTAACCCTTTCACAGCTGGAGCAGAGTTGCCGGGGCCTGGTGCTGAGCTGGGGGCCATGCCTCCAGGGTTGAGACCTACCCTGGGTGTGTTTCAAGCAGCCCTGGAACTGACCAGCCAGTGCGAGTTGCACCCAGACCTTGTGTCTCAGACTTTTGGCTACTTGTTCTTCTTCTCCAATGCATCCCTTCTCAACTCGCTGATGGAACGAGGTGAGGGTTGGACTGGAAAGGGGCTGGGAGGCAGAGATAGGACCCACTGAGACTTGTGTCAGTTAAGACACATCACAGGCTTAGGCCT